>NC_133794.1:9614270-9715364 GCF_003597395.2 Chelonoidis abingdonii
GGGGGGGAGTTGCGCTGCCTGAGTCGAGCTTGGGGTCTTGGTGCCAGCCTGGAGCACTTTCTCTTATGCTAGCTCTGCTGAGCCCTCCCTTGTGCTGAGCACAGGCCCCGAGTCGCCCTCACCACATGGCCCCCTCTCAGGTCAGCTTACTGTACAGATGGGGAAACTGAGGCACCACAGGGCCCAGGGGGAGCAGTGAGCTGGGAATAGAACCCAGGAGTCCTGACTCCCAGCTTGTGCCCACAACTCTCCCCTCTGCAGTGGAGCACAGGGACAGTCCTTTGGCTTTAACCCTGGTTCCTTCCAGACAAACTCACCACTTTAGCAGATCTCCAAGCCGAAAAGAGCTCCCCGCTCGCCCCCTGCCAGTCGGCATGAGTGCCCAGATGGTGGAGTGCTGGGGTGACCCAGAGACTTGGACTCTCAGTGTTTGGCCAGTGGAGAGGCCTGCTTGGATGGCAGGAGAGCTGTGCTGTGTTCAACGGCTGCCGGTGCCCCCTGTCTGTGCCTCGGTTTCCCCATCTGGCCTGAGGCCAATGCTTTCCAGCAGCCCGGGACTATGGGAACCGCAGCTGCACTGGAGCAGGGCTTGGCAATCGCTCCCTGCTCCCAGTTTGCAGTGCCCCAAATCCATCCCCTCCAATGGACATGGGGTTTGTTATTGTAGGGTCACTCACAAGCGCTGCTGCTCTTGGCGGTCTGAGAGCAGCGGACTAAGTGTGCCACCTTGTCACTGGAGCATCTGTCACGGGCATTAGGCAGGGTGTGCCCATATGTTATCATAGGGTCTCTCACAGGGCGGGGGGGGCATGCTTGGCATGTCGATTTGTTTTTGTAGGGTGTCTCACGGGGGCTGTTGATCTTTTGGTTTTGCACTAACCCCCAGGTCCCTCTCTGGGCTCCCAACTCACCCTTGATCCACTTCCCTGCAGGCGTCGTCCCCTCCCCTCTGGATCCCCAGAGCTCAGCAGGGTTGGTACCCCCCTGCTAGATCAGCCCCCCCTTCCCAAAATCCTGCCTGGCCACCCCCTTCCCCAGTGTCATTTCTGGAGGGGCAGGTCCTCCCTTTCCCGAGCTCTTGGCTTGTGCCACTGACCGCTGGCAGCTCGTTAATCAGATGCTCTGGGAGCCCCCCCCCCCCCCCCCCCCCCCGGCCCCCCAGCTGTGGGATCTCTGCCCGCTGGGTCCCATGGTTACTGCCCTGCACATGATCTGCAGTGGCAGCAGCTCAGTGCCGTATCTGGGGCCTCATGCCTCCCTTGTGATGGGCGAGGGAGGGGTCTAGTGTGGGGGGGGGTTGGGAGCCAGGACTCCTGGGTTCTGCCACAGCTTAGGGAGGAGAGTGGGATCTAGTGGTTAAAGTGGGAGGAAGTGGCCCCCTGAATCCACTGCTCATGCTCCGTATGGGAGGGCGCAGCCTGTGCCCCACTGGTCATCTCCCCTCCTGTGCCCGGCCCCATGTGCTGCTCTCTCCCTTTGCCTGCGAGGGGAGGAAGTGAAACAGCTTGTGGGAGGCTCTGGGCTCGCAGCCACAAGGCAGCTGCGGGCCCCTCGGCTGCTCCAGCCGCCACCCTGCACACCCTCGTGCATAGAGCTGACAAAGTGGGGCAGGGTTTGTCTGGGGGCCAGGACACTCTGTCCCTCGGCATCAAACCGTCACCTCCTGGGTCAGGAACACCCAGCCAGAGAGCCCGAGACATCGGCTCTGCGTGCTGCTCAGATCCGGCCCAGAGCCTGCTCGAGGGCGACTGTGTGTGTCCCTCATCTGTGTCTGTTCCAGAGCCCTTCGCAGGCTCTGTGCCAACAGGGAAATGCAGCCACCTCTGGGGTGAGACACGGGCTGTCTGGCCAGGGATCCCTCACCCAGTGCTGAGCTGTGGCTGCCTCTGGGGTGGGAGATGCAGGCTCTGTCAGGGGATCCCTTGCCTGGCACTGAGATGCAGCTGCCTCTGGGGTGAGGCACTGCGGCCCGGGCACACCATGCAAGCGGGATCTTGAAGGGCTCAGCCATGCAGACAGGATGAGGCCTGAGCAGACCCCACCCAGCCAGGCCAGGCCTTTCCAGCTCCCTGCATCGCTCTCTGCGACCAGGATGCTGGCATAGCGTAGGGACTGGACTCCATCTCCCCCCCCCCCCCCGCGCCAGGGCACACTCCCTTAGCCGGTGGGCTCTGAAGGAGAGAGGGAAGGGGAGGCTGATTGTGCGGCGCCCCCCCTTGATCCTAGCTGGGCACGTGGGAGTCATGCCCCGGAGGCCCCCTCCCCTCATACTTGACGCCGTCTGCCCACTCCTGACTCCCCAGCGCCTTCTCTTCCCCGCCCTGGTCACCACCCCTCCTTGGCCCAGTGCCGGTCACTGTGCCCGTCCCGTCCTGGGCTCGCCATCAGAGCCAACTTTCCCATCCCCCCAAGCTCCTCGACCTCCAGTCACTGGCCCCCAAAACTAGCTCCCGGTCCCCCTGTCCCTCGGGGAAGCCAGGCCCAGGTCATGGGGACAGAGGGAGCTGGTGCCCTCGGGCTGGCAACCTTGTGGGCTTGGTTCATGCTGAGCCCCCCAACCCCCAGCAGCTACGTTCTTAAACCTGGATTGAGGGGGGAGGGCGGGGCTGTGGGACTGAACATGTGAGATGGGCGCCCTGGGTTTTCCTTTGATTCCCCTTGCGGGGAAGCTGAAAGGCCCCCGGCACCCCTGCTTCCTGCCCTGCCAGTGGCACTGCGGGGGCACCACCCCAGAAGGCCAGCCTGTGTCTCTGTAACGCTGGGGGGTGACTTGCTTCACGGGGGGCAGGCCCGGAGTCTCGTGTGCCGCCACGTTGCCGTTTCCCCCATCGCCAGGCCAGGCCAGGCCATGCTGCAGGTGGAAGATCTGCACACGCACAGCCCCATTGCCCAGCGTGCGCCTGACGTCGCTGCAACCCGGGGCCCTCCTCCTGTCTCCCTGTCCTGCCCCCCACCCCTTCATGCCACACGCGGCGGGGAGCCGGGGGCTTTGCTGTTGGTGGGGTTGGTGCTGTGCACGGACAGATGGGGCCAAACTCTCTCTAAAGCTGGGCCCCAAAGAAACGGCCCCTGGTTCAGTATTGGGGGCGCCCAGGGCCTTCTCCCACGCTGGCAGCTCTTCTGCAGCCCGGCCTGATGCTGCACTTCGCGGCTCACTTGATGGGTCAGGCGTCTCCTGTGGTTTTTCTCTGCGGTCCCCACAGTTCTGAGAAGAGAGATGAAGAAACCCACCCTTGGCGGCAGGCAGAATTGCTTCAAGCCCTGGGTCTCGGAGATAAGCCGCCCTGGGGGCTGCAGCCTTTGACCCTGAGGTTGCAACCGCTGCATCTTCACCTTGTTCCCGGAGCCCTCGGCCCATCCACTCACTCCCCTGGATCGGGGCTCCTGGCCCAGCCCCTCCTCGCCAGCAGACCCAGACCTCACTGCAGGTGGAATTGAAACCCCTGGCCCTTGGCATATCTCAGGTTTTCCCTCCCCGTGATAACAGCCTGGTGCAAACTGCAGCAAGAATCTCTGGAGCCCTTGGTACATGAGCAGTATGGGGCCCCCATGCACTTCTCAGATATTTCACACACACACCCCTGTGGCTGAGGGGGGTATTAACCCTGCTTTGCAAATGGGGAAACTGAGGGAGAGAAAGAGACTTACCTGTGGTCACAGAATGGACAAGAACCCAGTAGTCCTGGTTCCCAGCCCTCCTGCTCTACCCACTAGATCCCATTCCCCTCCCAGATCTGGGGAGAGAACCCAGGAGTCCTGGCTCTCAGCCCTTCCCCCCGCTCTAACCACCAGCCCCCACTCCCCTCCCTGAGCCATCTGATGGGCTCTGTCTGCCTTTGCAGGTCAGTTTCCCGGACGTGGAGAAGGCCGAATGGCTCAACAAGGTGAGTGCGAAGAGCGGGTACATGTCAGCCGTGGGGGGCAGGGTGGGGCTGACTCTGCCCCCTAGCTAACACCCCTGCCCCCCACATGCCCCCTGCAGATCCTGGCCCAGGCCTGGCCTTTCTTTGGGCAGTACATGGAGAAGTTGCTGGTGGAGAACATCGCCCCCATGATCCGTGCCTCCAGCACCCACCTGCAGACTTTCACCTTCACCAAGGTCGACATGGGCGAGAAGGTAGGGCCTCCCCCCCACACTCTGGGCCCCTACCTCACCCCCAGCCCACATCTCCCAAGCTGCTGCTGAGCCTAGCAGCACATGCAGCCCTGGAGGGCTGGCTGAGGCTCGGGGCAGGAGGGAATCTCTGTCTTGCTCCCTCCCTGCTGCAGGCCAAGACAGATGGAGCTGGGGGCGGGGGCATCCCAGGGGTGCACAGAGTCAGTGACCCCAGCCCTGTTAAAGCAGCCCCCCTACGAGCATGGGGGAGACCCTCCCCATCACATGGGCTGGGTGCACGTCTGTCCCCTCAATTTGCCCGCAGCACGTGGCCTTGTTAAGCAGCTGCCATGTCCCACCCCAGAAGCAGCCGCATTTCAGCATCCGAGCCCTCTGGGGAGCCAGGATCTCCCCGGCGCGGTGCGGCGCGGGTCATGCTCCCGTAACCGGCTGCCTCCTGCTTCCATCCAGCCCCTCAGGGTCATGGGCGTGAATGTTCACACTGGCCAGAACAAGAAGCAAATCCTGCTGGACCTGACTATCAGGTAAGGAGCTGGCTGCCTCCGCGCTGCCCCCTAGCAGCCAGCCCTGGCAGCGCAGCTCAGAGACTCGGCTGGGTGCCGAATGGGCCAGTTCTCAGCCCCTGCCTCTCTGGGCCAAGGGTCTGGTCGCGGGGGCCAGGATCTCACCAGGAGGGGCCGCAGGGCCTGTCTGTGGCCTGCAGCCTCGGTCCTGGCTGCCCTGTGCAGTGCCTGGGAGCGGGGAGATGGGTCTTGGCTCTCTGCTAGGGAGAGGATGGTCCCTGGTCTGGGGGGGAGCCGGGGTACAGTGAGGGGCATGCGAATGGTTAAGCGGGGTGGGTGCCCCTCATGCTCCTGTCTCTGCAGCTATGTGGGGGATGTGCACATCGACGTGGAGGTGAAGAAATTCTTCTGCAAGGCTGGGGTGAAGGGGATGCAGGTGAGACAAGCCTGCGAGTCGGGCCCAGCGGGGCAGGGGGTGTAGATCGGGGGCCAGCCCTCACTGCACTGCTGGGACAGGCGCCAGCCAGGACCCAGTGCGTCCCACGGTCTTAGCCAAGGCTGAGAGGGTTGCTGGGATGGGGGAGCCTGGTTGGGGGAGGAGTGGGGGGGGTTGGCCTGGGTGGGGGGATGGTGGTGGGGAGGCAGGGGGGTACTGGGATGGAGGAGTGAAGGGGTTACTGGAATTGGGGAGCTGGCTGGGGGAGGCATTGGGCGGTTGCAGGGGTGCGGGAAGGTGATGGGGTTGCTGGGGGAGGCATGGGGGAGTTGCTGAGGGAGGGAGCTGGGGGAGCCATGGGGGAGTTACTGGGATAGGGGAGCTGACTGGGGACTCGTGGGGGGTTGGTGGGATGGAAGGAGCTGGGGGAGTTACTGGGGTGGGGGAAGATGGTGGTGGAGTTGCTGAGGTGGGGGTTGCTGGAGGGGGGGAGCTGGGGGAGCCATGGTGGAGTTCCTGGGGTGGGGGAAGTCTGCGGGGGGGCCAGGCGCTCACTCTCTGTCTCGCCCCCCAGCTGCACGGGGTGCTGCGTGTCATCCTGGAGCCCCTCATCGGGGACATGCCCATCGTGGGGGCCCTGACCATGTTCTTCATCCGACGCCCCGTGAGTACAGCCCCCCCCATGCCTGGGGGCCGCACGGAGACCCGGCTCCGAGCCCCCCCCGGCTGAGGAGTGTGTGGGGCGCTGGGGACGAGGGTGAGAGGCCGGAGATCTGTGCCGGGGCAGGACCCGCTCTCCGGTCTGGAGGTGCAGATAGACTTGGGTTTCCCCTGGGCTCTGAGCACCAGGCTCCCCCCACCCCAGTGCAGCAACTGGGGGCTGTGGGGGTGTCAGTCCCTGGACGTGTCGTAGCCCCACGGTCCCCTCCCCAGACACACACCTCTGCCCCCCAGCCTGGCTCCCTCTCTGGGGCAGGCCCAGGCTCTGGCTCGCTGGCCGCAGGGGGTTGACTAAGGGGCCCCCAGGAGATGCCAAGATGCCTTTGGGGGGGGGTGCTGATAAGAAGTGCCCCCACCCCATCTGTCTGGGATTCCCAGTGTGCCCTCCAGCTGGGGAGAGCAGCTGGTGAGTCTAACCCCCCCCCCCTCGCTTCTTCCCCCCACCCAGACTCTGGACATTAACTGGACGGGGATGACCAACCTCCTGGATATCCCAGGGCTCAGGTGAGTCCGTGCCACCCCCGCCCCCACGCTGGGGGGCCCCATGCCCAGTCAATGCCCCACGCAGCAGGGAGTGGGATTGGAGGGCAGGGAGGCAACGGGGGAGAGGCAGCGGGATTCTTAACAATTTCTGTCGATTCCCTGTCCAGTAGGGGTCTGCAAACCCCCCAAGCTGTGTCCACACCCCCATCCCCCAGCCATTCCTTGGGCGCTCACCCCCCCACGTTTTGGGGTTGGTGGGAAACTGGCCCAGCCGGCTGAGCTCTGCCCGTGTCCCCCTCCCCCCCCCCAGCTCCCTGTCGGACTCGATGATCATGGACTCCATCGCGGCTTTCCTGGTGCTGCCCAACCGCCTGCTGGTGCCCCTGGTGCCCGACCTGCATGACGTGGCCCAGCTCCGCTCCCCGCTGCCCAGGGTAAGGACGGCACCATGCCCGGGGGGAGGGGCCAGGGTGCCAGGGCCTGGCTGAGTCTCTCCCCCCAACTCCGCAGGGGATTGTCCGCGTCCACCTCCGGGAGGCCAGGGACCTGCAGTCCAAGGACAAGTACGTGAAGGGGCTGATCGAGGGCAAGTCGGACCCCTACGCCCTCGTCCGTGTGGGCACCCAGGTCTTCACCAGCCAGGTCATCGACGAGAGCCTGAACCCCACCTGGAACGAGATGTACGAGGTGAGCGCGCCCCACGGCCGGCTGGCGGGACTCGAACTCGGGGCGCCGAGCCTGACTCACTGGGCAGCCTCTCCGAGAGCCGTCCCTGGCCCAGGCACTAGAGGGAACCGAGCCCTGGCTGGGGTGCATGTGGGTCTGGGCTGGCTGCGCACCTCCCCCATGCACTGACCCCTCCCACTTCTTCTGCCCCCCTCCCCAGTTCGTGGTGCACGAGGTGCCGGGGCAGGAGCTGGAGGTGGAACTGTTTGACAAGGACCCCGACCAGGACGACTTCCTGGGCAGGTGAGAGACACAGGTGGGGGGCACCAGGCCAGGATCTGCTGTCGGGGGGTGAGCCTGTTTTGGGGTTGGGCAGAACCACAAGGGCTGAAGCCACGGGGGAGGCCAGGGCCAGATTCAACCCCCCCTCGAGCAGCGGGTTCTGGCTGGGCACTCACGGCATCTACTTCCGCCCCTTCCAGGATGAAGCTGGATTTTGGGGAGGTGCTGAAGGCCCACGTGCTGGAGGAGGTCAGTGGGGCGGCAGGAGGGAGTTGGGGCAGGTTTGGGGACGGCAGGGCTGGGGGGTGTGCTTGGATCTGGGGCGGCAGGAGGGAATTTGGGTGGGTTTGGGGATGGCAGCGACGGAGGGAGTGCTGGGGGTGTGCATGAATCTGGGGCAGAGGGGGCGGCAGGAGGGAATTGGGATGGGTTTGGGGATGACAGAGCTAGGTGTATGTGTGGATCTGGGTGCGGATGGGGTGGCAGGAGGGAGTTGGGGTGGGTTTGGGGACTGCAGGGCTGGGGGTGTGCATGGATCTGGGGTGGAGGGGGCGGCAGGAGGGAATTGGGGTGGGTTTGGGGACCGCAGGGCTGCGGGGGGGGGTGAATCTGGGGGGCATCCCGCCAGGTGCGGAGGTAGGGGAGCTGGCTGGGGATTTCTTGACTCCACGTTTCCCCTGGGAGAGGCGGGTTGGCTGAGAGCGTCTCTGCGGGGGGGGCGCCTGGGAACACTTGGGAAGGGAGATGGCTCCAGCTACGGGGGGCCAGGCCAGGCGCCACGAGGGGGCGGGATCATCGGGTCAGTCCCAGCGTTTGGCTTCGGAAAAGGCCGGCTGAGTACCCCGGTTCAGGAAAAATGTTCAAGATTTTGACTTTTTCTCCCAATTTGGGGCGGGAAAATTTTTCCGGGCCGAGAAACCTGTTTGCTGCCAGGCTCTGAGAGACGCTTGGCGGGTGGGGGATCTGGGCAGGTCAGAGAGGTCCTCTTGGGGTGGGGAGGTGAGTGGATGGAGCAAGGTGAGGGGCACGGGGGCTGAGGCTGGGGAAGGACAGACGGGGCTCAGGAGGGAGGTGAAGGAGCAGAGGGGGAAAGTGGGGGGCTGGAGTCTCTGGGATTCAGGGGTTGACTCATGTCCTGTCCCCCCGCAGTGGTTCCCGTTGCAGGACAGTGGCCGGGGCCAGCTCCACCTGCGCCTGGAGTGGCTCAAGCTCCTGTCCGATGCCTCCAAGCTGGAGCAGGTGAGACTTGGCTCCCCCCGCCCCCCCGGAATGGGACTGGACCGAGAAGAGCGGAGTCTAGTGGTTAGAGCAGGGGGCTGGGAGGCAGGACTCCTGGGTTCTCTCCCCAGCTCTAGCAGGGGAGTGGGGTCTAGTAGTTAGAGCGAGGGGGGGTGGGAGCTGAGAGCCAGGACTCCTGGGTTCTCTCCCCAGCTCTGGGATTCCATCATCAGTTGACCACAGCCTCCATTTGTGCAGAGACCAGGGCGGTTGCGAGGATGGATAAGTTCAGCTTAAGATCCATGGGGGTGTTGGGGGAGACCAACTCCTGGGCAGACAAGAATGGGAGGGTCTGTTGGGCCAGAGCTTTCAGGGGTGACTCTCTCCCTGCCCCAGGTCCTCCAGAGGAACCGGGGAATCTCCTCCAAGCCGGAGGCGCCGTCGGCTGCCATCCTGGTTGTCTACCTGGACCGGGCCCAGGAGCTTCCCGTGAGTATCAGCGCCGTGGGGGAGGGGGGCTGTCTGGGGCAGTGGGAGGAGGGGATCTGTGCTCGGGGGGCTTTTCCCTGGAGGGTTGGGGGAGCACATTGGGGGGGAGGGTGTTTTGGGGGGAGGGGGAGGACCCAAGCTGGGTCCTGGCCCCTGGTTACTGTCAGTGACCCCCCCCCCCCCCCGTCTCCCCACAGCTGAAGAAGTCCGGCAAGGAGCCCAACCCCATGGTGCAGCTCTCGGTGCAGGACATCACGCGGGAGAGCAGAGTGAGCCAGGACTACGGGGCCCCCGCCAGCCCCCTCCGGCCACTGTGTGATGGGGGGGTCGCAGAAAGAGCAGTGCCGAAACAGAGCCCCCAGCTCCTCCTGGCCCAGCCTCCCCCAGCAGGGGCCACTGTGGGAGCAGGGGCAGGAGCTGGGGGTGCTCCCAAGAGGGGGTGCTGTGGGGAGTGGCAGGATCTGGTTGGGGGTCCCAGCAGGGGGCGTTGTGGGGAGCCCCTGTCTCCTGCCCCAGCCTCCCCCAGCAGGAGGCGCTGTAACCCAGCCCCATCTCCTCCCCCCCAGGTTGTCTATAACACCAGCTCCCCAGTCTGGGAGGACGCCTTCCGCTTCTTCCTCCAGGACCCAGCCAATCAGGACATCGACATCCAGGTGGGCCCCGCCCCCTTGCTACCAGCTCCACCCCTGGTTCTAGCCCCGCCCCTTCCCCTGTAACGGGAGCCCTTCTGCCCCCTGCAGGTGAAGGACGACACGCAGCAGACCAGCCTGGGCTCGCTCAGCATCCGCCTGTCCCGCCTGCTGAGTGCCGAGGACCTGACGCTGGACCAGTGGTTCCAGCTGGAGAACTCGGGGCCAGGCAGCCGCATCTACATGAAGCTCGTCATGCGGGTGAAGCCGGGGCGGGGGGTGGATCTCGTGGGGGTGGTTGTCCCCCAGCAGCTGAGATCTCTGCAGCCACCATCAGCTGCCCCCAGGGAGGGGGGTTGATCCCAGCTCTGCTGAGAAGCTTCCTTGGCCCTCTCCCAGTGGCACCCCAGGGCTGTTAACATCCAGCTGCCCCCACCAGGCAGTCGTGTCTGTCGTGTCCCCCCGTGACGCCCAGTGCCACTCTCCTCACAGATCCTGTTCCTGGACGCCCCCGAGGTCTGCAACACTCCCCGGCCGTGTGCCCCGGGCCAGTTGGACGGGGAAACCAGCACCTTTGCTGGCAGCAGTGTGGACATGCCACCCCGGCCCAGCCGAGCCAGCCCCGATGCCCAGTTTGGCACCGAGGTACAGCTGCAGGGGGGTGGGGGATGTGCTCACCCCCCACGGGATGTATGGGCCCCACAATCCGCCCCTCCGGTGGGGTGCTGGGACATCGAGCCCTGCACCGCGAGGTGACTGGTTCGAATCCAGTCCAGGGTGCTGTGCGCTCGCTGGGCCATGGAGACCTAGCCCTCACGGGGGCAGCAAGCCTAGGGCTGGCTGGTGGGGCTCTCCTGTGCAGCGTCGGGGGCGGCTATGGGGGGGAACCTGCCCCCAAGCAGGTCACGTGAACTCTCCCTCCCTCCCTAGAGCGTGATCTGCATTCACCTGCTGGAAGCCGAGAATCTCATCGCCAAGGATAACTTTATGGGTGGCATGATCCGGGGCAAGTCAGACCCCTATGCCAAGGTGCGGCTGGGTGGGCAGAGCTTCCGCAGCCACGTCATCAAGGAGGAGCTGAGCCCCCGCTGGAACGAGGTCTACGAGGTGAGGAGGGCGGGCTGGGGAGAGCCCTGGGGAGCAGAGCGGAGGGAGGCCTCTCCCCTTCCCGTGGGGCTCCGAGGGACCAGCGGGGCTGAGCCTGCCTAGGTCAGGAGGGGGCAGAGAGATGTTCTCCCCCACCACCACCTTTTCCCTGAGTACCCCTGAGGGGCAGGGGAGGTCCCATCCATCATTCTACAGATGGGGGAGCAGCATAAAGGGGGGGACCGCCCAAGGTCGTGCAGTGGTCAGATCTGGCCATGGAACCCAGGAGTCCTGGCTCGGTCCCCCCGCCGCTTCTAACCCACTAGGCCCCACTCCCCTCCCCTCCCAGAGCTGGGGAGAACCCAGGAGTTCTGGCTCCCAGCCCCCCACTCCCCCCCGGTCTGTGCTGGGAGCAGGACCACGGCCGGGGGGTGGTGGCTTCTGGTGACCCCCACCCTCCCCCAGGTCGTTGTGAACGAGATCCCAGGCCAGGAGGTGGAGTTCGAGATCTACGACAAAGACATCGACAAGGACGACTTCCTGGGCAGGTGGGTCGGGACTGGGACCGGAACCAGGCGGGGGAGGGGAAAGAATCAAACTGGGGCTCCTGGCCTCCCCCTCCCCACTCGTGTCCTTGTGGGGTTCCCTGGTTCGGGGGGTGGCTGGGCCCCCGCCAGGGTGTCTCTGCACCCTCTGCCTGGTCTGCAGGCCCTTTCGGCACACGACTCGTCTTTGGAGGGGGCCCGCCCCCCAGACTGACCTGTGTTCTCCCCCCAGGTGTAAGATCCCCCTGAAGCGAGTCCTGAGGAGCCGGTTCATCGACGAGGTGGGAGCTTGCGGGCCACCGGGGGGAGGGGGCATGGGGGGGATTGGGGTGTGGGGCAGCAGGGGATCTTGACCCCTGCTGCCTTTCTCTTCCTTCCAGTGGCTCCCTCGGAGATGTGAATCTGGCCGCCTTTCCGTGAGGCTGGAGTGCCTGGCCCCTACCCCAACGGCGCGCTGAGCTGAGCAGTATTGGGGGGCCCCAGCAATCCCAGGCAGGCTGCTATGGGCTGGAGCAGGGGGACAGCTGCTGGTGCGAGGGAGGTGGCGTGGCATTCAGCTCTCAGCCGTTGAGGGGGATTGGGCTAGCGGTGGGCTTAGGAGCGGCTACGGCGGAGGCGGTTCAGGACACAAGAGATGTCACAAGCGACAGCGAGCTTGCTGAGGTCCAGCTCAGGCTCACTGCCCCCCACAGCAGAGTTGAGCACCGGACCCCATTGGGTGTTGACTCCCTGAGATCCCCAGCCCTCGATTGCAGGGTGTGGGCAGGTGCTTTGGCCCAGGGTTTGCTGTGTAGCCGGATCCCGGGGTCACAGCTGCCACCGCTCAGGCTGCGGGATGCCGTTCCAAGACAGGGCCAGTCACTGGCTAGTGGAGGGGTGCGTAGTCAGGAGTGAGAGGCACTGACAGAGCTTGGGGGCTCTGTCGAGGGGGAGCTTAGGACTGGGCTAGAAGGGCTGCGGTAGTCGGCAGTGAGGGGGCCCGCCACCGGGCCGAAGGGCTGGGGGGGGGGCAGAGGGAGCCAGACTGTGGGCTAGCACGGGGCTGCAGGTTCGGCAGTGAGGGGCACCGGCAGAGCTGGGGCGGGGGGAGCCCAGGCTGGCTGGCTGCAGGGGCTGCGCGCGTCGGCAGTGAGCGGCACCAGCAGACTGGCGGGCAGGGGGAGCCCAGAGCTGGGTAGCAGGGAGCTGTGGGTCGCATTGAGGGGACCATGCAGAGCTGGGGGGCCGGGGGGATGCGGGGAAGGGAGAGCAGGCTAGCTGCATTCGCTAGCGGCTTGCCTGTGAAGGTCAGCCCTTTGTTGGTGGGGGTGCCAGGCCCCCCCCCTGCCGCTGTTTGGGCGCGCCCCTGGCACTGGCCCCCCCGGGCCGGGCCGCGGCTCACGCTGGCTCCGTTCCAGGTGCTGATGGTGAACAGCCTGACCCAGACCCAGCGGAGCGCGCAGCGTGTCATTCTGCCTGCTCTCCGTCTTCCTGGACGCGCGGTCCGATCCTGCCGGGTGAGCGCATGGCCCTCCCCTCGGACTCCTGTGGTTCCCAGCCTCACACAGGCCTCCCGCTTCGCCCTCTCAGGTGCTGGGCAGTGAGTATCCCTGGTTTGCAGCCGCCGTGGCCCCAGGCTGGGGATCTCAGACACAGCCTGTTGTGCACCCCACTGTCTGGTCCTGAAGGGTGGGCTGGCCCAGCTGCCATGGGGCTTGCCCCCCTTGGTTTCCTCCATCTCACCACCTCCCTTTCTCCCCAGCTCCGGAAGGGCTCCAAGCCCCCCAGCGCCTACGTCAGCCTTTCCGTCCGGAACGTCTCCTACAAGAGCAAGTAGACGGGCAGGCGTGGAGAGGCAGTGTGGGGCTTGTCCAAAGTGGGGGCTGCCGGAGACGGGAGAGGCATGGACAAGTATGGGGGAGCGGGGGTTCCTGTGGGGCCGGGGAGGATGGTCTGGGGGCTTGCCCTGATGCTGGGGGCTGCTGCGACGAGGGAGAGGCATTGGGAGACAGGTGGTTGGAGTGGGGTGTTGGGAGTGGGGGGTTACTTGTGCCCAAGGGGGTCTTATGTGGGAGGGCCCCTGTGTGTTGGAAGGGGGATCTGGCTTTCTCTACTTTCACAGGCTCCTCCCACCCCTCCAGACCGGCCACCTCCACCTCGGATCCATCTGGGACGAGGCTTTCTCCTTCCTCGTCAAGCGCCCCCACGTGGAGGTCTCTTTGGAGCTGCAGGTAAATTTCCAAGCGCCCCCCCCACCCCCACCCCCCTCTCCACTGTCTGAGCCAGACCTGAGCTCTGTCCCGCCCGCAGGTGAAGGACGAGGGGGGGCAGGGCCTGGGGTCGCTGAGCCTGCCCCTCACCCAGCTGCTGGCAGCTGAGACGCTGACGCTCGATCGCTGGTTCCCACTCAGCCGCGCCGGCCCCGGCAGCCAGGTCCTGCTGCGAGTGCAGCTCGGGGTGAGTCGCCCGGCGGGGCTGAGGGGGGGCTGGGTGCACTGGAGACTGAACCCCTCTGATCCCCTTGTCTCTCCCCGCCCCCCAGATCCTGGTCTCCCAGCACTCGGGGGTGGAGCCCCGCAGCGCCCCATCTGCTGGCGAGGAGGCCGAGAGCCCCCCTGGGGGGTCGGAGCTGGAGCTCTACGTCGGGGAGGACGGGGACCCCGGGGGTGCCGGGCCTGCCCAGGAGCTGCGCCAGCGCCTCACCCACGCGGACAGGTGGGGGGTGCCCGAGTCGGGGGGTTGAGGGGGGCAGGGTGCAGCTGCAGAGTCTGGCCCTCTGGATTCCCAACCCTTTCCTAGGGCACCCTGGGGCCCTCCCTGGGCTCAACCCAGCACTGCCAGGAGCTGCCACTTGGGGGGCTACCGTAATACTGCTACTAACAAGCATGATATAATGGGGCTCGGATCTCAGCTGGGGGCTCTAGGGGCTACCGTAACACCACTAATAACGGGCACACTACAGTGGTGCTACTGTAATGCCGCTAATAAAGCTCATGTCATAAAGAGGCTCAGCTGGAGCCTCTAAGTGCTACCATATTACTGCTAATAATGCACCCACCCAAACAGGCAGGATTCCGGTGCCCCCCCATAACGCTGCCCCCTCTCTCCTGCACAGTAACTCGGAGCTGGTGGAGGGCCCCCTGGGCCAGCTGCAACTCACAGTCTGGTACCACATGGATGAGCGCAAGCTAGTTGTCATCGTACATTCCTGCAGGTAATGGGGGGCTGGGCATGGCGATGAGGAGATGTCGGGACCCCTTTCAGGGCCAGGGGGGGCGGTTTCCAAGGACACTTGGGTTCTCCAGCTGCCCCGTATGAGCTTAAGTTCCTCTTGGCTGGCGGGGGGCTTGGTTCAGCCCCGTTACGGAACCAGCTGCCCTGAGCCATGTGGAGCTTGCTGGACGGGCACGACGTTCTCCCTGCTCCCAGAGGACCAACTCAGGCGTGACCCCAGGGCTTCCAGGATCTCCCACCACTGGCTGGAGCTGGTGGGAGGTGCCGGGTGCTCATTATCCCCCTGCCTGGAGTTCCCTACCAGCAGTTGTAAGGTCTGGGCGTTTGGGGTTCACCCCACATCCCTATGCAGGCTGGGCACCCAACGGGGCCTCCCAAGAGCTTGGCGCCAGCCCCCGTCCGTGGCTTTCTGGGCACGTCTCTGCAGCAACGGGATGGCCGGCTTGGGAGGCAGAGCTTTGCTGCCCTCTGACCCCCTCGCACTGTGTGTGTCCCCCTCCTGCACCTCCCCAGGAAGCTGAGGGCCAGTTCGAAGGATATTCCCGACCCCTACGTCTCCCTGATCCTCCTGCCCGACAAGAACCGCATGACCAAGAGGAAAACCACCGTGCGGAAAAGGACCCTGAACCCCGAGTTCAGTGAGAGGTGATGGGGGGCAGTGATGGGGCTGGGCGGGGAAGGCCTCTTCTCACTGGTGTGGGACCTGTCCCCAGGCTCCCCTCACACTTCTGTCTCCCCCCCCCCGCCCCCTCCCCCGCAGGTTCGAGTGGGAACTGCCCCTGGAGGAGGCCACCCGGAGGAAGCTCGAGGCCTGCGTCAAAAACAGCGTCTCCTTCATGTCCCGGGAGAAGGAGCCCCTGGGGAAGGTAAGGGGGGGACCATCGCCATGGTTACCGCTGGGCTGTCATGTTTCGAGGGGAGAAGAACAATCACCTGACTCCTGCTTCTCACCCCCCAGGTGCATCTTGACCTGTCGCAGATGGACCTGGCCCAGGTCAAGGCCCAGTGGTGAGTAGGGGGGAAGGGGCTGGGAACACCCTCTGCCCCAGCTGAGCAATGGGGGAGTCTGGGAATCTCCCCTGCCTCTCCCCCCAGCTGCCACAATGGGGGGCGGGGTCTGGGAATTCTCCCCCTCTCTGGGGAGAGCAGGTGGGTCCCCCTTGCGAAGTCCAGGGCCAGTGGGGCTCCCTGATTGCTGTGGGGTGGCGTCCCCCAGGGAGAGCAGCGCAGGGCCCCAGCCAGGGCGGGGCCCCCTCCAGAATGGGGCCCCATGTCCCGCATCCCCCAGCCCTGAAAAATCTCAGGCTCCCCAGGAAGGACGAGGGGGGCTCGGCTGCATCGGGGACCCCGAGCGCTGTGGCCAGAAGCAGCGGGCGCCCAGCTCGGCTCGGCAAAGACACCTGCTCCATGGGGGGGGATCTGGGCTGGGGGAGCGGTTCTGGAGGCAGCTGCCCCACCCGTTCATGCTCTTCCCCCTTGATCTTGCAGGCACAACTTGAAAGACAACAGGAGCAGCTCTTAGTCCCCCTGACAGCCCCCGCTTCCCAGCAGGGCCCAGCCCACCCCCACCCCCACTGGCACCAGCCTTCGCTTACCTGGCTCAGAGCACTCACATCTCTTCTGTTCTCTTCAGTGTAAAGCCATGGGGGCGGGGACACTGGGGGGAGGCTGTGGACAGGGGTGTCGCACCCCCCCCATTTCCTGCCCTGCGTCACTGATCAGGGATGCCAAATGCAACCTGCCTTTTAACTGACCAAAGAAAATGGACCCACGGGCGGAGCCAGGCAGGGGCCTGACGCCTTGTCAGCAGGCACCGGCTTTTGAGCACGATCCCAGATGTTGCAGGGGACGGGCAGCAGGACGGGGTTCCCCCTTCCCCCCCCCAAGAACCCCACATGCCTGGTCCAAAACGGAGGCCTTGTCGGATGGCACCGCAGGGTGGGAGTTGCTCAGCACGGGGGGCTCTGGCTGAGCTGCTGCAGTGTGGTAGAGAGAGCAACCCAGATGCCAGGGTGATGGGTGTGGGTGAGACCCCACGGAGGGCAGGGATCCCGTCCTGCCCAGCGAGAACCACAGGGGTTTATCGCCCCAAGAAGGAAAGATTCCTTCCCGACCCTGTTCCTAGCTCCAGCACAGAACCCCCCGGCCCCACTGTGAAATGCAGCCACTCCTGCTCTTTGCTAAGGGTCTGGACCCCGGCCCCGTGTCTCGCTCTCCCCAAGGTCCTCGCCTTGTTTTTCTTTTTGTTGTATTTCCTTGTGCCAGTTTCTCGGCTTTTTTATGTTATTTATCTCACGTGCCTTTTAATTCTTGTTTTAAAAGTAGCCGGCTCAGGGGGGAGAGAGGCGGACTCTACGCCGGCTGCACAGGGCAGAAGGGCTCTGCCCCCCTCCGGGCATGGGGTGAAGGTAGATTCCTCTGGATGATGCCCTGGTCCCTCCCCATGGGCGCCGGTCCCTGCTCAAGCCAAAAACTCTCGCGCCGTATTTATCTGTATTGTGAAGACTCTGCTTTTTGAGTGTTTGTACCACGAATGTTTCACGTGGCCGGTGCCAGCCGGGCGCCCCCGCTGCCTGTGAGGCCGGGCCCGCACCTGCCAGGCCAGCACCGTTGTAACCCGCCTCTGCCAATAAAAGTGAGGAGTTGACCGACCCTGCGCCATTCATTTCACCCTCAAGGGCTGGGTCAAAGGGGAACCTCCCACATTCCACAGGGCCCCTCCAACCTCCCACGCTCCCCCCATGGGGTCAGGTTCTGGTTTCTCAGGTGAGGGGATAGCTCAGTGTTGTTTGAGCATTGGCCTGCTAAACCAGGGTTGTGAGTTCAATTCTTGAGGGGGCATTTAGGGAACTGGGGTAAAAATCTGTCTGGGGATTGGTCCTCGCTTTGAGCAGAGGGTTGGACTAGATGACCTTATAGACTCTGGACTGGAAGGGACCTCGAGAAGTCATCAAGTTCCAGTCCCGCCCTCAATGGGCAGGACCAGATAACTGTCTAGAACCATCCCTGTAGACCATTTATCTAACCTAGCTTTTAAATATCCCAGAGATGGAGATCCACAAGCCTCCGCGGCAGTTTATTTCCAGCGTTTAACCACCCTGACAGTTAGGAACTTTTCCTAATGTCCACCTAAACCTCCCTTGCTGCAGATTAAGCCCATTTCTTCGTCTATCCTTTAGAGGGAGGTGACAAGGTTTTTTCCTCTTCCTGATGACACCTTTTTAGATACCTGAAAACTGCTATCATGTCCCCTCTCAGTCTTCTCCTCTTTCCAAACTAAATAAAACCCAGTTTCTTCAAGCTTCCTTCAGGTCATGTCTCAAGAACCTTTAATCATCTCTTGATGCCTTCTCTGGACCCTCTCATTTCCTCCACACATCTTTCTTTGAAATGCAGTGCCAGAACTGCGACACAATACTCCAGTTAGGGCTGACCAGCCGCAGCAGTAGAAGCGGAAGAATGGTACTTCTCGTGATCTTGCTCACAACACACCTGTTAATCGCAGACAGAATCCACCATCTGCGGTCCTTCCGACCCTAATCTTCTATGATTCTTCCCAGCCTGGTAGGGACCTTGCCCTGGGGCCTGGGGCGGAGGTTAGACGCCACCATGCCCGTTCCTGGCAATTCTCTGCTGTAGCTTGCGCTCTGCCCTCCCGCGCCAGGCGGGTGGATCAACTGTTGGGAGCTGATGGAGGGGGAGCAGCGTCTCTCAGGCAGCGTTCTCTCTCCCTTGCCCCGGACAACTGGGCCCGTTAACAGTGTTTGCTTATTTGAAGTCTAAATCTGGAGATTCTGGGGCCAAGCCTCGGCTCACCCTCGCCTTCCCCCCTCCCTGCCGACCTTGGTCCTGGAAGCCAGCGTGGCAGAACTGGCTTTCACCTCGGCAACAGCGCTGTCGAAAGGTTGTGAATCCCACGCTGCAGGGCTCACACTCCGAGCTGGAGTGCGGGGCCGGCTCATCCCCCCGGCGGCTGCCTGCTTTGGCCGGCCGTCAGAGACAGGCTCTTTGGGCTCAGTGGGGCCGGGCCAGGCACTGCCCTAGCGTAACAGCCCCTCTGCCCAGAGCAGCGGTGCCATGTGGGAGGGTGGGCACAGGAGGGGTGCGGATTAGCAGCCTAAGCCAAAGTTAATGGCCCCATGTTGGCCTGGGCTGTCCCTGAACAATCCTCTGACTCTGCCCCCTGTACGCACCCAACCCCCTGCCGAGCCCAGGGATTACAGCCCCTAATCCTGTCCCCTGCCCCCTGCTCCTGCCAATTGCGGCTCCTCTGGTGCCTTTCAGCTGCCCCCTGGGAGGAGCTGGGGTTCTGGGCTGAGTTGCTGGGGTGGCAGGACCCTCCTCTGCCCCCGTTTCAGGGCTGGAGATCCCCTCCCTCTACCTCTGCTATCTCTGCCCCCTCCCCCTGCTGGGGGGTGGAAGGGGCACCCCAGTGCTGGGCCCACAGCAGTGGGAGGAAAGGGGAGACCTGGGTGAGAGCGGCAGGTGAGGGTCACAGCTCCTTTCCTAGGGCCGAACGGGGACGCTGCCTCTGCCAAGCCAGGCCTGCTCCCCGGCTCCAGTGCAGGATGGACCCTGGGGTGCTTGTCTTGGGCCCCACCCCTCCAATGGGGCAGGAGCTCTCAGCCTGCCTGGAGCAGCTGCTGCGTGGGCCCCAATCCATGGGGGGAAGGGGGCCAGCCCACGACTGCCCGGCCTCACCCCCGTGGGTTCCAGCTGTGAATGGCCCATAGATCCCCACCCTCAGCCACGGGGGCAGGAGGAAGCTGCCTTGTTTAATGGGAAACTGAGGCACAGGGTGGGCACAACCCCACCAAGGGTGTGGAACTGGGGGGGAGCTGGCTTGGGTGACACCCAGCGCCCCGCCCTCCTGGATTTATGCTCCAGGGCAGTGGAGCCAGACTCGCTCCTTGTGAGAGGGTGGGGATGCGAAGTGGGTGTTACATCTCCCCACCAAGTGCCAGGCCTGGACACCCCTCTTCCCTGCACCCCTCCCAAAGGTGCTTGGCCTGGCCCCTCCCTTCTGCCCCCCCCACCTGCTGCGCCATGAGCCCCAACTCCTGCTCAGCGCTGCTGGGCGCCCAGCCAGCCCGTCTTGTTAATAATAATATACGGAGAAACCCACTTCATGGGACTGGGGGGTACATAGCTCGCCGATGCCCGCGGGCCTCAAGCCAAGTCTTAATCAAGCCGTGACAGGGAACCTGCCACCTGGACTTTTCCATCAACCCCTGCTTAGCCGGCAGGGCTGGGCCCAGGGCCAGAGCTGGGCAGCCCCCGCCTGGCCCAGGCGTTTTCATTTACACTCAGGGTAATTTCCAGGTGCTAATGAACCCACCCAGCTCCTCGGGGGCTGAGGGAGCACACACCGCTGCAGCCACCTCTGGGGTGGGCCACACCAGCGGCTTAGCCACTGCTGCACCCAGCCCTGGCTCACTGAAGCTGGCAACACTTCACAGCAGCGTAGGAGAGGCAGCAAATCGTCAGCTGAATTTAAACCGGGGGGGGTCACCTTCCAAAAGTTCCCCCCCACAGAATACTACTGCCCACAAGGAAATGCACATGAGTTTATCTGAATTCTGGCACCACCACCTAGGCGGGGGGGCATAGGTCAGAGGCAAAAGCACCCCCCCGCCAGCACAGCCCCCTCACAGCTCCATGTTGGGGTCACAGCCACCCCATCACTGTAGCCTGCAGCTCCCTGTGCATCACCCACCCGCATACTGTGCCCTATGCCCAGCTCTCTGCCCATGGCCAGCAGAGCAGCCCCCTCCCTTGACGGGGTGGGGGGCAGTGTGGCCTAGTGCTGAGAGTGGATCCCGGACACCTGGGCTCTATTCCCATGCTGGGAGGGGGCGGGGGCTAGCGTCTGGTTGGGGGAGCTGATGTCAGGGCATCTGGGGCCTGGGATGGGGGTGGGGCTGGGAGTCAGGACTCCTGGGTCCCCGGCCCAGCACTGCGGCTTGGTCCCGGTGCCATTTGAGCAGAGGAAAAGGCCCTGCCAGGTGCCCATGGGGCCCCGTCTCCAGGGCAGGCAGTGCCCAGCCCTCACTGCCACTGACCCCTGTGTTCATGCACCTCCAGGCCTCCCGTGCTTGAGGGGGGGGGATTTCCTCTGAGAGGGGGCACCGTGCTGGGGGCCTGGCGTGGCTCCCTGGTGCATGCTTGGCATGGCTGCCCCCTTGAGCTCATTGCTAAGAAAAGCCCTGGAGCTGGGGGGGGGCCGGAGCTGTCACTTCTGACAATGAATGATGCTCCCATTTGTAGCCCCCCCCCGCCCACTGCCCTTATCTAGCACTGCTACAGCCTGACGTCACCCCAGGCTATTTAAGCCGGGCTCTGCAGGGCCAGCCCCAGGCTGGGACTTCACGGCCCCCACAGCCTCGTCTGCCAGCCCTGCTCGCCCGGGCACGGGCCCAGCCGCCATGCCACCCAGGAAGGATCTGCCCGTCAAGAAGCCAGTAGCCGCACCAGCCAAACCGGCCGTAGCCAAGCCAGCCGTAGCCAAGCCGGCGGCTGCTGCAGCTAAGCCCAAAGCCCCAGAACCGGCCCCGGCCCCGGCCCCGGCCCCGGAGAAACCCAAGGAGCCACCGATTGACCTCTCTAAAGTGGTGGTATGTGGGGGCTATGAAATTGGGGGGGTCTGGAGAGCGACATGGTGGGGTGCAAGGGGCCAGGACTGCAGCTGGGGGGGGGGCACCCCCATGTGGCAGCAAAGCCACGAGGTTTAGACTTGCCATGCAAGCGGGCCAGGGAGTCTGGTGGCCGGACGACACAAAGCCAAGGACAGATATGGTGCCCCCGGCCTGGCCCGGCCCGCTGCACTGCACCCAGTTTGCCACAGGCGGGACAGATAAGAAAATCCCTCCCCCTCCCCAATCAGCCCCACTCCCACCCCCAAGCTGCTTCCTCATGGCCCAAATACTGACCAGCCCCCAGCAACCTGCATTTGCAGGAGTGGACTGGACCGCCCCCCCCCCCCGCACCTCAGTGTGCCCCTTGAAAGGGGGTGACTGCCTTCAAGCAGGGTTCGGGCGGTAGGAGATTCCCGCAGACTCCATCAGGGCACAGCAGCACACCCCCCCCATGGCCACTCGGGGAAGGGCCAGTATTAGCCCCTTTACATATGGGGAAACTGAGGCCGGCTGGGGCTGGCGCCTTGCCCAGTGTGAGTTGTGGCAGATCTTGGGCAGAACCAAATAAGTCCTAGCTACCCCCCCTCCCCGCCCCGTCTAACCACTTCCGTGCTCCCAGCACTGTCATGGGCTCCTCCGCAGCCCCCCCGCCCCCGCCCCCGCTGGGTGCTCAGTGGTGGGGCTGAGGTGGGCCGGGGACTTGCAGCAGGGAACGTGCTTCATCTAACTGGTCCCATTAAACAGCCAGAGACCAGCTCCTGGTTCTAGCTATGGTGCAGGCAGGCAGGCAGGCAGGGCGGGGGGGCGGCGCTGGGAGCAGGACTCCTGGGTTCATCTCTAGCTTGTTACTGCCTTCTCCACAATGGGCAGCGGCTCATCAGGAAGAGCGAGCTGGGGGGGAGGGGGCTTGTAGACAGTCACAGCTGAGGGTGGGGGGGCTGAGCAAGGTCCACTGGGCAGATAAATTAGTGATGAGCAGGCCCTGTTATTACATGACAGGCTGGAAGTGGGGGTGGGGGTGGTGTGGGCCTGCATTCCCAGGCAGCCGGCTCGGGGACAGGTTGCCTGCGGCAGGGGATTAGCACCCGCTTTTCCAGGCAGATTTATTCAGCCCCAGCGCCAGGACCGCTTTGCAGGCGAGCCAAGGGGGTGGGGGGGGGAGGGACAAGTTGCTGTGGAGGGGGGGCAACTGCCCGGCCTCTGGTGGGAGTGGGGGGCAGAACGTGCAGGAAGATGCCTGAGGCAGTGAGTAGGGCCGATAAAGAGTGGTGACCGGGAGGGGGGGCAGAGCAGGCCCTTATATGAACGCAGCTGCATGCGTGGCCAGAGCCCCTGCTGGGAAGACCGGGAGCGGGCGAACCTGGGCACCGCCGCCCACAGCCAGCGGCCGCCGTCCTGCGCCACAGCGCCTCCTGCTGCAGAGACTGGGGTGGACGAACCAGGGCACCCTCACAGCCAGGGCCCGCCCTTACCCCACAGCACCTCCGCTGGCAGAGACTGGAGCAGGCGAACCAGGGCACCCCTCACAGCCAGAGCCCCCAACTGTTCCCCACAGCACCTCCTGCTGGCAGACGACAGGGGTGGGCGAACCTGGGCACCCCTCACAGCCAGGGCCCCGCCCTGTACCCAAGCACCTCCTGCTGGCAGAGACTGTAGGAGGCGAAACTGGGCACCCCTCAAGCCAGGGCCCCGCCTGCGCCCCACAGCTCTCCGTTCTGGCAGACACAGGGGCGGGAGCTGGGCACCCTACAGCAGGCCTTCTCCTGTACCACACAGTACCCCTGGTGGCAGAGACTGGGTGGGCACCACCCTCCACAGCCTGAGCCTTGCTGCCCTGCTGCACAGCGCACCCCTGCTGGCAGACACTAGGCGGGCACACCTGGGCACCCCCCCCGAACAGCCTGGTACCCCTGCCTGCTCCCCCAGCACCCCTGCTGCAGAGATGGAGCAGGCGAACCTGGCACCCCCAAGCCAAGGCCCCTGCCCTGCTCCCCTAGGCCCCCTGCTGGCAGACACTGGGTCGGGCACACCTGGGCACCCCCCCAACAGCCAGGGCCGCGCTGCCCTGTGCCCCACAGAGCGCCCCTGCTGGCAGAGTCTGGGGCAGGTGACGCTGGGGCACCCCCCCCCCACAGCCAGGGCCCCCTGCCCTGCGCCACACAGCGTCCCCTGCTGGCAGAGACTGGGGCAGGAGAGCTGGGCACGGACCCCCGGACAGCCAGGGCCCCCACACTGCTCCCACAGCCAGGCCCCTGCCCTGCGTCCGCACAGCACCTGCTGGCAGAGACTGGAGGGCCGAACCTGGCACCCCCACACCAAGGCCCCTGCCCTGCTCCCACATAGCGCCCCCTGCTGGCAGACACTGAGCGGCACACTGGCACCCCCCAACAGCCAGGGCCCCTGCCCTGCGCCCACAGCACCCCCTGCTGGCAAGACTGGGCGGGTGAAGCTGGGCACCTGCCCCCCCCACAGCCAGGGCCCCTACCCTGCGCCCCACAACACCCCCTGCTGGCAGAGGCCAGGGCGGGAGCAAACTCAGCCCTTGCTCTTAGTATTGAACAAAACTCCACAGGCCCTTTCACCGCCCCAGCAACTGGGGCAAGCTTCCTCTTTGCACCTTGGCATCAGGTCCTGTAAGCCTCACCCCACCCCCCCACCCCCGCCTCCAACTGAGCTCAGCCCCCAGGGCCCCTGCCCCCCAACTCATGGTAGACAGATGCGGGGGGGGGGTCTCTCAGCACCCCTCCCCCCTGGCAGGTATGAATTCGGGCCAGCTGGCAGCTGCTTTCTCTCCCCCCAAAGAAAATGTCTGCCAGCCCCACTGAGCCTGAGGTCAGACCGGTGGGGCCCAAGGCTAGCCCAACGAGGCATTTAGTGGGGTCAGGCTGGAGGGGCCCCCGGGGGCCGAGCTTGGCCCCTGCAGCAGAGAGCTGGCGGGTGATACCCAGAGCGTTTGCCCCACTGCGCCTTCCGCCCCGTCTTGTAGCCACGGTAACAGACTTTGTGCAGCTCCCCCAAATCTTCATTCATGTCCCTGTTTCTGTCACTTCCTCTTTGCAGATTGAGTTTAGCAAGGACCAGCTGGAGGGTAAGTCGCTGGGTCATGTGTCTGTGTAGCTGCGGGGTGGGGGTGGGGGTCACTCTTCTACCAGCCCTCACCCAGCTCTGCCCCCACTAAATCCAGTTGCTTCCCCCACTTATGTGGTTCCTGCCTTGGGCCTCTGTCCCCAGCAAGCTCCTGTGATGGTCCTAACCCATCCCCAGGGGGCGGAAACCCTGGATATGTGGCATCTTCCATTACCCAGCCTGCCATGGGGTGGGACTGGGTGTGGGGCTCTGTTCTGGGAGCTCTCTCAAGTTGGGGGTGTTGGGTTAAGATGCGAGCACCTGGCTGGCAGCTCCTGGGCTCTGAATGAGCCAGGCTCTTCCCGACACTCATCCCAGGCTTGTAAGTAAAATGCAATTCTGGTAGGGAGCTGGGATTAGAACTCCCGGCCTCCTGCTCCAAAACCACTGCCCTGGGCAGGTGAGCTACAGGAACCCTCCCTCGGTCTGTGGCAGTAGCAGGTCTCTGCCACTTGTGGGTGTCCTGTCACATACAAACCAAGGCAGCAGGTTTTGGTGCCCTTGGGTGGTTAGGGGAGATCCTGCCGCGACTCTGGGCAAGGTATTAACCCCCATGTCCAGCATCACAACTGTGCATTAATTCAGTCACAACACCCCCTGCCATTTCAATCCAACGCAGGCGTGTGCTTCACTTCCTGTCCTAAACCATCCTGTGGTGTTGCTAAGCAGCTGCCAGGTTCCACCCCAGAGGTGGCTGCATTTCAGTGGCGCATGAGCTGAATCAGCAGCTACCACGCTCCACCCCAGTGGTGGCTGCATTTCAGTGGTGAGTGAGTTGAATCAGCAGCTGCCAGGCTCCACCCCAGAGGTGGCTGCATTTCAGTGGTGCGTGAGCTGAGTCAGCAACTGCCAGAGGTGGCTGTGTCTCAGCGATGTTCCCTGTGTGCAGTCTCAGATTTCAATGGGCTCTGGGGGCGATACAAGTGTGTGCAGCACGTCACGCCCGGAGTAGGATGCTGCCCCCTGGGATGGGGGTCTCTGGAGCTCTGTCCCTGGGTGAGGATGCCGGCTCCTGCTGGGGTTGGTGATCTCTGGGCTTTGCTGGCTGCTGGAAGGAAGGGCGCTCTGGACTGGGCTGGGCCCCCCGCCATTCCATCTGGCCCCGATCCTGGCATGAAGCAGGCAGGTTAGACTGGCAGTGGATGTCTGGTTCCAGTCCCTCTGACCTGTTCTGCTCTCCACCCCCAGATTACAAGGAGGCTTTCCAGCTCTTTGACCGGGTCGGGGACGGCAAGATTCAGCTGAGCCAGTGCGGGGATGTGCTGCGGGCCCTGGGCCAGAACCCCACCAACGCTGAGGTCATGAAGGTCCTGGGCCACCCCAAGCCCGATGGTGAGCGAGCAGCCTCAGCAGCTGTGGGGCCAGGGTGAAGGGTAGGATTTGGCTTGGGCACTATCAGCCTGTGGCCAAAGCCCCAGCTTCTGGAGTCACGTGACATCGCAGCCCCAGCTTGCACTGTGAAAACAGAAAAACCTGGAATTCAGTGTAACGGCATCTGCTGAGTCTGCAGAGAGCCTGAAACAGTTGCTCCAAAGGGAGAAAAGAATTGCCCCATGCGTCTCAGAGGGGTATTACTTCCAGGCACCCCCTGCTTTGGGGGGCTCCCCCCAGCCCCACCTGAGCAGCAGATTGTGCATGTGGTGGGAGTGGGTCTGGACCCACTAGCCCTTCAGAGACCCCCTGACTGCTGGGGTTAGTAATGGGAGTCCTCCTTTGGGGTTTGGTTAGGCAATGTGATGGGGGACATCAGGGGCCCATGCGGTGCCATGGGGGCCAGACTGCCCTCCTCCAGCCACATGGGGGGGCTGCATGGCAGGGTTCCCGGGGGCTCGGCCCTGCCTCAGTTTCTCCCTCCCGCGGCAGAGCTGAACTCCAGGCGGGTGGAGTTCGAGCAGTTCCTGCCCATGCTGCAGACCATCGCCAAGAACAAGGACCAGGGGACCTACGAGGACTACGTGGAGGGACTGCGGGTCTTCGACAAGGAGGGGAACGGCACCGTCATGGGGGCCGAGCTGCGCCACGTGCTCTCCACGCTGGGTGAGTCCCACCTGCTGCTGGCAGAGGGGCCCCCTAGGCTGGCGAGGCTCAGCAAGTCTGGGGCAGGGGCCCGCGGGGTACGGTGCCAGTTCGGGGGCACCCCACCCAGGTGTCCTGCCTGCCACCAAGCACTGGCTGTGCTGAGGCTCAGTGTCCTGACCGGGGCTGGGCAAGGCCTGTGGGCAGGGATGGGGAAAGAGGCAGCATGCCCTGCTTCGGGGGGGTGGGCATGGCTGTCAGTCGGGCACTGGGTGGGGGGTCAGGGCCCCCCAGAGTGAGCACCGGGCTGAGGGGGGGGAACAGGGCTGTCGGTCTGGTACTGGGCAGTGGGAATTGCTCCCCCCCAGGCTGTCAGGCAGGCACCGGGCAGGTACAGGACCCTCCCAGGGATGTCAGTCTCACACTGGATGGGGGAGCAGGGCTCCCCAGAATGGGCGGGGGGACCCTCCCCCCAGGGCTTTTGGTCTGGCACCCGGTAGGGACAGGGCCCCCTGGGCTGTTGGACGGGCACCAGATGTGTGGGGGGAACATCTCCCCAACACTAACGCGCTGCCCCCTCCGGCTGCAGGTGAAAAGCTGACGGAGGAGGAGGTGGACGCCCTCCTGTCCGGGCACGAGGACGCCAACGGCTGCATCAACTACGAAGGTGAGAGCCCGGAGTAAGGACCCCTCCAGCCGCAGGGCTGGGAAACGTGTGTGTGAGGGGTGAGGCTCCCAAGAGAGGGACATCCAGGTGCCCCTGGGGGCCTGGTTCCTCTGCCTAAAGCCTCTTTCCTCCCCCCACAGCCTTCGTCAAGCACATCCTGTCTGGCTGAGCAGGTGCTGTGAGGTAGGTGCCCCCTGGGGCTTTTACTTTTCTGACTCTGTTTTGGGGGGTGGCCGCTCCTTTCTCCCCTCTTTGCCATGAGTCTCAGTGGCTCTGTCCCTTGGCAGGGACCCGGGTGGACCATCTCGGTGCCCAGCGGATAATCTCTAACGTGTGTGTCTAATCCCTCTGCCCTGGAAGAGGCTCGTGTTTTCGGGGTGCTGCTACCACCCCCTAGCACTTCCCAGCAGCAGACCTCCGAGTGCAGGAGCCTCAGACCCGTTCTGCAGAGGGGGAAACTGAGGCACAGGGACTTGCTCCGCTGCCAGCTGAGGTCCAGTGCCATCAGACAGGCACAACTCATTCAACGTCTTCTTCCGCTCCTCTCTGCAGCGCCGTGTCCCTCGCGGGGAACCGAGCCCGTCCCCAGGGGGACAGCCCAGCCCGAGCAAACCAAACGCCTCTTGGAGGGCTCTGGGACCTCTGTCCAGGGTACCAGTGTGGAAGGGCCCCATGCAAAGGGGGCAGCGTGGCTTTGCTGTAATCATCGGCCCTATGCCCAGCGCTGCCCTGTGCCTCAGTTTCCCCACCCATGAACATACTCACCATGCAGGGCTGCCAAGAGCTCTAACTCCCCAAAACCATCCTGACTCCGAGCGCCTCTGCTAGACCAGGGTCCTGCGGGCACAGCCAGTGCCCTGAATCAAACCCGCCAGCCCAGCCGTGCCAGGAGCGCGATTCACTCCAGCCTCTGCTCCTGGGAACAGAGATTCAGAACAAACCTGAGCTCTAGGCCCGGATCCTTCTCCACCCCCTGCCCCTATGGGATCCCAGCACCCCAGCCTGGACCCCGCCGGTGTCTCACTGTCTCTTCTCTCCCCAGGCTGGGCAGGATGGGCTTAAGCAACTGATGCCTCCTCATCCCATTGCTCTGCAGGGGGGGTATGTTCCCTGCCCCCTTTGTCTGTCTCTCTAACCCGCCCCCCCCCCCCGCACCCAATGGCTGCTGCGAAGGACTTCTACCACTGCCCAAGGAGAACCCAAGACCTCAGGACTCCAGCGGCTGAGGATCCAGCGAGGGGGGATGCAGGCTCCCCCTGAGAGCAGCGGCCCAGCCTGGGGGTGCCCACCATGCCAAGCCGCGGTCCCGATCCTGGGTGGGAAGGGACCCGATCCTCCTTGCGCCCGTCCTGCGTTTGGACAATAAAAGCCGTTTGTTTGCAGAAGCTTCTGGCCCCTTGGATCTTGGCCACAGGGGCCATCTCAGCACCCCTGGGTCGACAGGGCTGAGTTCTGCATCCACTTTCAATGACGGCTGGGGGGTTGGGAGGGGCAAGCGAGGGAACGCAGGCTGGAAAAGGCCCAGGGGCCGGCCCTGCAGGGCCCTGTGGGTCTCTCTGCGCCCGGTCCAATGATTTCATTCCCATGCAGAAAGCAAGAGTTGGGAAATCAACCCGTTCCCCCTCAAAGGCTCAGCTGCAGGGCAGGGTGGAGGCAGGAGCCTCCCGCACCAGCTAAGGCATGAATTGCAAGCGTGACAGTTTATAGCAGGAGCTGATTGCCCCCCGGGAGGCGTTATGCCGGCACATCCCTGGTGGGGTACAGTCACACCGGGTGCTAGCAGGGCGCGCCGGGTAGACAAGCTTCTCCAGGTGCCCAGAGCCAGGCCATGGCAGGGGGCCCCGGAGGATTTCAGGGAATACAGCTGCCGTTTCCAGTTCGTTAGGGGGTGAAAGGCTGGGCCTGGAGCAGCGGGGATCTGCCCCAGCAGCCAACCCGCCTGCCCCGCGCCCCGCAGCGCCCCCTGCTGGGGTGAGAATTCCTGCCCATCTCAGGTGGTTTCCCCGCGCTCAGACTTCACGCTCTGCTCTCTGCTTATTCACTGGTTCTTTTGCTGGGGACTCAGGCCGCTTGAGTGTCTCAAAAAGCGTCAGCACAGGATGTCCGCCCGCCCCAGCTTGCAGCAGCCCTGGCACTGCCAGAGCGAAGGTCCCCTGGAAACCCTGCCCTGCAGTCACCGGGCAGCCACTTGCTGGGTTATTGCCCGTCCAGCGCGTCTTCCCCTGCTCCCACGTGCCCCAATCCCCCGCTGGGACCCCCCTGCTCCCCATGTGCCCCCAATCCCCCGCTGGGCCCCTCCCTGCTCCCCATGTGCCCCCAATCCCTCACTGGGACCCCCTGCTCCCCATGTGCCCCAATCTCCTGCTGGGCCCCTCTGCTCCCCATGTGCTCCCAGCCCCCCCACTGGGACCCCCTGCTCCCCATGTTCCCCCAATCCCCACTGGGCCCCTCCCTGCTCCCCATGTTCCCCCAATCCCCCGCTGGGCCCCTCCCTGCTCCCCATGTGCCCCCAATCCCCCACTGGGACCCTCTGCTCCCCATGTGCTCCCAGCCCCCCCACTGGGACCCCCTGCTCCCCATGTGCCACCAATCCCCCCGCTGGGACCCTCCGCTCCCCATTTGCCCCCAGCCCCCCCGCTGGGACCCCCTGCTCCCCATGTTCCCCCAATCCCCTGCTGGGCCCCTCCCTGCTCCCAATTGCCCCCAGTCCCCCTGCTGGGAACCCCCTGCTCCATGTAACCCCCACCCCCTGCTGGGACCACCCTGCTCCCATGTGCCCCCAATCCCGACTGGGCCCCTCCCTGCTCCCCATGTGGCTCCCCAGCCCCCCGATGGGACCCCCCTGTTCCCCATTGTGCCCCCATCCTCCGCTGGGCCCCTCCCTGCTCCCCATTGTGCCCCAGTCCCCCCGCTGTGTGACCCCCGTGCTCCCCATGCACCCCCAGACCGCCCAGGGGACCCCCCCTCTCCGTCTGCGCCTATGCACCCCCCGCCAGCCCGATCTCATGCTATGCTACAGGCAAAACCGGGCGGCCTGCGAGCGACTCAGCCCCGCCCCCTCTGGGCCCTTCATGATAATGGGCAGCAGGAATAATTAGCATAACGAGTGACGCAAGCGCCCTGCTTGGCAGCCACTGGGCGCGCGGATGCCTGGGCGGTGACGTCGAGCCAGTAGAAAGTGGGCTGGCGGAGGCGAGTCAGCGCAGGGGCCATTGCAGGGAGCGGAGGCCAGCAGCAGCCATGGTGGGGGAGCGAGCTCGGGCGGTGCCGGGGACCGGGGGGCCGAGCTCCGGGCGGGGGTTGCCGGTGCACGGGACCGGGGAGCTCCCGGGCTGTGCGCGGGGCCAGGGGGGGCGGAGATGAGCTCCGGGCGGTGCACGGGGCTTGGAGGGGGGCGAACTCCGGGGCGGGGGGGCTGGTGCAGGGGCGGGGGAGGTTTGGCAGGGGTTAGGTCCAGCCGCCTGAGGCCAGGGACATCCCTGGGGCCTGACTCCAAGCCCCCCCTCCCCGGAAGGAGCCTGGTGACAGCGCTTGTGGGGGTGCGGGGCTCGCTGGAAAGTGGGGGCCGGGCAGCTCCGCTGACGGCGCCCCCCGCCCCTGTGTTTGCCTTGCAGTGCGATTTCTCCGAGGATCAGACGGCCGGTAAGTGCCCGCCCCTCCCTTGCACGACCTCGGTCCTTGCGCGCTATTTTCATTTCAGGGGCGAATCCCTTGCGCGTCCCCCCGCCGCGGATGCACTTACCGCTCTCTCCCTCCCTTGCAGACCTTCCTCCTCCTCTGTCACTAGCCTCCACTCTCCTCCCGTAGCCTCTTTCTAGCCGGCCGGTAAGTGGGGCGGGGCGTGTTTGCTCCCCCCCCTCGCGTTAACACCGGGGCCCCTCGTTTGTGGGGCGCAGGGGGTGAAATCTCTCCGGGTTGCTTTTGGCGCTTGCTGCTGTGGGGATCCTGCCCCCCCAACCCCGGGTCTGGGGGTGACTCACCGCCCCCCCCCCTCCCCCGTGCGTGCATGGCTCACCCAGGAGCAGTTTCCTGTCCAAGCCCGGCGGGACCCGCCCAGCCTGCGAGCCTGCTTGCTGTGTTCCCCCAGCTAGGCCGGATGGAGGGCAGAGCTGGCTTTAGGGGCGCTGCGCGGCCCCCCTTGCCTGTGGGTTGCGGGGGGGGCGGGGTGTGGCAGGCTGCGGGCGGGGTGTGATTGCACAGAGGAAAATGGCTGCACAACTCCGCTCTCTGCTCCAAGTTGTGACAAACTCCCAGCCAAGCTGGCTCCCGCCCTGGTGCCCCCCAGTGCCCCGCGCTGGTGGGGGCACACCCGGAGCGGGAGAGGGGGGCGGCTGCCCCACGGGTCGCGCCTGGAATGTTGTGTTGGAGGCGCAGCGCAATTCCTGCGCGGTGCCTTGCGCCGACTTCCTTATATGGGCACAAAACCTCGGCTGAGCGCAGGCTGCCTCCCTGCGCGGGGAGCGCCCCGCCGGGCGGGGGGCAGGGCTCAGCCAGCCCGGGAGCCTGGGGAAAGTGGGTCTCTGCGAACTCTCCGGCCAGACCCTCCCTGAGTCCCTTTGCCAGTGTTTGCTTTGGCTAAAGCAGGAAGTGACCTCGGACTCCTGGGTTCTTTACCTGTCTCTGGGAGGGGAGTGGGGTCTATGGGATCAGGGGGCTGGGAGCTCGGACTCCTGGGTTCTCTCCTCAGCTCTGCGAGGGGATTGGGTTATGTCTCTGTTCCATTCCCATCTCTGCCGCTGGCTCTGGCCTGGGGCTCTCTGCTTTCCCATCCATAAATCCTGGCTCGTTGCCATGAGGCAGGCGATGGCTGTAACATCTGTGGGCCTGTCTCATAGGAGGTGGCCCTACGGCCTCTTTCCTGGCCTCGGCTGCTGCCCTGTGGTCAAGTCCCTGATGCGAACCCCACTGGGGCTGGCCCGTGGGGCCTTGCGTGAGCTAATCCCCCACCAGGGTGAAGCCGGCCCTGGGACCAAGAGGAGTTAACCCACTAGCCAGGGCAGATCCGTCCCCTGGCTCAGCCGCAGCTCCTGTGGGTTTCCCCTCTGAGATGGGGCTGGTGCAGAGAGACACAGTGACTTGTCCCTGGGAATCTGGGGCAGAGCCAGGAATCGGAGCCAGGGCTCTGGTCCGGTGCCTTATCCCTGAGGCCAGGCGGCCCGTCTAGCATGGGTCGCTGCAGAAGGCAGGACACTAGACGTCTGAGGCCCGCTCCCGTGCAGGGATCCTGGCTGACGTTGTCAGGAACCCTGGTGGGGGAGTTATCGAGGGCTCCTGTCTCTTATCGTGCTGAAGCGCCTGCTTTCTTATGGGCTCCCAGCTGCCTTGGGGGGGCTTAGGGCTGAGGCGGCTGCCCCGGCGCGTGCAGTTTGGCTGGAGCCTGCTGGGTACCAGGCAGCTCAGGGGTGGCCAAGGGGAGTTTGTTGTTTGCAGGGGCCCTGCACCCCTTGGTTCAGGTGGGATCAGCACCTGGGGCCACAGTGACACCCTCCCTGCTTCTCCCCCAGAGTTCAAGGAGGCTTTCCAGCTCTTTGACCGAACCGGAGATGGCAAGATCCTGTACAGTCAGTGCGGGGATGTGATGAGGGCCCTGGGCCAGAACCCCACCAACGCCGAGGTCATGAAGGTGCTGGGGAACCCCAAGAGCGATGGTGAGTGACTGGCAGGTGCTGCAGCAGCCCCAGGGCCAGGGGGCTTGCCCATCTCCCGCATCGCTAAGCTGGCAGCAGGTGGGAACGGGCCCTTCTCCCCGCCCCATTGGCTGGAGTGAGACTATGGCTCAATGGGGGTCAGACTCGGGACTGGCTCTGTTGCTCAGAATGAGGAGGCTAATCTTGGGCCTGGCCTCCCCAGACCAATGGGCTGGGTTGCAGGTGATCTGGGTTTGAATCTCCAGTGCAGGGGGCTTGAAGCTGGGTCTTCACCATCCTAGATGTGCTGCTGCCCCTCCCAGGCTGTGGGGTGCGGAGGGGGGTTCTCTATGAAAAATACCCCCAGGCCTTGGTTTTGTCCCAGTGTAGAATGAGAATTTTTTTCCCCCAAATCTCAAATTTCTCACCCAACTTTATGGTACGGCACCCACCCGTGCTGAGCCCTGTGCCCAGCACCACTCCCCCTTCCTCCTCCCCCCCGCCCTCAAACCTCTGCAGAATGGCTGGCATCTGTGGGGGCCTGCCCCATCGCTGGGGGCCTGGAGCCTGGGAGGCATCATGCTTGCTGCTGTGAGCGTTACCGTCCCGTCCCGTCCCTTGCTGGGTCCAGGCACAGGAGGGATTTGATGCTGTGGCGAGCGAGCCCATCCCCCGGGCGGGGTGCCCGGCCTGGCAGGTGGCTGGCCAGAGAGCTGGTCTCAGCCGCGCCCCCTTCTCTCGCCAGAGATGAACATGAAGACGCTGAGTTTCGAGCAGTTCCTGCCCATGATGCAGACCATCGCCAAGAACAAGGACCAGGGCTGCTTCGAGGACTACGTGGAGGGGCTGCGGGTCTTCGACAAGGAGGGGAACGGCACCGTCATGGGGGCCGAGATCCGCCACGTCCTCGTGACCCTGGGTGAGACGTTGATGCCGGCCTGGCAGAGGGGGCTGCTGCGGCTGGGGGAAGAGGGTAGCTGAAGGCCTCTGGCTGAGTCTCTCCCAGGGATGTCTGGGTCAGGGAGAAGCAGAGAAGACCCCCCCCCAAGGGTCTCTCCAAGGTGGCTGGCGCCAGCCCCCTGCTCCAGTCACCACTTGGCAGATGCAGGGCAGAGACTAGGAGGAAGGCCCGTGTGTCTGGTCAGGGAGGGTCACGGAGGCTGGGTTTGCTGGGAGGGGACCTGTAGTAAAATCCCATCTGACCCACGCAGGGGAGAAGATGACAGAGGAAGAGGTGGAGATCCTGGTGGCCGGGCATGAAGACAGCAACGGCTGCATTAACTATGAAGGTGAGGGCTGGCGGGGCATCGGTGTCTTGGGATCAGCAGCTCCGGATTTATCTCCAGAGGTTGCTTAACCCTGTGGCACCCGGTGGCTTTGGCTCTCCTGCTGTGCAGGGGAAGGGGGGGAGGGGACTCCAACCTGGGGAGAGGGTGGGGTGCGAGTTGTCTGTCCCATGGCCAGGGTTTATTTTGGGACTAGCCCAGGGCCTGTGTCTCGTTGTTTCCCTCCCCAGTGAGGACACTGCAGCCCCTTGGGGCTTCTCCCACCCAAGAAATGAGGAGCCAGGGGCTGTGCTCAGAAACACCAGCCCCTGAGGGCAAGGCCAGTGCCCCTCCCTGGGGCACAGAAGCTGGGCCCGGTGGGTTGGGAGCTGGAGGCAGCCGGGCGCTGGCAGGTCCCCAGGAATCCCCTCGTGCATGTCCGGTGCGTTCGCTTGATGATGTCTGTTCCTTCCAACAGCGTTTGTGAGGCACATCTTGTCAGGGTGAAGCCGAGTGGGGTACGCCTCTTCCCGAACCCCTTCACTTACCTCCCCTGCCCCCCCTTGGTTTTGTTTTAAAGGAAGTCTGGTTTGCGCTCCCCCCAGCGTACCCCCCCTCGGCATGTCTCTGCATGTAGCTGACTCTGTCTAGCGGGGGAAAGAGGCGGCTCTGCTGGGGGGCCATGCACCAAGTTTAAAGCAAGACTGTGTCATCTGTGTGGGTGCAAGGGGAGATGGGGTCCGGGGGGATCAGATGCAGCCTGGGCTGCTTGTGTCCTGTCTGGGGGGAGCTGCGTCTGCCTCTACCCCAGCGGGACAGCCGTACCCCCCCCCCCCCCACACCCTGCTCGTGGCTGAACCCGGGGCCGCTGGGCGTGCACTGTGGGGAGCCCCGGGCAGGAGGCAAGCGGGTTAACCTGACAGTCTTTCTTTAGGGAGCGGTGTAGTGGCTGCCTGCCTGGCCCCTTCTCTCTGTCTGATCCTCCCCCTCGAATGGCCTGGCTCCCGCTGGCCCTTCTCTGCTGTAGATAAAGTCAAGCTCTCCCCTCGCCTGGGGCAGGAAGCCGCCCGGCTTGTAGGCCTCCTGTGCCTGCCAGTAGCTGTAGAAACCATGCTGCCCTCTTCTCTTCTCCCCCCTTCCCCCTCTGCCACTGCGGGGTCGTGCGCTGCTCTGAGGACGGGTTGCTGCGGATGGAAGAAAGTGTCCTGGGGCCGTGGGGTGAAAAGTGAGGCCTGGGGCAGGGGGCTTCCTGGCCAGGAGGGGGAGAAACCCAGTTATTACCAGCTTTAGAGGAAGGGGCCCGTGCATGCCCCCTGGGCTGGGAGCCAGGGGCCCATATGGCTCTGGGGGGCCCAGGGCTCTCTGGGGTGGGGGGAGTGAAAAGGGGGGCACTAGAGCACAGCTGCTTGAAGACTCCTGGAAGAACCTGCCCTGAAGCCCCAGGCCCGGGTCAGATTAGCCCCAAGGACCCTTTCTCCCCCAGCTACCAAGGCGCCTCTCCCGCTATGGGGCAGCTGCCCGCTCTCATGCGCACCCTTCTCTCCACAGAGCTGGTCCGGATGGTGCTGAGCGGATGAAGAGTCCAGCCAATCTTCCCCCATCCTGTCCCGTCCCCCCTGAGGCCTCGGCTCGCCGCCGAGCGCTCAGGTTTGTTCTGTTCTGTGCCTTTTCTATGCCCTGTGTAAACTTCTTCTCCCTGTGTGGACCAGAAGGAGACTTCCAGTGCTGCAGGGGGTTGTCCCAGGGGTGCCCCTGGGGGTGGGGGGAAGATGAGTGATCCCTGTTTTTTCTGGGGTTACCCCCACCCTTCTAACCCCTGCAGCAGTGCTCAGTTGTTTCTTCTTCCAGCTGCTTTCACTTAATAAACGGTTTGGAAAGTGGTGCCTCTTGGTCCCGTTCAGAAAGTGGGGGGGCAGGGGCTGAACACAGCTCCTGGAAAGGGAGCAGGAGGGTGAGAATGGCTCTGGAGAGGGGTTCTGGGAAAAACGTACCTGTTACGTGCCCAGCAGGATCCATGTGGTCCAGGTCAGAAACTCACAGCCTGGGCCTCCTGCCCCTGGAAGCTGGATTGTGTCAGTCTCCCCCTGCCCCAGAGTGCTGGGCACCTTCTCACTGTGGTATCTGGCCCTGTTCTCCAGAGGGATGGCGTGTGCCAGCCCTGCCCCCCTTAGGGGCATGACAGGGCAGGAGGGGTGGGAGCCCCCTAGCAGGCTCTGATCAGGAGGCAGTGGCCTGAGGGAAGGGGGTTCCTTCCAGCAAGGAGCCCCCAGCCGTGGGGTAGCTCTCAGCCAATTGCAGAATAAAATTAACAGAGACAAATGGGGCGGGGGGAGGGGAGGACACCTGGACCCTGCCTATAGTAATGCCAACTCAGTAAAGGGTTCTAAGTGGTGTGGGGAAACAAAGCATGGAGGGGGCTGGGGGGGTGTTCCCAGCAGGTTGCTAGCAGAGCTGGGACTAGCTGGGGGGCAGGGGTGTGTTCTGCCCACTAGGCTGCACAACCAGACCAGGCTGAGTGATGGAGTAGAGGTGCATAAAGCAGCAACCTCTAATCCCACCCCTACCCACTGGGGGCCAACTGTGTAGTGGGGAGACCCTGCCCTGCACAGCAGACCCGCTGACTGGCAATGGAATTAAAATGGCTGGTGTCCAATGATGAGGGGCAGGGATGAGAGTGGCCCACAGCTGGTGTGTGGGGGGTGCTACCTGGCTCCAGTGACTGGCAGGCAGCTATTAAATAGGGGGGGCTGTGAGGGGAGGAACTTCAACTCCCCCAAATGGTCCTGGGGTGGGGGTGGTGTCACGCCCACAAACAGCAGTGGGGGGGGCGGGCATGGTCCAGGCTCCTGCCCTCCTCTGGTATGTGTCACTGCTCTGCACTGTGCATCTTACAGCAGGGAAACTGAGGCACAAAGCCCCTTGCTCAGCTGCCACACCTTAGCCCAGGCCTCCAGTGCATTTCCTGCTGCTCTGCTCCAGCAGGTTTGATGTTTCCCAGCAGTGTCTATTTTTAGCCTGACCAGTGTTGGGAGCCTCCCCGGTGCCACGTCTCTGCAACCAGCACCTTACATGGAAGGAAAAGCACCTTCCCAGCACCCTGCCCCCCGCCCTTCCTCCACAGCAGGGTGGGTGCTGCAGCCCCTCATAAAACCAACAGTGCCCCCTGACCTGGCGCTGACCCGGGTTAACGTGTGGTGCAAGGGCTGAGGGATGACCTCCTGCAGGAAGCTGGCCGCTTGCCCAGCAGCTCAGAGGCACCTGCGCCTGCCGAGTGCTGGGGCCCTGACTGGCACATGCAGGGCTTGGTCCCACCTGAGTCCCAGGCTGCGCAGCAGGGAGCTGCTGCTCATGGGTACTCAGGAGCAGCCCCCTCCACATGGCAGGGGTCCTGTGTGGGCTGCCCCCAACCCAGGGCTCTGGCATCTGTACCATTTGTCCAGGGGACGAAGGCCTGTGAGCACTGGGCAGGCTCTGCTTGGGCTTCCAGCAGGCCCAGCATCCCCCACCCCACAGGCTGTGACACTCAGCTCTGCCTTACTGGAGCCACAGCCGCCCTGGTACCATTCGGCCCAGGATGTGTCTCCCTCTCCCCCACCCCACCAGCATGTCAGTCTGGGCACCTGGAGCAGCCCCATGGGGCCCACTGGGGCTAGGGTCAAAGCCCTGATTGCTGATCCCTGGCTGCTGGGGGCCCCATCCCCTCCTCCAGAGCTCCAACCCCCTGGGGTAAAAATCTAACCCCCCTCCCTTCCCCGCAGAGGGAGGTCCCCCCCCCTTCCCCGCAGAGGGAGGTGAGAAATGCCCTGGAGGGCTCCTCCCGTTAAACCAGCACAGGGCCAGGTAGGCGATTGGCACTGTCTCCCCTGCCCCCCACTGTCCAGAGCATCCCCAGCACTGTTTGCTTCCTCACCCAAAGTGAGAAGTGCCCAGCTGGCTCCTGCCCGCCTACCCCCCAACTCCCAGAGGGCTTTTTGGCCTCCATGGAAAGCTACCAAGCACCAGAGACCCCCGCCCGGCCCCAAGACCATCCCACGGGCAGTGCTCCTCACCAGCTGCAATTGGTCTGACTTCCGCTCGTCACCCGTGGGGCCTGCTCTGCCAGCCGGAGCGACAAGCCCCCTGCTGTCCAGCCCTGTGCCCCGGGGCTCCACTCGCCTCCTTCCCTTCTCTTACCCAAACCAGACCAAGCTGCTTGCGGCTCCACCAGGACACCGGTTTCCCAATCCGCGGCTCCATTCTGCCTCCTCTTCAGGGTCATTGTCCTCTAGCGAGGAGCTGGCAGAGCAGCCAGTACCGCTGGCCAGACGCGCCCAGCAAGACCTGGCCCAGCCTGCTGCCCCTGCCCTCCAGCACCTAGTGCCCGCTGCACCACTCCCACTGACCATGCCAAAGCGAGATTCCCCCCATGGCTGCACTGTGAGGTTCAAGCCAGCCCCCTGCACCAAGCAGGGAGCCCCATGACCTTAGCAAAGGCCACCCAGGGCCAGCAGGGTACACAGCCCTTGTACCAGGGAGGGGAGAGAGGCTCAGATCTCGGCCTTCGCGATTTCTGTGGCTTTGCAGAGCCTTGTGGAAGCTCTAAACTACAAGCCTGCGCCTAAGCCCAGCCCTAAGGGAGGGGCAGTGACAGCCAACAGCAAGGGGTCCCACCTCACTGAACTTCTGTCAGCTCAGGCTCAGCGCAGTAGCCGTGTTAGGGTGTATCCACCAATGAGACACGCCTTAAAGACTAACTGATTTATTTGGGCATCAGCTTCCGTGGGTAAAAAACCCGTGGCTGAGCTTTGTGACTTTGTCCTCACCCACAACCAGTTCAGATTTGGCACAATCCGGGCACCCACACAGCCCCACCGTTTGCCAACATTTTTCTGGCTGACTTAAACCAATGCTTCCTCGGCGCTCGTCCCCTAACGCCCCTCCTCTTGCACTACACTGATGACATCATCATCTAGACCCACGGGAAGGAGGTCCCTTGAAGAATTCCACTTGGATTTCAACAGTTTCCACCCCACCATCAACCTCAGCCTGGACCAGTCCACACAAGAGATCCAGGTCCTGGACACCCCCTATACCGGAAACCTACTGCCCACTGTACTTACCTACATGCCTCCAGCTTGCATTCTGGACACACCACGTGATCCACTGTCTACAGCCAAGCTCTGAAGATAACCACATTTGCTCCAGTCCCTCAGATAAACACTTACAAGGTCTCTCTCAGGCGTTCTTAAAACTACAATACCCACCTGGGGAAGTGAGGAAACAGACTGACAAGAGCGAGATGGGTATAACAGACCACCCCTGCCCATCACCTACAGCCCCCAACTAAAACCTCTCCAGCGCATTAGCAATGATCTACAACCTACCCTGGAAAACGACCCCTCACTCTCACAGACCTTGGGAGACAGGCCAGTCCTCGCTTACGGACAGCCCCCAACCTGGCGCACATACTCACCAGCAACCACACACCACACCACACCACAGAAACCAATCCCTGTAACAAACCCCGTTGCCTATTCATAGACTATCAGGGTTGGAAGGGACCTCAGGAGGTCATCTAGTCCAACCCCCTGCTCAAAGCAGGACAAATCCCCAGATGGATTTTTGCCCCAAATCACCCCCTCAAGGATTGAACTCACAACCCTAGGTTTAGCAGGCCAATGCTCAAACCACTGAGCTATCCCTCCCCTATCTATCCCCTGACCCCATATCTATTCTAGCAACACCATCATAGGACCTGACCACATCAGCCACACCAGGGGCTCGTTCACCTGCACAGCTACTGATGTGATATACGTCGTCATGTGCCAGCAATGCCCCTCTGCCATGTACACTGGCCAAACCGGACAGTCCCTACATGAAGGAATAAATGGACACAAAATGGGACATCAGGAAAGGTAACATACAAAAGCCAGTAGGTGAACAGTTCAGTCTCCCCGGACTTTCTGTAATGGATGTAAATGTAACTATTTTTGAATGAAAAGGCTTCAGAGAAAAACTGCAGAGCTGCAATTCATATACAGATTTAACACCATCAGTTTGGGCTTGAATAGGGACTGGGCGTGGCTGGCTGGCTACAAAAGCAACTTCCTCTCTCCTGGAATTGCCACCTCCTCATCAGCTATTGGGAGTGGGCCACATCCACCCTGATCGAATTGGCCTTGTCAGCACTGGTTCTCCGCCTGTGAGGTAACTCCCTTCTCTTCATGTGCCAGTATATTTACCTCTGTAGCTGTAATTTTCACTCCAGCATCTGAAGAAGTGGGTTTTTACCCACGAAAGCTTATTCCCAGATAAATCTGTTAGTCTTTGAGATGCTACCGGACTCCTTGTTGTTTCTGTCAGCTCAGTGGCAGAGGGCAGACCACTGGATGTTTAGGTTCTCTCCCAGTCCTCCCCTGATTGTTATGCTGTTTTAGGCTCACCGAGACACCCCGAATCCATAGGACTAGGAAGAATTAACAACCAAGAAGTCACCACAGTCGGAAGGTCACTGAGCACACGTGGGTCCCATGACCTCCAACTCCAGGGGAATGGTCCCCTGCAGTCACATTTGCTTTGGGAAAGGGGGTGGGAGCCTGGAGGGTGAATCCTGCTTTCTGCACGCCCAAGAAATGGGGACACCATGAGCCACATGCCCCAAAGGGACATTACATGGAGGAGACAGGGGACTCCATCCATCCCTCCCCATCCTGGGCAGACAGATCCCCCACACGGTGCCGCTTCTTCCCACCCCGGGGAACCTGGAATTTTTATTTTATTTTTATTATTAAAAAAAAAAAGAGAGAGAAGACACAGAGCTTTAAATGCCCAGGAACCAGGTAAATTCAGAGCCTTCTATAAATAGCCGTCACCTCCGCCCCAGCAGGCCCCTCAGCACTGTCAGTGGTGGTTCTCAGCGCATTTAAATAAAGGTTTCGGGACGATCGGATACAAAAAAAAGCCCGGGGGTGGCAGCGAGGGGGGAGGACAGACAGACACAGCGGGACTGAGGGCTGAACACGAGTGATTCCTTTTTAACCCCGTGATCAACGTGTTTTTTGAAACCAACAAAATCCCCACCCCCCTCCCTCATCCCAAACAATCCCAGGCAGGTTTTACAGGTTGCGAAGGTTTTTGTCCTGTCTGGTAGCATCTCCGGGCAGTGGGTGGAGCAGCCTCACTGCGTGGCTGGGACCGGGGTGGCTGTGCTGGGTGCGATGGGGTCTGTCTGCAGAGGGGGGCCCTGGTCTGTGGGAGAGAATTGACAGGTTGCAGCGCCCCAACCTTTGGATAACAGAAGCGAGGGGGGGGCGCAGCAGCCCTCCAGCCTGCACCTGGCACACTTCACAAGGACAGGATGGAGGTGAATAGCGAGGGGTCCTCACCTCCCTCACCAGCCAGCAGAACGTGCAGGGGCAGGCGGGCGCAGAGCTGGGCAGTGGCCAGGCAGGCTTCCCTGCCCACAGTGCCCCCCAACCCTGACCTGCAGAGGGAGCCATCGAACGGCCAAGCCCAGAGCTCAGCCGGGGGCAGACAGTGGCATCACTCAGTGCCTTAGCACCCCCTGCCCTGCTGCAGAGTCTCACCTGGTGCCAGGACGGCGTTTGGAAGGAGACTGCCCTGCATGGCCGCCACAATGGCTGGACTTTGGGCAGCTGCTGAGGCCAGTCCCGAGACATGAGGCAAGGCAGGCGCGGCGAGCGGCGGTCCGTTGGTCGTCAGCATGCTAGGGTGAATCGCGCTAGACACGGTGACGGGCAGGTTAGGCGAGGCCAGGGCGCCCCCGGCTAGCATGCCGCACGGGAGGTTACCATGCATTGGATGAGCGGGCGTGTTAGCAGGGAGGTTAATACTGATGGAGTCTGCTACGTTACTAGCCATGCTAAATGGGATGGATGGAGGCATTCCGAAAGGCGGAGCCGCCGGGAGATTACCGGGCACGCCGGGGTGACAGCTCACTCCAACCGTCCCGGGGAGCATCTGAGAGGAGGGCTGCTGGCCGGGGAACAGAGGCTGGGCTGGAGAAAGAGAGAAACCAGCGACACGGGGTTACACGTGGCAGTGCAGTCCTGGCCCTTTACAATCCTCCTCTATGGCTGGCCCCAGCCCCGCAAGGCAGACTCAGCGTCCAATCCCTCTTGCTGGGAGGCGGGGTGAGCGGGAGGCTTAGGGGCAGCAGGGAGTGCCTGCCATCACCTGGCACCCTCAAGCCTCAGGGGTAACATCCTGTACCTCAAAATAGCACCTGTACCCATGTATGCACCAGTGCTCTATGGCTGTTATATGGGGGTTCTCAAACTTCACTGCACGGCGACCCCCTTCTGACAACAAACATTACTGCTTGACCCCAGGAGGGGGGACCAAAGACTGAGCCCACCCAAGTCCTGCCACCCTCGGGGGTGGGGGGGGTGCAAAGCCAGAGCCTCACCACCTCAGGTGGGGGAGGGCGGGGGACCACCACCAAAGCCAAAAGGGGGCCTGTAACCTGAGTCCCGATACCAGGGCTTCAGCCCTGGCGACCCCCTTAAAACAGGGTCCAGACCCACAGTGATATTTCATACAAAGGATGCCGTGTAAGGTATCCCATGAAAAGTCAGGACTTGCTGAATCTCCTTGTTCTGTCACAGCAGGTACATCCCCATTGTACAAGGAGTTAGGAGATTTTGCTCCCTGGTTGTTGCTGTGGGTCTGGGAGACACCCACAGCTGGTTCCTCAGTGGCAGCAAGGCAGGTGGCCGACACCCAGACAGGTGTTAAGTGACTATCAGCAGCCACTGGCGAACAAGGGATTGGAAACAGATTTACAATTTAACAGCGTGGATAAAAATCAATGATTTAAAAAAATAAATAAAAATCACATTTTTTTTTTAATTTAAATCGGATTTTTTTGATAAAATGCTTTTTGAGGAAAAAATCTATCAACAGATAGTTTTAATTAGGATAGATACATTATAGCTCAAAGATATCTCATCATGGAATAGGGATTGTAAATTCTAATTCTATAGTATGCAACAATATATTCATAAAATGTTTAAGAAAAGTTTTGCAAATGAGTCCCAATAGTTCATGTATTAGGGTTCCACAGGCTTCTTATGGGGTTCCAGGGGCTTCTGTATAGATTTAGGTTAATCTTTCGATCAACCCAATGGGACTCAGGCTACAAGATACCATCAGAGATGCTTAGTTTTGCAGTTCTCAGACTGTGGATTTGTGTCTCCAGAGATAACATGGTTGTTAACAGCAAAAATGTTTTTAAAGAAATAATATAGAGAGGTGAGAAATAACAGACCTCAGCCCTATTGTACCTCTGCAAATTTGTGTACACAACTCAATCTCTTTCCTCTCCCTAAAAGTGCAAAGTTTCAAAAAGTTCAATGAATAAAAGATGGTTGGGGGCGGAATAGATCTGGATAAGGAGGAATCTGGAGATCAATGTGAGAAGCGAGGGACAAATGCTTGTTTTGTTAAAATATTATATGTTTGCTGTTGAAGAAAAAAATCCAGAATACTTAATGTTGTTGTTTTAGTTCAATAAAACAATGTAAATGTCTGTCTGGTGACGTTCTCCTCCTAATACAGCATGGCAAGAAAACCCTCCAAAGATTAAAGATTAACCTGTTGAATTGGAGCTAGTTCACCTCCCAATGACTTCATAAATATTTGCGCCAATTACCTTTGGTAAATAAAATAACCAATAATCATTCATTTCCTGATATAGCTGTAAAACTAATCTGAAAAGTTTTCAAACTCAATCACTGTTTAAAAATGGATAGTGTGGACCTTCTAAACAAGAAAGCTACATCTACCTCTAGGTTATAACAACCAACCAAAATGCACTTCTATATAGAAAACCCTGATTTAATCAAGTCTTTCTGACTAGTGATTTAAATCAATTTGGTTTAAAACAAATCCACCCTGCAATTTACCAAGAGACAACTGCTCAAGCACCACACAATAGGGACCACGTCATTATCTGCTGCAGCTGGGCACCTCATGACCCCCGACGCTTGACTCTGTTTCCGAGCCAGTATCTTCCTGGCATGTGAACTGAGCGTATAAAATAAGGGACCATGGCATTGTGAGTGCACCTCTCTCCTCCCTCCTACGCTGAAGACAATGAGAAAGGGTGAGAGGGACCCTGAGGCAGACAGTCAAAGGGGGCACGGTGGTCCCACATGCCAGCTTGTACCCTGGTTTCTGGCTGGCTGGTGAGAGGCCACTTACCGTGAGGGCCAGCAGGGGTCTGTCCCTGCTGAGCGGATACTGTGTGCGGAGCCCCCGGCGTGGCCGGTACAGCCTGGCCGATCTGTTCCGTTTGAGCCAGGCTGGGCTGGGGCACCAGGCTGGCCGCGCTCGGCGCCCCTGGGGCCTGGGCCACGGGCATGGAGTGGGCGGCTGGCGCTAAGGGAGCCCCAGAGGACGGGATTGGCTGGGAGCCGGGCGGGAGGGGCGGAGGCGGCTGCTGCTGCTGCTGCTGGTGCATCTGCTGGAAGTGCTGCTGCCTGGCGCGCATCTCAGCATATTTGAGCTGCTCCATGTGAAAGGCCTGTCGGTCTGCCAGGAGCTGCTGTCTCTGGTACTCCAGCTGCAGAGAGGGCACCCGCCAGTCACTTGGGCCAGGCTTGTGTGGCACTGCCCCTGGACAGCCTCCCCGGCCACCCCCCTTGGCTGCATGCCCTGTATGGGTCCTTCTGTCATTGGGATCTCCCCCTTTACTCTGCCCAATCCAGGATCCAGGCTCTCCACAGCCCCCCACTTCACATAGCCCCACTTCCGTGATCACCAGGCCCCAGATTGGATCAGACTGGCTGAGGGCTACACCCCCAGACTCCGGCATCACCAGGGCATAGGCAGAGGCTTGTACTCCAGCTAACAGGGTCAGATCCCTTCCCCAAGCCCCATCAGCTATGACCACCACTAAAAGTCCCTTCAATACCGATTCTTTCTTCACTTCCTAACCTGCAGTGTCATGCCACGCTGATGTGTGATTGGTTAAACAGCTGTCATACCCCACCCAGAGGTGGCTGCATCTCAGCAGTGGGTGATCCTATATAAACAGCTGTGCCCCACCCCAGAGGTGGCTGCATCTCCGCACTAGGTGAAGTGCGCTCTGTGTGGGGTGGAGGGAGCTAGAGCCATCTGTGCACCCCCGGGGCCTCACTCACTGCCTCGCGCTCCCGGTCCATGATAGTCTCCAGCTCCTCGAAGTGTCGCAGCTTGATCTCCAGCTTCTTCATTTGGGTCTCCACCAGCAGGGCCACCAGGGACTTGATCTTGCGCTCCTCCACAGCGGCCAGGTGCTGCACGGGGTGGAGCAGGGGAAGGACGGGGTGGGTTAGGGCTCTGGCACGACACAGCTCAGAACCTCCACTAGGGCAGCAGAGGGGTGACCATGGGGCATTTCTGAGTCAGGAACAGGAAGGAAGGAAGCCACCATGGCAGTAGGGAGCCTGGGTGCTTTCCTGGTGCTCATCTGCCCCCCAGGATTCAAAGGGAGAGCAACTGGTTAGAGCAGGGGGGGCTGGGAGGCAGGACTCCTGGATTCTCCCCTGGCTCTGGGAGGGGAGTGGAGTCTAGTGGGTTAGAGCACAGGGGGGCTGGGAGTCAGGACTCCTGGGTTCTCCCCTGGCTCTGGGAGGGGAGTGGGGTCTAGTGGGTTAGAGCACAGAGGGCTGAGGGTAGGACTCCTGGGTTCTCTCGCCGGCTCTGGGAGGGGAGTGGAGCTGGTGGGTTAGAACAGGGGGGCTGGGAGTCAGGACTCCTGGGTTCTCCCCTGGCTCTGGGAGGGGACTGGGGTCTAGTGGTTATAGAAATGGGGTCTGGCTCAGGCTAGGATCCAAGGCTCCAAGTCAATCCCTCCAGCTCAGCCCTGTCCATGGAGCGCTCGGATCAGAGCAGGGGCGTGGCTGGTCCTGGGCCCTCACCTTGGCCTTCACGGCAGCAGCAGCCAGGGCAGCAGCAGCCGCAGTGGACAGGTTCCCTTCGCCGATGTCTCGCTCCACCTTGGTCTTCCTCTCACCTTCTGCCTCAGCCAGGTCCTTGGGCACCTCCTCCTGGCCGTCCTTGGGCTCCTTCTCCTTCTCAGCTGGGGCCAGGGGAGAGAGACGGGTGGGGAATGAGGGCTGGGTGCTGCTGCCATTGCCCCCCTGGGCGAGTGGGGTTGGGCCTGCTGGGGGGCGGGGAAGGGAAATGTAGGTTTGGCCCTGGGGAAAATCAGGGAAGGGGCTGGCACCACTCAGATGGGGGGAAGAAAGGGAGAAAACCCACCCCACTGCCACAGTGGCCACATGCAAACTCTCCTTCCCCTGCTCTGCCAGTGCCCCTCAATCCCAACTCGCAGCCCCCTCCAGCACTGGCCTCTCCTGAGCAGAGGCTGCTGGCTTGGCAGAACCCATCCCCCTGCAAGACTGGATCTTAGCCCCCGGCTGGCGCGTTCACCTCCTGCTCTGCCCGGCCGTGCGGCGCTCACCCATGCTGTCACCGTCGCCCTTCTCCAACTCCTCGCTGTCCCCCTCCCTGCCTCTCTCCTCCTCTTTCTTGGGTGCTTCGCCCAGCTTCTCCTTTGCTTCCTCCTCCGCGCCTCCTTCCCGGGGCTCCTGGATGGACGGATGGAGGGAAGGATGGGACTGACGCAAAGGTCCCGGGAAAAAGAGTCCTCTGGTCTGCCCCGATGGAACGAGAGCTGCCCCCTGCCCCAGCCCTCCTGGGCGCAGCCGCCCCACTGCCAGCAGGGCGCCCCCCAGCCAGACAGGACCAGCCCTGTACAGAGAGACCACTAGGCATGAAGGGTGGGGGGATCTGTCACCTCAGTGGTTCACTTTTCCCCGTCCCTCGCTCCCCCCAGCTCCACGCCCCCCAGGGCTCCCCCCAAAGGCACAGGGTAGGATCATGCTTCTCTTCCCTTCTGTCTGTACCTTCAGCTCCTTCTTCTCTTCCACCGGCTGAGTGTCGGCCCGCGTCTCGTCAGCGCCGCTCTCCTCTGGGGTGTGGGGGCCGGACAGAGACGGCCAGGTCAGAGTGTGAATGCAGGGCTCCCCCCACCCCCCAGCAATGACAGTCACAATGATGGACTGGGGAGAGGATGCGCTAAAGGGCATGGGGTCGCCTAGGGCGCCGGCGCACAGCTCCGGGCTGCATTCAGGCCAGGGGCGGATTCTGCACTGCTGCCGGACTGAGACCCAGCCAACTCATTGCACAGAGGCCGCCCCGCACTCCCCAGCAGCAAGTCTCAGCTGGGCTCACGCTGGGGCTAAAACCAGCAGTGCAAACTCCACTTGGGCTCCCCAAACCCAGCGAGCGGATGGGGCTCACAGACAAGCTCCAGCCCATGTGGGAACATCTGCACTGCTGCTTGGAACGCCAGAGTCAGGCGACTTGCTGCCACAGACGGGGAGGCTTCCAGTCACTCCCCAGCCTGGGCCAGGCTCACCAAGAGGGAAAAGGCCCCGTGGCCCATGCCCTGCCTGGAGCCAGCTCGCTCCCATGCCCGACGGCCAGATCGGAGCCAGACCCCCTAGAGGGGAAAGACCCTGTGTCCCCTTCCCCCGTACTAGCCAGTCCCCCATCCCTGAGGCAGATTGGAGCTGGCGTCCCCTAGAGGGGAAAGGCCCCATGGCTGGATCCTGAGCCCGCCACTGAGTCCCGCGGGGGTTCTCGCGTGCACATGGGAGGGAGGCGGTGGTGACGACGGGGTCCCTTACCCTGAGCCAGCCGATTGAGGGTGAGCTCCAGACCGGAGGCCAGGCCAGCTCTGGTCTCCTGTGGCTCCTCCCCTCTTCGCTCATTACCCTTCCTACTCGCCGCGCACGGAGCAGCGTCCGACGGAGGCGAGATGGCGGGCGCCTCACGGGCCAAGGCGCGGAAGGAGCCTCGCTCACCCCCCTCACCTATTCTCTCCGGCTCGTCGGACGTGGTCCCCGCGATCCCACTGCTCTCCAGCCCGAAGGCCGGGTCGGCCTTGCCCGTAACCTTGGCCGCCTCCTCCACCTTGCGGACGTGAGCTTCCACCAGTGCCGTGGGCACCTCCTCCTTCATCTTGGAGAACTCCTCTGCCAAGCACAGCCCCGGGTCAGATCACTGGAGCGGGATGGGCACCGCCCTCCATCCATCCCCCTATGGTCCCCGGGGAGGGGCCGTGCCGAGTAAAGGAAATGTGCCCTGCCTGGTGGGGTGGGTGCCAGGATAATGGACTGGACACCGTTCTGAGCCCGTGGACGTTCTCCCTGCCCCACCAGCATCTCCTTGGGACTGGGACAGCATCTGCAGCACCGCCAGGAGCAAGAGACTGAGCACTTGGGGGCTGGGCGCAGGCTGGTGAGCCTCCAGGCATGGGTTCGAGGGGGTGGCTCGAAGGCTCTCAGGTGATCAGACTGCCCGGGCCTGGGTCATGCCGCCTGGCTAAGCCAGCGTGGCTGGGACTGACCCAGGGGCTGGGCACTGGGGTTCCAAGCGGGGGCGGGGCATTACCAAGAGCAGACTTGGCCGCTGCGGAGGCCACGCGGGGGTCCACAACGGACGCCAGGAAGGCCACGGTGCTCATGACGGGGTTGCCCGACTGGCTGAAGGGGATGGGCTGGTAGGCCAGGGGCCCGAGCGACGCCTCCGAGTCCTCCAGGTAAGGGTCCTCGATGGGCAGGCGCAGGAAGTGGAGGATACACTCATCCTGGGTGCGGCTGCCCACATGCTCCGACACCTTGTTCCAATCGTCCTTGTACATCTCCAGGGCCTGCAGGGGGAGGATGAGACGGGGAGCCAGAGGGGTGGCTTGGCTGGTGCCAGCCCAGGACCGTGGGGACCCCCCGAGAGCCCTCCCCTCTCACCTCCAGCAGCAGCAGCGTCTCCTGCTCTGTCCACTCCCGAGTGGCGCTGGCGGCGGCTTTGCTCTGCAGGGAGAGGAGATGGTGGGCGTGAGAGCGGGCAACGATGGCACGATGACAAGCCCCGGGGTGGGCAGGGAGCCGCTCACTGCCCGCGCCTACCTTGGAAGGGACATTCTTTTTGGTGTACATGTCCGTGCGCAGGCCGAAGTTCTGCAGGTCTGTCGGCTTCTCCTTGCCCTTGTCGGGGAAGCTGAGCATCTGCTGGGAGGCCGAGGTCTGCTGCGGAGAGAGGAGGGGGCAGTGAGCCACTGCTGGCTCCCCTATGCTGGCCTCTCACCCCCACTTTCGCCTGGCGGCTGACTCCCAACGGCTCAGCCCACGGGCCAAGGCTCCCTGCCTCTGCCCCGTATTGCTGCTGCTCCCAGGGTCGGGGGCTCTGACTGAGGTTCCAGCTCTAGGCACTGGAAGGTCCTGTCACCCAAACCTCACCCACTTGTCTACAATCCCACCCCAGCAGCAGCACAATGCTTCAGAGAGAGAGAGGCAAATATCCCCTGCCCCTTTCCCCTGCTGGGCTGTCCAAGGGCAGAAATTCCTTCCTGAACCCTTAGCAGCTCAGCCCCTGAAGCCTGATGACCCCCACCTTCCTCACCACCAGTTAGCCCCCTGCTGAACTCTGCAGCGGTGAGTTCCACAGCTCTCCAGGACACAGCGAGGAATCCACGTGCCCCCTTGCTTCTGCACTCGTGCCACTCGCCCTCTCCCGCTGCAGAGATGATTCCCGGGAGTCCACCTACCAGCTCGGGCTTCGCTTTCGCCACCTCTGGGACCAGGTCCTCAATTTCTTTGCTCTTGCGGCCGGCCTTTGTGTCGCTGTCGCTCTGACGACCCTGAGGGGACAGACAAGGTCGCGGTGAGCGCGCCTGCTCCCTAGCTTAGACAGAGATGGAGGGGTGAAGCGTATCCCACAGATCAACGCTCTCCTGCCACAGCGGGAGGCGCTGCTGCCCACGCACAGAGGGACTGGCTGGCTGCAGGCCCTGAGCAGAGCACAGCAGCAGAACAAAGGGGGGAAGGGATGAGCTGCCCCCTCCAACAGGGGGAGAGATTCTCACTTTCTCGCCCTACCTGGGGTGTCTTGGGCTGCAGCGGCACCAGCCCCGAGGGGGTGTCGGCCAGGACATGGAAATGTGATGTAGGGGGAGGTCCCATAGGGGTTGGCCGACTCTCCGCGTCCACCTGGTAGTTGATCAACCCCCACTGCTCCAGGAAGGCATGGACCCTGCAGAGAGCAGCGGGTTAGATCCGGCCCCAGCCCCCCAGATCAGCCCCCCAGCTGCGTTGTGCCGGTGGGAGAGACGGATGTTTCGGAAGCCTGACTTCGTCCAGGCCCCTCTCCTCTGTGTGGAGGGGGCTGGGCCAGGCGGTCAGCCCTGGAGACCAGAGCTCGATCCAGGGCCAGCTAACTCCCCCCATCCCCACCCGGCCTGGCGGTCGCTCTGCTGCCCAACCAACCGCATGATGGCGCAGACGTCCCCGGCCAGGTTCCGGCGGCAGGCGGTGGAGGTCAGGTACTCCTGGGGGTTCAGCCGGTAGGTGTCGATCATGAAGTTGCGATAAGCCAGGTATCTGAGGAGAGGGGAGGGTTAGCACGAACCAGGGTGGGTGGGAGCTCCGGCATCACTCTGCATTCAGAACCCACAAGGCTCAGTAAGAGATTTCACGCTGGTGGGGAGGGGGGTCTCAAACTCATGCGCTTGGTCAGCATCACTATCCCCCTGACCTCAACAGAGGGGGAAACTGAGGCACAAAGGCAAAGTGACTCAACTGAGGTCCCAGTGGCAAACAATAGAACCCAGGAGTCCTGGCTCCCAGTCCTGTCCCCTGCTCTAACCACTAGACCACACTCCACTCCCAGAGTAACAAACAGAACCCAGAAGTCCTGGCTCCTTAGCCACACCCCTCCAGCTCTAACCACTAGACCACGCTCTGCTCCCAAAGCCGGGAACAGAAGCAAGTCCCAGTTCTCTCCCCACCCACCAGTTTTGTTTCATGCCAGCTGCCTGGAGAGCGCCAATGCCTGCAGCTTTCACAGGGCTTGGGGGCTTATGGGGACTGCAGATCCCAGCCTGCAATGCTCCACCCGGGGCCTGCTTGCCCAGCACGCTCAGCCCCAGAAACCAAACCCACTCCTGGCCTGGGGCCACTCCCCTCTCCGTGCAACAGGTCCTCAGTGTTGTCTCTGGCAGCCAGGGGCAGCTCTAGGTATTTTGCCGCCCCAAGCATGGCAGGCAGGTTGCCTTTGGCACACGCCTGCGGGAGGTCCCTGGTCCCGCGGATCCGGCGGCACGCCTGCGGGAGGTCCGCCGAAGCCGTGGGACCAGCAGACCCTCCATAGGCATGCCGCCGAAGGCAACCTGCCTGCCACCCTTGCATTGACCGGCAGAGGGCCCCCCATGGCTTGCTGCCCCAGGCATGCGCTTGGCGTATTGGTGCCTGGAGCTGCCCCTGATGGCAGTGCCATGGACAAAGCACCTGTCATAAGTAGATAGGTAAGGGTTAATTTTCTTTTACCTGTAAAGGGTGAACAAAGGGGGAACCAAACACCTGACCAGAGGACCAATCAGAGACCTGGATTTTTTTTAAAAAGTCTGGGAGGGAACTGGAAACTCGGGGTCTTTTTGTTTTCCTCGGCTGTGAGTAAACAAGCCTTTTCTTCTAACTCCATTCTTTCAAATATTCTACTATCAAGTGTGAGTACAAAGGAAACAAAGTAATAGGCTGTTATGTATTGGTTTGTAATTACATGTGTGTTGATTCTGCTGGACTGGTTAATTGGGCTATCTTTTAAATCAGACTGTTTATTCCTATTTCTTATAAGCCATATCCTGTATTGAGTTTCTTAATGTAGAGTTTTGCTATATGTAAGTTCTTTCTTTTTATATAAGTTTTCTTTTTAAAAAACTTGTGGGAGTTTCTTTCCTAGTGAGGCAAAGGGGAGAGGAATTTCTGCGCCCGAGCTCTGTCTACCTCTGTGTGACAGGCTAGGGGGAGGGAGCCCCATGCTGTGTTTACTTCCTATTGTCCCAGGGCGGGAACAAGCTACGGGGAAAAAGTTATAGGGGAAAGAGGGAGAATCAAACTCTGTTCTCTGGTGTTTAGGTTTGTCTCTTGTGGAAGACGGAACAGGTTTCTGTATTGTGATGTAAAGAGATTACATCAACTCCCTCAGTTGTCAGAGCAGAACGGCTGAGAGGGAGGGGGGAGGGAAGGTAGATAATTCCCTTGCCGGTAAGACTCAGAGTTCTGAGTCTTGGGGGTCTTTCCAGGGGAAGTTGGGGAGGCCAGAAAGGGGGTCCCCCAAGGAATATTTGGGGAACCCGGGCTGATAGGAGCCAAAATCCTATCTGGTGGCAGCGAGATAAGAGCCAAGCTGGGTATAAGCTTGGGGGGAGAATCATAGTAAGCACCCAGATTTTGGACGCTAAGGTCCCGATTTGGGACAGACGCTTACCACAGCACCGGCGTGGGGGGGGGCTAATGGATGGGGATGGGGGAAGCAGCCTTACATTTCGGGGGTCTTGGATTTGTTCTTGCCGTTGAAGAACTCGGGCAGGGCTCTGCGCTCGATGGCGTGGACGCTGCGGAAGAAGCACAGATGGAGGCGTTAGAGCCACGGGTCTCGGAACAGGGGATGGCAGGGAAAGGCCCCCCCCGGTACCTGTTGTAGTCGAACCAAGCGGCATAGCTGGGGATGATAATATGGTGAGTCTGCTCCGTCACATTGTCCTCATGCAGGTCTGGGTTCTTGGCCTGCTCCCCTTTGTTCCCCGCACTGTTTTCCTCCTCATCCTGGAATCAGACAGCCGCAGGTGAGTGGGGGGCGCCCCACAGGCTCGCCGCCACCAGGGCTAGCCCAGAATGGTCCTCGGCTCCGGGAGTGGACCTCTCACCCAGCGGGGCACCGGCAAAGGGACTTCGGAGACTCAGCCGAACCAGGGCTCTCACTCGGAGAGTCGGGAGCCCTGCGGGGCGCCTTGCGACCCAGGTACCCCAGCAGAGACCCAGAGAGCCGCCGGTGCCACCGCTGGGGCGCAGGCAGGTCCAGCAACGGGGGCAAGGGGCGTTTCCAAGGGGGAGTGGGAGGCTGTTCCCAGGACAGGGGGCTGGGGTGTTTGAAAGCGGAGGAGGGGACAGGTGCTGTGGGGTGTGCCAGGGCTGAGTGACGCCAGGATGGAGAAGGGCAGAAGGGGGTGCAGGGCAGAACGGGGCAGCAGAGAGGGTGAAGCTGCTGCTCCTGCCCTAGTCTCACCTTGCCAGCGGTCTCCATGCTCTCATCCTCCTGCTCATCTGGAAGGGAAGGGAGACAGATCAGCGATCAGGGAGCCCATGCCAAGCAGGCAAAAGAAATGTACCCACCCTGGACCGACGCCCTCCCTCCTACGGGGCCCAGCTGGGGACAGACACAGCCAGGCCGCAGCATGGAGCTCGTTCTGCCTGCCTCCGCCATCGGGGAAAATTAACCCCTCGGGGCAGGGAACGAGACATTGCCCCGGATTGGCAGGAGTAAGCCCCAAAGTGCCTGGGAGCGTCCCTCCATGCTCACCACAGGGCGACTGCCAGGGGCTTCAGACAGAAGTGGCCCATCTCTAGCCGGGGCCCCGTTTCCTTGCTAACAGAGGTGAGGATGCTCAGGGGGTCCTTACCCAGGTCGGTCATGGTGCCCCCCTTCACGGGTGCAGACTCTGAGTCCTTCTTGGTGTTCACTGTACCAGGGAGAAGGGGAAAGGCTTTATTGGGAGGCCTCGACCTTGGAGAGAGACTCTGCCCGCCCTCCCCAGCTTAGCAACTTGCCCTGGGCCCGGCCAGAAAACGCTCCTGGCTATTGCAGCCTCAGTCTCTGCCAGCAGGGGGCACTACACAGCATTAAACAGGAGCCCTGGCTGTGGGTCCCAGCTATTCCAGCCTCAGCCAGCAGGGGGCACTGTAGGGCGCAGGGTGGGAATGGGGGCTGTGTGAGGCACTGACATTTACTCCAGTCCCATCCTCCCCCACAAAAGGGGCACTACAAGGGGTGAGGTAGGAGCGCATGCTGTGTGGGGAAGCTCCCAGCCTCTCCCCCTGGGGGCGCTGTCGGGCTCTGGCGGGACTGCTGCCCAGACCTGTTTTGGGCAGCGTGACCTCCTCCATGTTGGGGACGGGGGAGGGCTCGTCCATGTCCTTCGTCAGGTCCTCCTGCTCCTCCTCGCGGTGTCCGCGCTTGGACTTGGTGTACGGGGTCGACGGGCTGAAGGGAAGGAGAAACCCAACACGCCCCATTGCTGACGGCTGCAGTGGGCACCGGACGGCCTGATGGGGCACAGCCTGCTCCAAGTTCACCAGCCCCGGGGTGGGCGCTGCCAGAGCCCCTTTGCCGGAAGGGCCAGGAGCAAGGATGGCCACAAGGTTCAGACATGAGATCACTGGCCACGCACCCAGTCCCGCCCCAGCAGAATCCCTGAGGGGGGGGCTGGCGCCGGCCTCACCCTTTCTTGGCGTTCTTCTTCTTGGCCTCTGGGGTCGGGGACGGCGAGGGTGAGCGCTTTCTCTTTTTGTAGTTCCCACCCTTCTTGTCGCGCCGGTCCGAGTCGGGGCTGTTCACCTGGGGGGGCAGAGAAGTTCATCTGCACGCTGCTCGGGCCAGAGGGCGGCCAGGCTCCAGCTACTCTTCCCCCGGCCGTTTATTTGCCCTGGCTTGGCTTTGCAATGGGTGACCACACCCCAGGGCCCCCAATGGCTGGCAAAGCCTAGCATGTGCCCCGGGATGCAGGCAGCAGCTCCCTCCCTCCCACAGGTGGAGAAACTGAGGCACAGACTGGAGTGATTTATAGATTCCAAGCCTGGAAGAGCTCACTGTGATCATCTAGTGCCTTATTTCCAGCTTGAACTGGCTACTGCCCCTTTCAGCCATCCGCTCGTGTGAGGCCTCTCTCGGCTCGACCAACGAGCCCGTTAGCCACCAGTTCCTCCCCACGCAGCTACGTACAGACCAGGATCAAGTCACCTCTGAACCGTCTCTTTGCTAAGCTCAACAAGATCGAGCTCCTTGGGTCTCTCACTACAAGGCAGGTTTTCTAACCCTTTAAACCATTCCCATGGCTCGTCTCAGAGCCCTCCGCAATTTTGGCAACAGCCTTCTAGAATGGTGGACCCCAGAACTGGACACGGGATTCCAGCAGCGGCCACACCAGTGCCAGATACAGAAGGAAAAGAACCTCTCTGTCCCTATTCGAGATCCCATTCATGCATCCCAGGATCGCATCACCCCTTCTGGCCCCTTCACTGGGAGCTCGCATTCAGCTAATTATCCACCACGACCCCCACATCTTTTTTTTGGAGTCACTGGTTCCCAGGAAAGAGCCCCCAGCCTGTACGCAGAGTCGGCACTCTGTTCCTAGATGTGTACAGTAACTCATTTAACGTTGTCCCACTTAACGTTATTTCAATGTTACGTCCCTGCTCAATTAGGGAACATGCTCGTTTAAAGTTGTGCAATGCTTCCTTCTAACATCGTTTGACTGCCCGCTCGTAAGATCCTGTGGAAGAGCAGTGACTTTACAAGGGAGCATTGTGCAAGTTCTGCTTCTCTGCCTCCTCCCCTCCTCCCCAGCGCTCCCCGCTTAGGATTTTCTGGGAGGAAGGGGCAGAAGCCAGGAGGTGCTGTCTCTCCACTCCTCCCCCTCCCTCCCAGAAAGTCTTAAGTGCTGCCAAACAGCTGTTTAGCGGCATTTAGGACTTTGCGGGGGAGAGATGTGGCGTGCTCCAGGGAGGAGGTGGAGTTGGGGCGGGAAGAGGTGGGCCTGGAGTGGAGAGGGCATAGGAAGAGGCGGCCTGGAGCGTTCCCAGCAAAATCCAAGCCTGTTCTCCAGGAAAGCTGCCGCTGCCGCGGTGCTTCCTAGTGCCGTTGCCTGCAGCAGGCTGTGCCTGTTTGGGGTAAGCCAGGGGCACCTCCCAACCACAGTACAGTACAGCACACAGTGTAATGCCTTTTGTCTGCCCCAAAAATATGTTCTTGGAACCTAACCCCCTGTATTTACATTAAATCTTATGGGACAATTGGATTCATATAACATTGTTTCACTTAAAGTTGCATTTTTCAGGAACATACCTACATTAAGTGAGGAGTTACTGTACTTACATTCAAGCCTGGTACAGCGTATATCAAATCTACATACTGACTCAGTGACAGGAACAGAACCCAGAAGTCCTGACACCCAGTTGTCTACTCTTTCCATTAGAGCAGTGGTTCTCAACCAGGGTATGTGTACCCCTGGGGGTATGAGAGGTCTTCCAGTGGGGACGTCAGCTCATCTAGATATTTGCCTCGTTTTACAACAGGCGACAGAAAAAGCCCTAGCAAAGTCAGGACAAACTACAATTTCATACAGACAATGACTTGTTTAGATTGCTCTGTACACCGCACACAGAAATGTCAGTATAAGATTTCTAGTCCAGTCGATTTTAGAATTATATGGCATTGTTCAGTAACAGTGCGGCTGAGACACTTTTGTAGTTTTTTGTCTGATTTTGTAAGAAAGTTGTCTTTAAGGGAGGTGAAACTTGGGGTCCACAGGACAAATCAGACTCTGAAAGGGGGACAGTCAACTGAAAAGGTTGAGAGCTACTGCACTAGCCCCCTCTCCCCTCCACAGCTGGGAGAACCCAGGCGTCCTGGCTGCCAGTCTCCTGCTCTAAACACAAGCCCCCACTCCCCTCCCAGAGCTGGGAACAGAACCCAGCTAGGATCTTACTTCGTCAGTGAGCGTTTTGGCAGAGATTTTCTTCCTGCGGGAGACAGGGCTCTTCTCGTCGGTCACCTCATAGTCTTCCTCGTTCATCCACTCGTTGAAGGTGTCCATGTCGAGGATCCACTTGGCATGGACCTGCAGGGGCAGAAAGGGCCCAGTTCTGGGGGTGAGTGCCATGGGGGAGGGGGAAGGAGAAGGGAAGGATCGTTCCCCATAGCACCAAATGGTGCCATGAGGAACAGAATGAACCCGCCCAAAAGCTTGGTGGACAGCCCATGCATTCGGGGGACAGGGTAATTAAGACACCCCAAATCGACTGCACAGGAATTGGGGGAGGTTCCATCAGGAGGCCAAGGCAGAGCAACCAGCCTGAACACGCTAAGAGCACAAGTGTGTGCAGGAATCTGCTGAAATCAACATAGTGAGAACCCAGAGTCAGGGCCCAGAGCCCACTGGCCCTCCAAGGCCAGTGGTGAGCCAGCCCCGGCTCCGTTTACACAAGTCCTAGCCAAGGGAGCCCCGTTACCTTCCGGGGTTTCTCCGGGGTGGGCGCGTCCTCGACAGAAGCTTCGATTTCACTCGCAGGGATCCAGGTGTCGTAGCTGTGGGGGAGGAACACAGGGAGTGCTGGGGAGGCTGCGTGTCCCCCACATCCCACGCACATCCCCTTGGCAGGCCTGGCCCAAGCGCTGGAGGGGCTCGCATGCAGCTCCCCATGCTGCCCCCCAGCACGATGGTGCAGGGCAGCTGATCAGCCTGGCCCTCTGCCCTGTGTGAGACACGGTGCAGGACGCACCTCTGGGGGCTCCTGTGGGCGACCGCAGGGGCGAGGAAGGGTGCCACACAAAAACTGAACGAGAACGTGCAAACCCAGTTCTGCATCCTGGGGCTGCAGCCAGGCTGAGAGGGTCTCTTGAAGGTGAGGCCCACTCCCCTTCGTCTCCCACTCACCTGTCTGGGAAGTAGCCCCAGTGCAGAAGGACCTGCTTGTCTCTCTTCATGACAGGTCGAACCCATTCTTCTACGAGAGACACAGAGGGGAGTGAGTGGTGGGGTGAGACACAGAGGGACCTCTGGGGTCCCAGAGGCAGCCCGGGGGTGCAGCTCTGGTACCAAATCAATGCCTCCTGGATGCTACCAACTCCTGTATAATTCTAAGACCTCAGCCTTCTCTCTTTCATCTAGACCTGCCTGCCCGCCAGCCAGCAGGGGTAAAGGCTATAGACACACCAGCCACCTTCCCCACCACCGCCAGCTCCGGGCAGTGGTGCCAGGCACTCTTTAGGACAGGAAGTGAAAAGCAGGGTCCTGAAGCCAATGGAAAGTGCCAAGGCAATTCACAGAGGCAGAACTGAATCGCCCAGCCAGACCCTACACCTCGGCTCCCCAGGGACAAGGCGTGGTCAGTCCGCATCTGTCGTCTCCTCTGGGAGATGGTGTCTCTAGCCGCACAGACCCCCTGGCACCCCGCTAGGGCACTGCGTTCAGTGTCAGAGCTGCCATTAAAGAACTATCTGCTCCCACTCATTGTATCAGTCCAGCTGCTCTTCCCTTGCGAGCACAAGCTACTGGCTTCGCGGTTCACCAGTCCCTTCCCTGCAGGTCTTTAGGTCATTCTCCTCCCAAGAGCAAATCCCCCTAGGGGCCATTCCCTGCACGCAGCCTGGCAGTGGGTCCGACCCCGCTTTGTGCCCCAGAGTCAGGCAGCTGCCCCCCTGCAGATGGAGCCCCGCCAACCCAGAACGCAGGTTCACGATCAGCTATCAGTGCTAGCCTCTGACACCCACATGGCCTGAGCCAGGCCCCAAAGAAGCCAATGGGAGCCGGATTAGACCCAGACTCCCCCAGCCTGGTCACAGAGGCCGGGAGGAGTGCATGTGCTGCCGCCTCACCCTCCTCTAGGTTGCTGGGGACCGGGCAGACGACATGGGAGGCGTTGTTCCGATCCTCAGTGACCGTCCCCTGCAAGGAGATCAAAGGAGAGTGTCAGAGGCACGGGGCAAATGGCGGAAGCTGGGCCTGGCACCCTGGAGCCGGGAGACACCCATCCCCAGGCAGATGAGGCAGGCGTGCCCACGACATGCCAGCCTCCACCTGGCACAGAACTAGCCCCACGGGCTCCCACCTACCTGGTGCCGCTTGATAATGTCCTTCAGCTTGCCCAGCAGCTTGGGTTCGATCTCCTGGTGCAGGAAGATGTTAGGCCGGGCCAGGCAGTTGTTCTGCAGGAGGAAGAGGGAAGCGGAGCAGTGAGGGCCAGGCAGGGCTGGGGGACAAGGAGCCACTCAAATGGAGGGGAGGGGGGCGACCAGGCCAGTTACCTGTACCAAGGATTTCTCGATGGTCATGAACATCTCCACGTTGCGATCCATCCGCGAAGGGTTCTGGAAATCGAAACGCCGCCTTATTGGAAGAAAAGAGCGACTCTCATGAAAGCCACAGCTCACGCCTCCTGGATCAGCCACCCTTCCAACCCTGTCTTGGCCTGGACCAGGGGATGGGAGATGATACACTGCCTGGACCCAACACCTGAGCCCAAGCCACATGGTGGTGCCATGGGAGGGCTCTTCGCTCCCTGGGAGGGGGGCAGGGCATTGCCTGCTGGCAGCGGGCGCTGGATCCACAGGATCCTTCCTCTGATCGGACGTGTCTGCGAGCACAGCCTGGCACCTGCTTCCTGTGGTGACGGGCACTTGGGAGTGGGCACTGGACTGGGTCCTGCTACACCCACCCCACTGCTGGGGCTGGCCAGCCAACCTACTCCCTCTGTGGAGATTCATTCAATCAGCCTCCGGGGGGGCACCATGCACCACAGCTCGTTACTGAATCCCCTCCCCAAATCCATGCCCCCTGCCAGGATCAGGACTGGGAGCCAAGAGCTGCCCCCCATCCCATAGACACCACCCAGGCTGGCTTGACCCCCAGGTTCACAAGAACAAAGTCTGGCCCTTGAAGGTCCACAGTGCAGGTCCGCGAGCCGAGGGCAGCACTGCCCCAGCAAGGTGCATCCGCTGGTGCACGGGAAGCCTGGTGGGGGGACCTGCCCACCCCCTAGCCCGAGTGAACCAGGAGACAAGTGGGCGGGGATGAGGGCAGCTCACCATCCTTGGTCGCTCTTGAATTTATAGGCTGCAGCAAGGATGTGGCACAGGGATCCTCCTGCTTTGAAATCCAAGAAGCATTTTATCTGCAATAGAAGGACAGGGGAGGATGGGAGAGGCTGAGCCGGCGGGCCAGCGAGGAGTTAAAGGGCACAAGCTGTCTCTCTCGGAGTCAAGGGTGGCGCCCCCGAGACACGCTGACAATCCAGCCCCCATTCCAGCACCTCCTGCTGGGTAACAGGAAAGGCAGCACCTCCCTGGGACCTGCGTCGGGGGGAGCCTGGTCTCGGCAGGCGTGGATTTCACACGCAGAAATCCCCCATCACCAACCCGTATGGCAGGGTGATGGCGGCTGGCATGGAGCAGGCTGTCTCTTGCCCAGGCCGCCCCCCTTGGGGTGTGCAAGCGGACAGGTTGCTCCGTTAAGGGCCATCCCCCTCTGCCCCATACGGCTCGGCCGGGTTGCGGCACTCACCGGCAGCTTGGTGAGCGGGGCGTTGCTGACATGTTTGCCGAAAACCTCCTCCTGGAACTGGAGCAGCTGCACCACCAGGCTGGAGAGGGACTTGTTGGTGGGAGGCTCTGCCTGGATGTACTGTGGGAAGAGCAAGGGAGGTTGCAGCGGGGCTGTGACACACTGCGCTCGAGGGCTATTTCAATAACAGAATGGGACCCAGGTGTCCTGACTGACCATCTCTTGGCTGGCCTGGACACACAGCTTGTTCCCTTAGAAGAAGATGGAGGGTCAGCAGCAGAGGACTTGACCGTGAGCCAGGCAAAGCTGTGCGCAGTGCTCAGGTTGTGTCTCTCCTTCCTCGCAGCTGGCAGCCTGGATTTGTATTTTATTTGCCATTCCACACTACCTAGAGACCTTAGAATGCCCAGTTGAAATACACAAAGGTGAGGAAGGGAAACCAAGGCCCCGAGAGGGAAAGTGACTTGCCCAAGGTATCACAGCCGGTCAGTGGCAGAGCTAGAACTAGAGGGCAGGTCTCCTGAGTCCCAATCCGGTGCTCCACCCATCAGGCCACCCGGCACAACCTTTCTGCAATGGGGGTGTGTCTGCCAAGCACACGAGAACCGATCTCCGTCAGCCCATTACCGTTCTGAGCAGCCGTCCGCGGACTGGCAATGAACAGCTCTTGGGAACACTGGCCCTGCCAAAGCGGGCCGGTCCCCCCAGTGTCCCCTCTCCAGCAGCGGTCAATACAAGTGCTCCAGAAAACAGACGAGAGCGACTTTTTGCAGCCACTCATGGAATATGGCCCATGGGGGATGTTTTGTCCCAGACCCTCCCAGTCCAAGGCTGGTTATCCTTGAAGTAGGAAGGTTTGTAGCCCTTTTTGTCTTACTAATAGAGCTGTGGACATGCTCAATAGCTAGAGGAACAGGAAAAAAACCTGCTAAGCTCTTGGCCTCCACAAGACCTTGCGGCGTGGAGTTCCCCAGGCTAATCATGCCTTGTGAGTAAAAATATTTCCTTCCATTGCTTTCAAATATGTTCCTTTTGTTTCACTGGATGACTCTCCGCTCCCCCAGCTCTTGTCCAAACACGAGAGGGAGGAGAGAGGCATCCACTCGATCTTGTCTAGCCCATTCGTCACATCATTCGTCTACCACGTCCCCGCACAAGGACGAACCGCTCCGTTCTTTCCGCTCTCTCGGTGGTCTGTGCTCTGCCTAGATTTACAGGAATCAGATGTGCTGGGTTTTGCAGGGCTGCCAACATCTCCGTTCAGCACCTAAATACCCTTGAGGACCTGGGCCTTAGACCTTATATTGGACTGGTCTACCATCCTTCTAGTCCTGTATCCCATCTCAAGTCCTGACCAGCAGCAGCTTCCCTTAATTCAGTTTGGACAAACGCAAGGCACCTTAACCCTAAGGAGAAGAGCTGTGTCCTATGAAACTCTCACCCCTGCTGCTCCCCGGGCCCCCCAGCACAGCCCCAGCAGGTGGGGAGAACCTGACGGGGGCGCTGGCTGTGATCTGTCCTCTCCTCGGAGGTGACTTTTGTCAGCCTATGCACGTCTGTTTTTAACACAGGCAGCAGTGGGTGCATGGTCCGTGTGTCTGTACAGGAACCCAGACTACAAAGAAATATACAAGCCGATCATATTGGCCCTTCCATCTTCAAAGCACTCTACAAAAGTTCGTTCCCTGAGGACGATGGGCTCCGCTGGGCAGGACAGCAGACAGGAATTGGCTTCTGCCCCTGGCCTGAGGAATGGCTTTTACTTCACCTTTCTCTGGGCCTCTTTCTCCTCCCACTGCTTGTGAAGACTGTAAGCTCTTCGGGACAGCGACTGTCTCGCCATGTGTCTGTCCTGCACCCAGTCCGTCGTTTGGGTTCCCCCAACGCTACTGCAATAATCCACACCAATATGCTGCATCTGTCTCCAACTCTGGAGTGACCCAAAGCAAATACCCCATGGGGCGGTAGCGATTGGGACAAGCCCGAGGAGTCCTGTGACACCTTATGGACTAACAGATGTATTGGAGCATGAGCTTTCATGGGCGAATCCCCACTTCGTCGGATGCATTTCAAGGGGTGGCCTGGCATGCAGCCATATTCACCGCAGCTCAGAGGACAGAGCTTTTAGCTGAAGGTAACTAGGGAGGGGAGCAGCGAAGGACATAGGACTGGCCACGCTGGGGCAGACCAATGGTCTATCTAGCCCAATATCCTCTGACAGCGGCTGGTGCCAGGTGCTTGAGAAAATGAACAGAACAGGGCAATTAGCCAGTGACCCTATCAGCCAGTCCCAGCTTCTGGAAGAAGCTCAACCTTGTGGGGGTGGGAAAAGGCAAATTCCCAGGGAGCGAGTGAGGGTCAGGTCACAGCCTGTCACTCCAGACCCAGGAGCTGTCTGGTGACTCAGCCACTGGCTACAGTCGGAAGGTCAAAGGTAACAGCCTGGGAACCACAGCCCCTTGCTCTTTGCATGACAGTGGAGGGATCCAGCGGGCTAGAAGGGCCAGGTGGGGCTGGCAGGACCCAGCCCACGAGCCTTATGCTGAGACAGCAGGGCACGTGGCTGATTTATCGTAACACTAACGCTGCCCCTACAAAGGGTAGACTCCTCGCAGCCCGGCTCCGCTGCAGCTCCCGGGCAGAGGAACCGGTGGTTTCACCAGGGAAGAGCGATCCCAAGCCATTGGGGGGCTGTTCTCTCAGTAACTTTCACTCCATTTTCAGCTTCTCGGGAGACAGGACAGCCTTCGTCTGGGCAGACGCACTTGGGCGAAAGATGGGGACGGATGTGAGGGGGGACGGGGTGTCATCAGCTGCTGGGCAGGGTGCCCCCTCGGACAGAAGGGACAAGGTTGACAGCCAGAGTGAATGAAAGAGCATCTACTGTGCCCCTACGCACAGGGTAGGAGGCTAAGGGGGACCCGGAGCCCTTCCCAGGACAGCTGCGGTTGGGTGGGGAACAAACTCCCTTCAGGAAGAGGATGGGCTGTGTACAAATCGGATCAGCTGAGCTGGGGGGAGTCGGGGAGGATTGGAAGGGAATTAAGGGTGTTGGAGGGGTCAGTGGGGCTGAAGGGGATGAATGAGGGGGAGGCAGGGCCAGGAAGGGGGGACCCAAGCAGCTGGAAAGGGGGCTGCAATGGATGAGGGGGGAAGGGATTGAATGGGGGGACAGAGGGGGCAGGAAGGGGTGACTGGAGCCTTGGAGATTATCCGGGCCCAGGGGGGATTCAATGGGATCTGAGGGGCTGACGGCTGTCAGTGGGGCCCAGGGGTCAGTGAGAGGTGGGCACTGAGTGGGGGGCTGACAGCGGAATTGGGGGTCAGTGGGGCATGGGGAGCTGAGGGGCTGAGGACTGGGGGTGCCAGTGGGGCAAGGGGGGCTATGGGAGGGGGCTGTCAGGGGGACGTGGGGTGGAGCCCGAGTCGAGCAGGCTGGGGACAGGTGGCCGCGGGGGAGGTAGGGGCTGTGGGGGCCGAGCCGGGGATCTGGGCCCAGGGGCCTGCCGGGGAACCCGGGGGGTATAGGGGGCCGGTGTCAGGTGGGGGCCGAAGCTGGAGGGCCTGGGATGGGAGGGGATCCGAGCCCGGGGCAGGGACGGAAAGGCGGGGCCCAAGCCGGGCGAGGGGCGGGGGAGACCCAGGGCGAGCGGGGATTTCAGGGGGGCGGCGCGGGCCGGAGCGAGGGCCCGCGGGGCCCGGGGCCGAGCGGGGGGCCCGGGTGGGGGGCGGGAGCGGGAGAGCGGGGGGCGCGGCCCGGGCGAGCGGGGCGCGGGGGAGGCCGGGGGCCGAGAGGGGGGCGCGGGGGGGCGCGGGGCCGGGGCCGAGCGGGGGTCCGGGCTGGGGGCCGGAATGGGGGGCCGGGAGCGGGGGGGCCGGTACCTTCTTGTAGTTCTTGCCCAGCAAGCGCGCGCGCTGATCGAACCTGGCTGACGGTGTCTCGCGGCCTCGTAGTACTTGACGTTGGGGCCGATCGTCCTTCTATCCCGACACCGCGAATCTCCCCCGCGCGCGGCGCGCCCCTGCCGCACTAAGCGGGCGGGCCGGCCGGGCCGGGGGCCCTGGGGGCGCGCGGAGGCCGCTGTGCGCCCGGGGGGGCTATGTGGGGCCCGGGGGCGATTCTGGCGGTCCAATGGCGGGGTCTGTGGGGCGGGGGGCGCTGTGGAAATGGAGGATGACGATCTGGTGCTCTGCGGGGGGAGAGCGTGCAGGAGAGGAGGTAGAGAGCCAGCTGAACATGGAGGAGTTACACAGGGGGCTCAGGGGGCCCGGGGGGCGCGTGGCTTATGCGGGGTGCGCTGTGGGCCCGGGGGCTATGTGGGCGTCCGGGGGGCTACACTCGCTCGGAGCACCAGGGGGCGCTGTGGGCTCAGGGGAGGCGCTGTGGGGCCAGGGGTGCTGTGGGCCGGTGGGGGCGCTCTTCTTGGTGGCAGGGGCTTGGGGGCCGGGGTCTACGGGTGCATCAGGGAGGCCTGTGTGGCCTTAATGGCTGGGGCCAGGAGGGGCTCATGTGGGGCTTCGAGGGGGGCTGCTGCTGTGGGGCCACGGGGCGCTTTTATGGCCAGGGGGGCTATCTGGGTCAGGGGGGGCCTGGGGGCCGGCGGGGCCCGCTGTGGGGCTCCAGGGGAATGCGCGTGGGGCCAGGGGGGCTCTGTGGGCTCGGGGGGGCTCTGTGGGGCCCGGGGGGGCTATGTGGGTCCAGGGGGGCTCTGTGGGCTCAAGGGGAGAGCGCTGTGGGGCCAGGGGCGGCTATGCTCGAGGCCTGCAGCGCCACTGGGGGCTATGTGGGCTCATGGGGGGGCGCTGTGGGGCACCAGAGGGCGCCCATATGTCGCAACGCAGAGGGGATGTGGCGGCCACAGGAAGGCACTGTGGCCGGAGGCGATCAGAGGCCATAATGTGGGGCCTCAGGAATGCGCTGTAGGGCTCAGGGAGGCGCTGTGGGGCCGAGGGGGCTATGCGGACCGCAGGCGGCCCGGGGGCTATTGGGCCGGGGGGCCGCTCAGATGGGCAGCACCGGGCGAGGCGGCGGCGGGGCAGCCCATAGCGGGGGATCCCGGGGCTGTCGGGGGGGCGGGCTGAGTGGCTCCCCCCGCCGGCCCGGCCTGTCTAGACGGCGCTCGGCGCAGCCCCGGCCGGTTGTCACGGTGGCCGAGTGGTTAAGGCGTTGGACTCGAAATCCAATGGGGTTTCCCCGCACAGGTTCGAATCCTGTTCGTGACGGCGTCGCGTTTTTGTGGGCGGCGGAGGCCTGAGCGTTCACCCCCCTTTTAATAAACCCCCTTTCCAGCGGGGAGGGGGCCGGGAGCGACAGCTTTACCCATACGCACCGGCAGCGCTGCAAAGGGGGGGCTGGAAACCGGGGGGGGGGCTGCAGAGTTGGGTGGCACATCTGGATTGGGGGATTGCACATTTGGGGGACACGTCTGAATGGGGGTCCCAGAGGAGGGCAGGGGTGAGGTGCTCTGGGGTTGCAGAACTGGTCCTGGAGGGGTGCACAGCTGTACTATTTGCTGGGGTGGGGGGCACATGCCATTTTTTGAGGGGGGCAATGGCAGAATTGGCTCCAGGGGGTGTGTCACATCTTGATTTGCTGAATGTAGTGCAGGGGGGCAGGGGATCTCTGAATTTGAAGGGGGTTGCTAGAATGCTGACTGTGCTTTGCCAGGGGCTGGCAGAGTGTGGGGCTCCCCAGCAGTGGGGAAGCAATCCCCTCTTTGCCGGGGTGGGGGGTACAGCCGGATTTACAGGTGCTTTTCTCTGGGAACCTTCACCCACACCCACCCAGTGTGGAGTTGCCAGGCTGCAGGGCTATTTCAGGGCAGGGAAGGGGACCTGTCAACAACCAAAACCCAGCCAGCCCCACTCCCCAGTTTTTCTCCTGATCCTTTCAACAGAACCCCAGCCCTGCCCCACTTCCCTGGGCCTCTGGGTGCCCAGCCAGGGAATATTTGTGCCCCTTGTTCGAGCGGTTACTTTTCGGCTCAGCAGAACCACAGCTATAGATCGCAGCCACAGAGAGCTGGAGTGAATCTATAGCTGAAAAGGCCTGAGAAAAATTGGGGGGCAGGGGGCGGAGAATTAGGGTTTGTCTGCTGAAGTCAGTTTCCCACAGCACAGCTACACCGGTACGACCATATCCGTGCAAACCATGGGGCTCGAAATGTCGCACCAGTGTAAACAGTGACTCCCACCAGGGCCGTGCACATAGCTAGGGGGCCGGGGGACCTCCCCCAGAGCAGCTTGGTTCTCACTCCTGTTATTAAAGGGGGGCTCTGTTCTCCAGTCTCCTCAGCACACGGCAGAGCCTGGGGTGCCAAACGGGAGCGGGACCCATGGCAGCTTGTGCCGAGCCCACCCTGGCCACTCGAGGCAAACCCAGAACAGATTCAGCCCTGCTGTGGCCTACGTTTTAGGTCCATCCCAGGCCTGAGTGGGTCAAGTCATTTTCTGACCTGACCCCAAACCCGCGTTACCCGCAGGAGGGGGCACACAGCCGCGGCTACGCTGACCCCATGGCCAGGAACTGGAGAGCCCAGCTGACCTGAGCCGGTGGTTTTCCCACCCGTGACCCAGACCTGACACTGGTCAGTGGGTCCCGGTGGGTCCCAGGGCTCCGGAAAAGGATCCAGCGGGGGCAATGCTAGGTAATGGGTTTGTGGATTGCTACCTGGGGCCTGTCCCCAATCGGGGGCTGGTTTCTATCTGGCACGGAGCCATCTCCCTCCCCCATTCCGGGGTCTGTGCCAAGGCTGTTCTGGAAGTGCAGCAGGGGAGCAAAACTCAGCTAATGGCAAGAAATCTTGTCTCGTTCCTTGGTTCTCCCCTGGCTGGACCCAGCGATTATCTTTTGTCCTGTGCTTGGAGGGGCGGCATGCTGGGGCCTGGCCTCTTGTTCTATTGTTTGTCCAGCGCCTAGCGCGGGGGGTCCTGGTCCGTGACAAGGACTCCCAGGTGCTACTGAAACACAAATCATTAGGTGTCTTACGGCAGCGGGCAGGAGCCACAGGTGCAGCCCACCACGCCGCCGGCGCAGTGCCGTGACACAGAACACAAAGACAACTGGGAAGAAATTGTCCCATTCCAGCCTCGCTGGCAGCCCGGCTGCGGCAGGATCAGAAACATGAACCTGGATCTCCCGCAGCCCCGTCCTGGCCTTTAGCTCAGCTGCCAGACCGTCCTCCCAGAGCTTGGGGGTTCTGGAACGGGAGTCGAGTCTGAACTAGCTGGACACAGGAGGAGCCTCCCACGCACACCCACAAAGCTGCCGCCTTCCGGTCTCGTTTAAAACCTGCTTTGCCAGGCTGCCTAGGACACCTTGACCGTGGGCAGGCTGCCAACCACGGCTGGCCCAGTGGTTCTCTGTGCTGCCCCGACTGTCCACGTCCAGTCGACAACGCTTGTCTGATTAGATCGTTAGCCCAACTGAGTACAAGCAGCGTTGGGGGGGTGGGTGTGTAAATCACGCTACTGCAGGGTGGGGATCCTGGCAGGGTTTGACTCTCCCCACAGTCACCGCGCCGTGACCTGGTCCCTGGGGCGACAGCTCTGACCCAGTTCAGCATCATGGGCTGCAGGCCCGCACCTCACCCCACCCTGCCCCTCACCACTGCAGCGCCTGCACCTTGAGCCTGGGGAGAGTCTCCAGGGAGCTGCGGAGGATTGCATGGTTTAGTCCCCCCAGCAGGGGGCAGCCAATGCATTAGAGTATAAGGACACAAGGGACACCACCGTCACCCCCAATGTATTTTATTTGTGGGTGGCTCCCCCTGAACAGGGACTGATGAAAAGCAAGGGCTGGGCCAAGGTGGGGGCTGGTTGTTGGGGTGGGGAGAGAAAACTTTCCTGTCTGGGAGTCTGTGGTCTGGGCACAGACCCTTTGCTGCCTGCCCGCAGTGGCAGGGCGTAGGGCTGCGGTGGTGGCTCTCAGCAGCCCAGGGAGTCAGATGCCCAAGCTGCCCCCTGGCTCCCAGCATAAGCTCAGGCTCATTCCCCCCCCACCCCCCAATCCCAGACAAATTCAAACCAAGGAAAATAAAGCCGAGTCCAACTAGGAGCAAGTTGTTGCCCATGTCCAGAGAGATTCTCACTAGTGTAACGCAGCCTTGCAGCCATCCAGTGTGCGGTGCGGCCTCACACCTTTGAGCCTCGGAGGATTTCCCTGCTTGGGCCAGGAGATCCGGCTCCTCCTGGGGGGTTGGCAGCCTGCTGGGGGGCAGGCTGGCAGCTGTCTGAGGCCAGGTGAGCTGGCAGTCGAGTGGGTACCGCAGCAGCACGTGCAAGCTCCAAGAAGGGATCGGGGCCCCTGTTGCTTAATTTGTAAAGAAAGAGCAGCCAGGCTCAAGGATTATTTTTTTGCATTCATAACGGATGCAGCCAGGCCCAGAGGAGCTCGGAACTGCCAGGCCCAGAAGGGACAGGGCACAAATTAAGCACTGGGGCCCCCCCCCATAACAAAGCCAGGCCCTATGCCCAGGAGCCAACAGCCTGTGATGAGACACAAGAGGTGGATTTAGCTGTGAGGCACGTGGCACTCCCTGCCCCCCAGCTCCATGAGCAGACAGCAAAGGGGGGGATGGGATGGGGATACAAGCTGCTGCATCTCTCCCTCCCCCAGCAGCATCACAACAGTGGCTAGAAGCCCCAACAGCCATCAGAGATGCAGGGTGCTGTACGTACCACTGAGCATGCCACTGCCTCAGGCCACTTGGCAGATACAGCAGCCAGGCCCCAGGGTGGGAGGGGAAACAGAGGCACAGACAGCAGCAGCAAGGTGCCCAGGGTCACAGAGGAGCAGCAGAGCCAGATCTCTTGAAGCTGGAATAGGCCTCACCTTTCTTCTTCTGGAGCTAGAAGACAGGAAGTAAATGCACCCGCTCTCCCCGGTCACCGGGGCACCCTGCCAAGCCCGGCGGCTCATTAGCAGAGCAGAGATTGAAAGGGGGAGAACGTGGACACCCATGGGCACTGCAAGAAGGGGGAGCCACAGGGGACATTGTAATCATGAAATGCTAGCAACTCTCCCCGAACGCACATGGTGACCCGCTGGCCCGACTGGCTGTCAATCCCACCAACAAGTGTCTCTTCCAGTGACAGAATCAGCTCCTTGTGCCCTGGGCAGAGTCCATGTTTGCACCTTCCCCGCATGTCCAGCCTCGGGCAGGACACGTCGAGCCCAGGCTGCTCACGCCTCACGGTGACACGGGTTAGATCTGGATCGGTAAGAACGGGTCCATCAGTTTCCGAGCACCCAGGACCTGCCCCTAAACCAGCTCACACAGCAGCAAAGTGAGAGAAACGCTGCTTGAGAAGGTAGCAGGGTGATTTCCAGTGGGGTTTGAGACCTGATATTGACAAAGTTTTTGAACCTCATTCAATCATTGGGTCCTGACCCCTCCCTGCCCTAAGTTCCCAGCAAATGTAAGTGTTGTTTTTTAATTGATTGAAGACCCAGAATTTTGTGCCACTGAAAATTTAAAAATCAATAAATAAAGAGCTAAAATCATCAATATTATCCCTCAAAATGATAAAGCAAATTCTGGCAGGCTAGGGGCAGTAGACGGGGGCGTGTTTGGACGATAGACTCTTGCCTGCCCTGCCCTGCCCTGCGGTGTTTGCCAGGTGGGTCCTAGCCCACCCTGGAGGGGAAAGACAGAACAAGCTGCTGTGGTTCCTGGGAGGGGCTGGGTGCATCCCCTCCTATAAGCAGAGGCCAGGTTGTTCCTTTCCTGTGTAGTGTCGCTGGGGAGAAGGGACCTTCAAGGAGATGGCAGAAAAAACACAGCTAAGGGGAGATGCCACGACCCCTCGCCACTCTCGCTCGTTCGCTGGCCCTTGCCACTTCACCAAGAATCTATGACCCTGGCTAAGATCCCACCCCTGTCCCCTGACGCTGAACCTGCACCCAGCCTGATAGTCATTGCTCCAGCACACCGGTGCCCAGTTGTGGGCCAGGCCTCCCGCGGACCAAGCTCTGTCCAAACACATCCTGCCCCTGGATTGCGGTGATGCTAGGCGCTGCTTAACCAGCTGCCGTGCTCCCCCCCGAGCACGGCGGCAGTTTGAACAGGGCAGGGGAAGGATGGTTAAGGGACAGGGGCTTGGGAGATTCAAGACAGAACCCGCCACCCCACGGTGAGCATTTAATAACGCTTCCCCCTCTCACAAAACACTCCAGGGGCCAAACTAGGGAAGGAGGCAGCAGTGGCCTCTCTGTTGCCGCAAAGCGCTGGAGAAGAAGCTGATGCCAGGTGCAGCAAGCAGAACCCAGCTCAACTGCAGGAGCCTGAAGAGCGTCTGGCCTTTCCCCAGCTGCATGGGGTGGGGGGAAGGAAACAGGAACTAGACGCTGCCAGCCTGGTGCAGGCTGTTTGAACAAGGTCCGAACCTGTCGCATCATCCTTCCATTACGGGCCAGTCGGCAGCCTTGGGAACCAGCATGTGCCAGAGCTGGTCCTCGTGGCCGGCAACCCACCCAGCAGCTGGAATAAGGCCAGGACCACAGAGGTGAAGAGAGCAGTGGAGTGGGGCCAACCTCTGCTCTCCTCCCCGCCGAGCATGCAGGGCCCCCAGGGGAGCGTATGCAAGACTACGGCGCTGTTCCCTGGGGGTCTTCCACAAGGCTGCTTCCTGGCCACAGGCCGCCTGCTGCCATGGCTGCTGTGAGCAGTAAGCAATAGTGGTTTCAGGCACTTTACTGGTTTGCCAGAATCTCCCTGTCCTGAGCGTAACGAAGATGCTGACGACAGTGCCAACAGCAGCGCTGACAGCAGCAGGCCTGCAGGCCTCTGCTTACAGAATAAAATCACCTGGAGAACATCAAGGGGGGAAGGAGCTTTAAGTCATTGCCCTTCATGCCACAATTCCAACATCTTGGACACAGATTCCATCACACAGCGGCCTGGGAAGGAACCAGGGTCCCAGAGGCTGCAACACCTGTGAGGACAGATGGAGGGTGGGGCTGAAGGGAGTTTGTATTTGACACTCATCCCCCCCCCCCCCATATCTTTTGGGGGTAGGAAGCCTGTAACATCTCCTGATTTGCAGAGAGGTTGTGCTGAGCACTCTGGCTGTTTGTCCCCAAACCCCTGCAGGGAGCCCCCCACAAGGGAGGGGGAACAAGTTTTATTCAGACTATTTCAAAATGCAGCTTTTGCCAACACCTGTTGGACTCAGAGACCAGTCAAATGCTTGGAGAAAGATTCACCCCCACCCCCTGGGAAAGGGCTCCCAAATCCACATCCAGCAAACCATCCATCAGAGCCAGGCACTCGGCCTTCCTGATACTTGTGGCTTAGGAACAATCAGGATAATTCACACACCCGCTTTCCTAAAGTATAAGCAAAAGATCCAGTCCCAGCCCGTCATGCCCCCGTACCCCTCCTCCCACACTCTAGGACACTCCTGCTGTTAACTTTGCAATGGCTCTAGCCATGGGCTGGGTCAGGAATAAGTGCTGGCAGCCAGGGGCTCCTGCTGGAACAGAGCCCTGCAAAGCAGATCTTTCCTCCCCGTTACCTCTTTCACGGCCTGCAAGAATGGGGACATTTACAGTATCCGCACTGGCCTCTGAATTAGCACTGCTGGGGTGATTGAGGGTAAGTCCACCTCAGAGCCGTTGTTTCAGGCTCTCTGCAAACCCAGGCAGCGATTGGCAGCACTTCCAGTCACCGGCTCAAAGTTCTCTTGGCAAACATCTAGGGACTTTTTTTCTTTTTTTTTTTTTTAAAGTGGTCAGAGTGAACAACTAAGTTGTCCCCACCCTCGGATTTAACCTGTTCCAGTCCACTGGTAGGGGTGCACCCCCTCTCTCGGAAATGCTAGGAGTGGGTAAAGGAAGCAGAACCGCTTCTCTCCAAAAACAAAGATTGGCAGCTAAATGCCAAGCCAGAGCCGAGAGAAGCCCGGTGCAGGAGACCCCAGGGGGTGCAGCAGCCATGTCACCCCTGGAGCCAGGAGAGCCGAGGCGACTGTTCCCTGGTGAAGCAGACAGATTACAGAGAAGCCAGTTTCATGATTAACATGAGCTGCAGTCTGGCAGGACCGGGGACCACATGAGCACAACAGTCTGATGTTCTCTTCCCCAAATACGCTTGCCTCTACCCCCCTGAAACACTGTGTCCTGGCACGAGGTGTGGTGGGGACGGGCCATTTCTCGAGGAGTCCATCATAATTTCGAGCCACTGGCCAGCTTGCTCCAGCCCCTTCCACACAGCGTTAATCTCCCAGCTCATCCGACAGAAACCACCCAGGGCTTTGCGAGCTCCTAAAGTGGCCTGGTTGGATCAGCAGAAGAATTTCAGTTGGCAAAGCACAGCCCAGCTGTCCCCGCATCAGCTTCCTGCAAAACCCCAATGAAACGCCAGGCTCGTCAAGCGCTCAGGCCAGTGTCGGCTGGAACACAGCCCTGCCAGCAACCCAGAGTCAGCGCCAGCTCAGCCTGATCACCTTTACCATTTCCGTGGCAGTCTCCATGCATGTGCTGGCCAGGCCCACCCTGTTAAGCTCCCCCCGCACCCCAGGGTCTTTTCTGGGATTTCTTTGTGCAGCAGGGTAATAACCCTGTCCGCTGGTTCTCCCGCTGGGAGAGCTCCAGCTGCAGTGCACAGCACTTAACGGTTTCTAATCGGCACCCGAACAAGGGACTTGGCACAGAGAACTAGCTATGAGGCTCATTGACATGGGCCATTTCCAGGGGTAGAAGCCTATAGCGAGGTGCAAACTGCAGGCAGCGGAAAGGAAAGGTCCCGGAAAAGCAGACGTGGTTTTGGCAGCATTCCCATGCAGGAGAGAGCACCCGGGGACTGGAACGAAGGGTTGGAGAGTCAAGAAAAGGCAGTTTATTAGCGCAGTCAACACAATGAAACAGCGCACACAAGACACAACCAGCAAAGACACCATTGCAAGTCTAGTCTGATTTCCGAGCGCCCGGCTCCTCCAGTGGAAAGGAGACGGAGGCCATCTCTGGAAGGGAAGGCCCAGTGGGGGCAGGGGAAACAGTTTTTTTAAAAAGTCCAGCTAGACAGATGCAGTTAGCAGGTTGGATTTAGCAGCTTTTTCTAATTCCTGAGCATAAGGATCTGGGTTGGACAGAGCTCTCACCCAGAAATCCCCCTTCCACACACCTCATGGAGACATGAATTCAAATACAACCCGCTCCATACCTCCAACTGATCTGACTTCTGAAGAACACGCCAGGTGCTTGTAACGTAGGATACGAGACACGTGGAAAACGATGGAGTTACCCAACAAAGAGCTTCTACACCTGCAGGGGGAAAGCCAGGCCATGCCCTGAAGCAGAACTAGCTGGATTTCCTCAAGAAATAATGCGGCATTAAAACAAAAACAAACCCACACCAGCAAATGTGCCAGTTGAAAGAGGATAAAAAGTGAGAGAGAAGGACCTTAAACCCCTGCCCCCGGCGGGCCGGGCGGTAGAGGTGAATGCCAAACGGAAATCCTGCGGCAGTTTACAGAGCCTCTGAAGCGGACACAAAGGCTTCTCTGGATGCCCAGCAAACAGCGGAGGGAAATTGGGGACAGCGTGTAACAAAACCCGCCGCTGGGGCCTGAGCGATGTTCTCACGCAGCGTCTCCCTGGAAGCTCTGCCCATGGTGGAGCTCCAGGACCAGAAGAAAAGGGGACAGGCCCTTTGTGACAGGCAGCTGCGCGAGGGGCGTCCTGCTCCGCTTAGAGCACCAGGAAGCACGTCTAGCTCCCTCCACGTGCCTCAGCCACCGTCTGCAGTCTGGGCCGACGCAATCGGATTCAGCCCCTGGAAGAAGGTCTCTAGTGTCATACAGCTGGGCAGAACTAGGCCAATCAGTGTGAGGCATGATGGGAAATGTAGTTCTTACAGAGCCTACATCTGGGCAGCCTCCCATGGGCTGCAGGGTAATCACCCACTGGACAGATGTTGCCCCTGAAGATGGTCTCCAAGAACCCCCTCTTTTGCAGGGCTGCTCTGCCAGCTGGGGCAGGGCTGCTGCAGATGGCAGGGGCAGAGGGGTGGGTGTCATACTGAGATCAGACTCCTTTCCATCAGTGGAGGCAGCTCCGCTATTGACCGACAGAGAGTGGGAACCCAGGAGAGCTGCTTGTTTGTGGAGCTGTTACTGGGAATTCAAACTCCTATCCCACCAACTACCTGCAGCTTCTGGCTGGCAGCTGGGGAGGGCTCAGGCTGTCCAGAGGACCAAGGAGATGCGAGCAGTCTCCGAAGGGATGGTAGCGTCAAGGTCTGGATTAAAGCAATCAGAACCTCTTATTTATTGACAATTCACTCCCTGTCCCACACGCAGCCACCTTGGGCACAAAACAACGAGCTGAAGAGAAAACAAAGTCTCCGGGCAGGACAAAGACCAAAAGGAAGGAACAAAAACCAAAAATCCCCTCCTCACAAATGCAAATAAATTAAATTCCCGACAAGTAAACTTAATTAGACCTGGCAGCATTTCTGGCCACTGTATTTAAAAAATAAAATAAAGGGAAAATACAAACAAACGAGGCAAAAAAAGGTACAAAAAACGAACCACAATCACAAGTGTCTGAAAAAAAATACATAAAGCTCTTTGTGGCCCGTTCAACGCACACACAGACAGGACAGCTGGACCCAGGTTCCGGGCAAGAACTGGAGGCAACCGTCACTGGCAGGCAGAGAGGCCGTCCACATTACAGGCTTCTGGAGTCCGGCGCCTCCCTCCGGTGTCCGGCTCCGAGCGGGAGGCGAGAAAGGAAGGAGGCAAAAGGCCATCCAATGAGAGTTTAGTTCCACTTCGAAATCCCCCTTGAAGCCGGGTTTCTCCCCACCGCAGCATAAGGCCCCACGGCCAAGCTCCAGAGCGCGTCTGCTCGACGGCTCAGCTGTCTGGCTGCAAAACACTACTTGTTTGTGAGGAGCAGTTATTTGGCATCGCTCGTGTCTGCAGCTTAGCCTCCCGGCCAAACCGTCGGCGTATCTGAGCAGGGTCCCCCTTCCCACCTCCCACCAAAGGCTGCAAAGCGAGACGGTGCAGGCGTGTGTGAGCCCGGCTGGAGAGCTGTGGCTTTCACACAGGTATCTCAGAGTGGGGAAAGAAACCGGGGGTGGGGGGAATAAAGCTGTGGCGCGGATGTGAACACTGTGTGGTCGGGTCACCCCAGGGCAGCACCACGCCAAGATCTGCGCCAGGAGGTTGGGACAACGGCAGAGGTGTCAGCAGTCAGGCCCGCTCCAAAGCCCGCAGCAGTTTCAAGGGGCTGCGCTTTTCAAAGCCAGTCAGAAGCCACACGGACACCGGACTGGGAGGCAGATCTGCTGCAAGGGACAAACCACATTTTGCATATGATGCTGGGTGACTGCCCAGCGCTACAAGGGAGCGTTTGCCAGAGGCCTTTAATCGCGTTTAAATTACGAGCCACACGCTTGGAGGAATAATGCCCTGATATAATGCCGTGACTGATGGGGGTGGGGGGGAGATGTCAGCGATTTAGACAAGTTATTCTATTTCAAGCACAAAATGTTTCTCTCTCTTTAAAAGTCTTTAGATCTCCTCCACTCCGTGTGCAAATATCATCACCAGGCCTGGCTCGAGCACCATGTCCTCCCCCATGTGCTGGTTCTCGCAGGCCATCACCACTACGGCCTGCTTGCCGGGGATGCGCTTGGCCACGTAGTTCTCGTAATAGCGACGGTTCATCTGGCGGGTTTCCAGGGTGGCCAGGCCCTGCGGCCAGTTCCGCTCGTGGGCGTTCTCGATCAGCTCGTTGATGATGGACGTAGGGCACCCGCTTTCCACCAGCGAGCGCTTGATGACCGCCTGGAGCACGGCGTCCGGCGTGGAGATCATCCCGCCCCATCGCGTCACCCGCGCAGGCTGCAAGGAGTTCACCCACCTGTAAGACACCAAGACACCATGAGTAAAAGACAGGGGCACCCAAGAGACAGTAACTGCTAACGGTGAGGCAGGGATTGCTCTGCCAGAGAACGAGACAGGCAAGACGGTTACTTCAACGTGATCCTCAGAGGCAGGCTGGCCACATCAAGGACTGTCAGAGGCTCTGCGGTGTCTACAGGATACAGAGCCAGCTTATAATGGTCTCAGAAAGGGCAGCGCCAAATAACTCAGGTGCCCCCTCGGGATGGATCCAGAAAACTCACCAGCTTTCCTTCGTAAAACCTAGTGAGAATGGACGTCAGAGCCAGCCGCTCCCTAAGGCGCCGCTGGGGCTGCACCCACTTCTGGTGGAGAGAAGGGACGAGGCCGGGAGGAGACCAATGCTGTTAGAGATGGTGCCCATGACAGAAAACAATCTGCCAGACTCAAGTAGCTAAAAGCAATGCTGGAGGGACATTGGGCAACCCCACCCAGGACCAGCGCTAGTGTTTTTAGCACCCTAGGCACACAGCCATTTCGCCGCCCCACGCGCTGGTCCTGCAGCTCCGGTGGAGCTGCCACAGTCCTGCCTGCGGAGAGGGTCCACTGGTTCGCGGCTCCGGTGGAGCTGCCGCAGCCATGCCTGTAGGAGGTCCACCGGAGCCACGGGAGCAGCGGACTGTCCGCAGGAATGCCTGCGGCAGCTCCACTGGAGCCGCGGAGCAGCGGACTGTCCGCAGGAATGCCTGCGGCAGCTCCACTGGAGCCGCGGGACCCTCCGCAGGCACGACTGCAACAGGTCCACTGGAGCCGCCTGAAACGCCACCCCCCAATAATCCTGGCACCCTAGGCGATTGCCTAGGCCGCCTAAATGGAAGCGCCGGCCCTGACCCCACCACTTCCTCACACTAACTGCTTCAGAGGCTGAAGTCTGTCGATACGGAGCCCTTTGCCCCACATCCCTGCTCTCCCCCTTTCTCCTTAACTCACAGTACAGTGTTCCTGACGTCGTACCCTCAGAGTTCTTCTGGACCTTAATCACGGCCCCCGCCCCCCATCAAAATCCTTTTCCAGGCCGTAATTGCAGACTGGCAACGACTGAAAGTCCTCTCTCTGGTCCTCCCCATGTGAGCCAGCCAAGCATGTTCTGAAGGTCTTGCTCCAGAAAGTGGGGCCATATCCCTGGCTTCCCAGCTACCCCCCCAGCTACCCAGGATGGCCTTCAAAGTTCTTCAGGGGCTTGCTTCCCTCCAGCCTCTCAGATCCACCGACCACGACCATTTAGCGTCTCGTCCCTGCCCAGGAAAGCATTAACCCCCGATGGCAGCAGATGCAGCAGGGAGAGAAGCTGCTTTTTCCCAGCTTGCCAGGCACCTGAGGACGCTTCCCCACACTAGAACTCCAGTGAACCCTGGTGTCTGAGAACCCCTGGAGTAAAACCTCTCCCTCTTCTTTTGATGCCGCTTTATTAACCCTGGTGGAATTCAGTTTTCCTGAGCTGGGCTGAAACAACCCTTCCACCAGGTCCCATCTGTGCCAGTATGGAGCAAGGATCAGCTCCAAAGCCATTTCTTCCAGCCCCACTTTCACGGACAGGACACGGGCCGGCAGCTCGCTGGTTTCAAACTGGCTGCAGGTGTAGAATTTTACAGCTGGTGGGACCCGTAACATTAACAGGGCTGAGTTGCCTTAGCAGTGTCCTGCTTCCTTTAAGATTATGGGTTTTCTTGTGGTTCCCTTAGCTCAGTCCTTAATCTGCTGGGGGGATTTAATGACTGTTCCCAAATCTCGCCAGCCGAGCTGAGGCATCAGTCCCCTGTGTCTGCTTCCCAAACATCCACTCACCGCCCATCACTGGGATCATGCATTGGCAGTGGCACTTACTCTAGGATTTCATTGTATTCAATGGTTTCTTCCAGGTTCTGCAGGTTGGGGTTGACGCTGCGGATGGCTCGCATGTATGCCTTCAGCAGCTGGATGTCCCGTTTCTGCAAGAGACAGGGCAAATGGAGAGATGTTTGCAGCAGGCAGGAGCCCCTCACATGCACAGTCCACTTCCCGCGGACACGTAGGGCTGGAAGTGGCACTGAACACAGAGTGTTTTGTTCAGCCCCACACGGGACGGCAGCGGCGGACCTGGCTGTCTCATCAGATGGTGGAAGCAGAGTTTTTAGAAATTAACCCTTCACTATTTTTCCTGCTCACTCGCTGCTTCCCAGTGGGTCCGCTCGGGGATCCTCAGAGCTCATGAAACAGATTGGGGTCAGAGTGCCTGGAGTGCTAGCCGTCCTCCCCTGCGTCCCAATCTTGTGAGATCATAGTGCAAAGTCCCGCTGGGTGGGGGGACCTCATGGGACAAGGATTTTGATGCAGGACAACAGCCTGGAGCTGGGAGAGGAAGCTGCCATTCAAACAGATGCTGCACAGAACTAAGGGAATGCTAGAACGTAGTAGCCTATCAAGCTGCCTTTGGCTTTTAACCAGCAGATTCATTTGTCCAGTATTTGTGCCAGGTAAGAGTCCACCCATCAAGAGAAGCTGTTTGCCTAGAAGGCCAGAACAAACTAGAACCCATCCATGGACACCCACATGAAAGCAGCTACCTGCTCGGCCAACTGATGCTTGTGTTCTGCTGAAGTCTTCTCCAGCTCAGCAATTCTCGTCTGCTGCTGCTGCACCACCGACCTTAAGTGCTTGATGCAGTTGTGATTTGGCAGCTCGTCTTTGGGCATTTCCAAGCTGCAGGGAGAGAGAGAACGGACAGCAGGGGAAGACAGAGCAGGCCAAGGCTCGGGATTAGCAAGGAGCATCAGCGCCCACCTAGCTCCCACGACAAACTCAGAAGTTTGAGGGACTTGCAGCGAGATGTCAGACTAGCCCAAATTATAATTAAACCACAGACGTTTGGGATGGGATCGTAAGCTGATCTAACCACTAGGGACCAGGATGAGGTCGGGGGTGGAAATCCCCCATCTGCCCACTGCAGGGTTCTTTCACTATCCTCTGACTGTCTGGTGCTGGCCTTGGAATAGCTGGACCTACAATACAGAGCCACCCACCTCCAGGTCAGCCGGATCACTAGGCCCCCCACACCTGACTGGACAGCCAGTGGTCTCAGCACAGCTCGTGCATCATAATAGCCAGCCAACACCTGGGCTACCTGGGCGGCAGCCTCACAGAGAAACCGAGGCTGGAAACCGACTGCCTTACTCCAGCCGACCTGGGGGAAGCTGGCGTGGGTAGGAGGCACTGCTCTTGCTACACCGTGTTTGGTGGATAAGAGCTTAGCTGTCTCGCTGACTTAGGAACCTAACTGCCACCTGGACTTAGGAAAGTCTCCCCCAGTCTCCAGGGCTGGAAATCCAGGGCACGGAAACCAAGTTTAAAGACGAGCAAGACCCCAGCTGCCAGCAAGCTCAGAGGCTAAGCTGTGATGGCCAAGCCTGGATAACCTTGCCCTGCGCAGCACCGCTGGCATTTACCCAGCTCTGTGCGCTCCCAGACTGCGGGGAGATCAGCCTTCTCCCCAGCTCCCAGCAGCACATAGCTGGCCAGCATCCCAACTCTGTCACTGCTCGCGAGAGGCTACAGCTCCTGGCCTCACCCCCAGGAGCAGGGGGAAACAATCCAGCAAGAACAATCCTCACCCGCATCCTTGCTCGCACGTCACCGGCCGCTTTGGATTATGCTCACAGTCATTGAGGTGAGACATCAGGTTGTCGAGTCGCACGACCGCCGTGCAGCCAAAAACTGCGTTGTCGCAAGTGATCTGCAGCTTGGAGAGCATGTTCCGCATGATCCGGGGGACGGGGCGGAGGTGGGCCACGGTGACTACGCTGCGGTCCACGGGGCAGGTCTGCTGCTGGGAGAACCACTGGGTGATGCAGGCATTGCAGAAGGCGTGCTCACAGTGCGGAGCCTGCACAGGGAAGGAAACGCAGGATGCAGTGACTTGCCCCGACCCCCAGCCTCAGTCTCATCCCGCAAAAGCCCAGGGCGGATGGACAAAGCCAGCACCTTTCACCTGGCCTGCAAAAATAATTCATCCCACCTCTCAACCCCCACTGGGAGCTGAGGACATGGTCTCCCCATCTGTACCACAGGCACAAACCAGTGCTGGCAAAGCCGGGGCCCAAGTCCCAAACACAGCAGTCCCCTGCTCTACCCACTAGATGCTGCTGCCTCTTTAAACGCAGGGTTAATGGGCCACGAAGAGTTGGCAGGCTAAACTGACACTTTTCCGGAGCATGTTAGAAGGGTACTTCCGTGTGTTTACCCAGCTGGGCATTACAAGGACTGCGGTGGGAAGGAGAGCTGTCACTGGACTGAAGTTACGTTTAGGGGCGAGAAACACATCAGCTCTTCCTTCGCGATCCGGCCAATCTCCTCTCAGAAAGCAGAAATCCAGAGCTACAAGCCCACAAAGGGTGGGTCAGACACTCAGGGGTTAAATCTGTCCCAAAGCTGCAAGATGCTGGGCTGGGGGCAGATGGGTACTTTGCTGCCTGAGTCCAGCAAGCCCTGAGGTACCCAGTGGGCAGAAGGCTTGGGGCCCATTTGGTAGCATCGTTACTAACATTTCCATAAGCGCCCTTCAGGGACACAGATCCAGCTCCCTCAGATGCCCTGACTGACTGGCCTCACCGCCTTGGAGAAGGACGGCAGCTGAGGTTGCCAGAAGACAACAGAGCGAGTGCAGAGCCTGGCGCAACGGAAAGCTGAGGGTGGGACTGACTGCTTTCCATCACGGTCTCGCTGGGCTCTGCAGGGTGGCCCAGGGCCCCAAACTCTCCATTTGAGAAGGCCCCCGAATCGGGCTCGCAGCGCCACGCAGGTTTGGCCTGGACACCCCGGGGACGGGCGCTGGCCTCAACCCCTCTCCCCTTGGTAGCAGTTCTTGGAAAGGGGGGAGGGGAAGACCCTCAGTTCCAGATTTTACTCTGGGTGCCCTGGGCACTGCCTCCCTTTCGTGATCTATTTGCTCTGTCGGCCTTCACACCCGCCTAGGTCGCTGCCCCCTTCCCGAATCCCTGCTCTCGCCCTCGGTTAACACCGGGTCTCACTGCAGCGAGTGAGAACCAGCTCTCTGCAGCCGGCGCATCCCCCCTCCAGCTGAAATATTTCCCCTCAACTCTGCTAACTCCTCCCACCGCTGCAAATAGATGGACACATGCCAGAGCAGAACCCAAACCGCACCGGGGAGTCGGCTCCTGGCACTCAGCACCGGAATGTTTGGTTGCCAGGGTTGTAGCCATTACCAGGGAGCCCCTGTTCTGGGGGGTCAGTTTAACAGACCATGGCAACGCCAGGCTGGCCAGGATCCCGTTTACACACTCATGTCGCTAGGAGCTTTTCAGCAGGGCTTCTCCAGCCACAGCAAACCAATTTCTTTTCCCCCTGGAAACGGCGCTAGCTAAACTGTGCTGTACCGCGCTCCTCCAAGCGTACGAATGCCCCCTTTCCAGCCAGGGCAAGGAAGCAACCACGGAGGTGCCAGATAACTAAATTGGGACGCTCCCTGAGCCGCAGGGCTGTAGCAGAGCAGGGTCTGACAAGTCCAGATTCCTGAATTGACTCTGTGCAGTGCGGACTTGCTGTGTGGCCTTGGACAAGACGGTTAATTTCGGTGGCACATGGCGTCCCCAGCTGTAGCGCTGGTCTACTGCTGTGCGTAGCCACCACATGAGGATGTGTGCAAAAGATCAGAAGTCTTGTCTTCAGGACGGACTGAGAAATCACAGAGCCCACTGACTTTTACGGGAGTGGTGGGCGGCTCAGCTCTCTTGGAAAGGAAATCAGGGGCCAAGCTGGATAAAGTTCTGATTTTTAAAAAGTGCTTTTATTGCGAACATTTACAAAATTCCAACCCATTTTTAACGTGTTGCTAGTTCTTTACTTTCTCCCCACTGGACAGTCTGAAATTGCTGAAGTGGAGGGGGGAATTGTTACCTGAATTTAGGCCCCTCTCTCCAGAATGAGGTCATTCTGGAGCTTCGTAAACATCCTGACTTCGAGGCCACCACAAACTCAGGCACAGATATGCAGACAGCTTGTGCTGTATCTGCGACCAACAGCACCTGCCAACAGATCAGACTTCCACATGCCAAGAAAGGGGAATGCTTCTGCTAGGCTCCTCCACCAGGGAATGCAGCTTGAAGTCAACGGGACTTGAATGCTTATATCACGTCAGTGCCTAAATACCTTGAAACATCTGGCCTTTCCGCTTCGAAAATCTCACCCTTTGGAGGTTAACTTCAGGCTACTTTTGAACATTTTGCTGCGTATGAACATTCATAATAACATCAAGAACATATTGAAAGGTTAAATAACTTTTCACTGTTAACACTGGAAATCGTTTTGAAGGGACAGATGTCATGCCATTGAGAGAACAGTTAATAACAGTTTTTGCATCTGTTGCTACAAACACTGAGGCACACAATGTTTGCAGGATCAGAGACTCACATTTCCAGTATTTTGTTGTTTTGCTTGTGGTAGTTTTGTAAAATTCAATAGCCTCCTAGTTCTGACATTTAAAATCCAGCATTTATAATTGAGTTCATTATAAAGCATTAAGCTAAACATACAATGGGGAATGTTTTTAAGTTAGCATCACTCTGATTTAAATCACCATGTTTTATTTTAAATCAGTAATTTAAGTCAGTGGTTTAAACTTGCCTGGATTTACATCACTCCAGCCCATCGAGAAACCAACTACCTCGTGTTCAGAGTAAATGGGAGTTATCGGATGTACAACGTTTACTGCCCTACCATGTGGTTACCCCCTACATCCTCTTGTCCCTCTTGTCGTCAATTGCACAACATCAATTCCGAGAAAAATGCCGTGAACGTGTCTGTCACAGATGCAAGATCTGTAGAGAACAAACGACACCCCCTCCCACAGTCACGGTAAATTGTTTACTAGTGATACGATCTTCAGATTTCATTTTCGCCAAGCACAGACAGCTTAGCAAGCCACAAAATACTCCAGCCAGCAAAGTGTCGTGCCTTGCACTTTTCCCACAACTTACTGGCACTGCAGTACCTTCTGATCACGAGTCCCAGCTGAACGTCCCTGTGCGGCTCAACTTTCCATTAGCCGCACTGCAGTGCATTTGTTCATGGCAAAGTTTTGTGTTACTGTCACTCACGCTCTAATGGGCCTTTTAGAAAAAATAGTTACATCACTCGAGTTACTCAGAGCAGGCCCCCAGCTTTGCAGTTCTTTGTCGGAGTCCCTGCTATAACTCAGACCCTGGGTTGGTTATCTGGCAATTTCAGGATTTTTGCCGCCAGCCCCGAAAATGCTCAAGGGGGTAACAGAGCAAACCCTAAATCCTCTTGTGTCCCTGCACGGGTGACAGTGCTAATAAGGGGCAGGGAAAGAATCCACTTCCTAAAGGGAACAGCACTTCTGCCACAGTCAGACGTAAGGACACAGGGACTCAGGAAGGGCCTGGGGTCTGAAAATCTTCGTGCACAGGTGCGGTGTGATGTGCCGGGATCCTGCTTACGCATGCCCTGACTCTGAACTGGCTCCAATAAGCTGGTGAATAGGTAGTGCCCCCCAAGGCTGCAAGGAGGACTCCTCACCCTCCCACCACCTGTAAGAGACAGCTGCTAAGATCTCTAATGAAATCTATCCAAGCCCTGGGAACAAGTCTCAGTCCTCATGCCCACAGCTAGACCACTCACCGAACACTAAAGCTTTTCCCAGTCAGGATTTCCTGCTGCGCATGTTACATAAGGAGCAGAGCAGTCAGGGTCACAGTATTCCCAGACTCCCGCCTTGAACGATTTCCCCTTCCTGGACCCAGCAATCTTCTCCTAACGCAGAGCGATGGCTCGCAGCAAGCGCAGTTCTGTAAATATCTGCAGGCTCACCTCTGCTAGGCCTTGGGCTCTACACAGGAACACAGCCCCCAGCTCTCCCCCGGCCACCTGCTGTACTGCTCTGGCCATTGGCAAGCTCTGCGGCTTCACCGGCATTTCAGAGGAATGCTCCCAAGACGGGCGGGGGAGCCAAAAATCACCGCGACCCACAGCTAATGGCTGAAAGAGGCGCTCCGGCTGACTACACTCTCTATTGCTTTTGCTGGTGGCCTGGCTCTGTGCAAGCGTCTCCCGCGTCTGGATTGTGTGCGTGTGTGGGGGTGGTGGGAGAAGACAGCTCTGAACATACTGAGCTATTAACGACGTGCCAAAGGAGCACAATGTTCACAGTCTGGATCCCCTCCGCTTTCCTGGGCTGAACATTAGCTCCTAACAGGTGGCAGGGAGGAGGGCAGGGGGAGAGAAGACTCAGCAAGCCCAAAATCTTGCTGCTGCTAGAAAAGAATGGTCATCAGATAGCCTCCAGGAACGGCGGTTCCCCAGATGTCGTGGGTCCCACGGGAGCTGCACAAGGCCCTCACACATGCGCGATCAGAGTTGTTTTCAAACAGGAGCATCGATCGGGGCAGTGCATGCACTCGGACCTCCTCATGCACCCGGACCCAGGCAGAAAGGAGAAAAGTCCCTCACAATTCAAAGCCCATGCCTGTTGAGGACCCTGAAGAGCCAAGACAGAGGGCAAGTGATGGGATCCACATGGACTCCAGCATCTCCAAGAGCCACAGTTCTTGCCAGGAACACCAATGTTCTCTCCCCTCTTCGAGCATGAGTCAGTGTGGAGCCCACTCTAGATGCCTGGCAGGCCGTATCCTCCTGGGACAACAGGAGGGGCGAGGAGGGAGAGTTTCAGCTGCATCAGTCAAACAGGGATTGGAGCCATGCTCTCCCGCAATGGATCATCATGCCTGGCAGCCCTTAGGCTGGCACGTTCCTAAAGCAGGCGGAAGATGGTGCCTGTGCCCCGGGGGAGCACGCTTCAAAGTGCGGAGGGAGAGACCTGCCAGCCTGCGGATAGTAAGTGGAAATACACTGAGAGCCACTTAGCGAGTCTCTGCAGCAAAACAGTCTGGCCTTTCAATGCGCAGGATACAGCCATGAGGAGCTGGAGAGAGGCATCAGAGCAAGACTCTGGAGTACACGGCTTCTCTTCTGCTCGTGCAGAGCAAGACTTCAGGAAGAAGGCTGGTTTGGTGAGCAGTTGGTTCAGGGGGAGTCCTGAGAGGCCGGGCTGACCCTAACCCTAAGAACACATCCCATGCAAATACACCCGGAGAAGTTTTTTATATAGAACTATCAAATGCCAATGGACACGCCAGCTCCAGAGCCTCTGGTAGGTCTCAGACACCTGCGTCGGTTGGTCAGTCACATTTTAAAAACAATGAATTGAAATAGCCGGAGTGTTCATATACTAGCAGCTTTCAGCAGATTTCCACCAGTACTTGTTAGCTCACAGCAATTTAGCCCTGGGTTGGCTGATTTTGGCAAGCCGCTACTTTCAGGCAGCGATCGGAAGGGTCGGAGCTGCACGTGTACATTAAACGTCTCTTTTCACACACGCAGGGCTGTGCATTTAACATCCACCCACCCTCACTAGAGCGGAGATGAAACTGTAGTACGGAATCAGCCCTGTAAATTTCTCCGATCATGACAGCGGACAGGAACTGATCATTGCTCTTTTCAGCACCTACCTGCACCGGCTCCTCCAGAACCCCGCTGCAGATGGGGCAGATAAGGTCTTCATCAACATCCCCCTGAAAGCGGGCTACATCATACCCCATTGCTCACCACAGTTGCCAGAACCCTGGAGAGAGAGAAGGAAGGAGGAGATCAGGGGCAGGCAGAGAACTGCAGGGATCAGACTCATGTTCTGCTCCTCCGAAGGCAGAGCCTGATTTGGGAGTTTAAAGTCCCTCTTTGCAATGCTGAGAGTTGGAAACAGACCTGAGACTGCTGCATGCTAAGCCAGGGGCTTGCAGACCCACTCCAAGCCCTTACAAAATAGGGTGTGGTGCAGTGTTCTCAGCCCCACTTCCATGCATTGCTCTCCTGCTAGCGCCAATTGCACACTTCCCTCCCCACAAGGCATTACTCATCCCTCCGCATTTGTCCTCGCTACGGAAGGATTTGTGCGCGAGAGGGCAGAGGGGGTGCCGAGCGCCCAGGACACTACGGACACGTAGGGGGAACACTGGCCCACCAGACATGCTCAGACCACCGAGAGTCTAGCTCCGGGCTCTGCCACTGACACAGGGTGATCTTGGGCAAGTCACTTTGCCTCTCTCTGTCTCTGTAGCTCTGCCAGTCCCTGAGCAGGTGCCTGAACCGTGCCTGACACAATGAGCCAGCAAACTCAGACGGGGTCTCGAGGCGCTACCATAATTTGACTAACACATGCCCCTGGGCCACTGCCCGCTACAGGAACTCCGTCTGGAAATCCTCACAGCGAGGCCCCAGCTGGATACGTTTATGAATGGCATGTCTGCGGTCGCAGGGGACTGGACCTGACAACCCAGGAGGGTCCCTTCCAGGCCTGACCCTAGCCCTAATTTCTCAGCTTTGTTCCCCCACATAACAGCCTCCTGATTATCCTCAGCAATGCACGGATTCCCTTTGGCTTCCATTCCCTTTCTCCACCTCCGGGTTCCCATGCAGGGAACTAGAGACACTGCAGTCAACCTGAGCTGGTTACCCAGCGCTGTCCTGCCCAATACTCAGGGAACCGTGTCTCCATTCATTGGTTAAAGTGCGGCTTCTCCTCCGGCAAGCCACACCCCGCCTGCGGTTAGCTGCTCCCTGTGCCCAGAACAGCCGGATGGAGATGGGGATTCAGTTCATACTGAAGCCCTGTAATGTCTGGGGTACAGGAATCTCACAGCCCACTGGCAGTGCAAGTTATTCCCACATTCCTACAGCTCTTCTGCTCCTAAGCCAGGATTTGAGAAATGGATCCACTGATCCCAGTACTGTAAAACTTCAGGTGCTGCTCTAATTCCAGGCGTCTTAACGAGTCTTTCATGCATCCTCAGGGCACAGCACTGCCCGAGCCCCACAGAATTCGCCAGGGCTACCGTGGGCTTCTGGACTTTCCTACCCACGCTGGGTGTGCGGGAACATTAGAGGAAGGCTGTGGAGATTACACAGCATGATCGCAACCAACATCAAAATGTTTCAGAAGTGGGACTGGTCTGAGTCATGTGACACCATCCACCCCTCAGGGGAACACGCTCTATTTATGTGTCAATGCCTGGGGCGTCCGCATAGTGCCCAGGGAGGTGGGGGCCCTGACCTCTTTTGGGTCTCCAGTTGTTATCACAGTACACCTAGGTAAAGGGCCAGGAGTACCTGTGAACCTCATGAAGTACCCGCAACCTTCTACACGCCCCTGCACTGGGACAAAGGTCCTTTCATGGGCCCTCACCGACAGATCCCGCAGGAAGATACACTGGAGATGTGAGTGGGGTTATCAGAGCAGCTGGCAGTGATGGTCTAAAAGGTCTCCCCCATTTCTTACAGAGGCTCTTCCTAGACCAAAAGTTGCTATGGAGGAGACACAAGACTCCTAACCCTTGAACTAAGAAGTCAGCACATGGCCTGTGATTGGAGCTGCTCCTCTCTCTGCTCCACAAGCCAACCAGTAAGGGGGAGTGATTATGACATCAAAAGATAAGCCAGCCAGTCGCCACCTACCCCGTCAAGCATTTGAAAGCCATCATCCTATTGGTGCAAGTACCCCAAAAATGCATTGGAGTTTTGTCCCAGTTCCTGAACTAACCCGTCACAATCCAGTTGCCTGGCATCAGTCCACTCGGCCACTAGCGATGGCCCAGGAATGCTAGGTCAGCCCCAGACAGTGTCTGGGATAGCAAAGGAGGTTGCAGCTCCCCCAAAGGCCAAACAATGCCCTGGAAAGCAAAGCTGCCCATGTTTACGTCTGCAGTAACACCAAGAGTACAAAGATCTTGGTGTAACCATGGTGCGTTTTCCAAGCAAGAGAGCGCTCCACCCCACCGCCCAGGACAAGTCAAGTACTGCGAGAGTGGGTTCCATTAACAGGAGGGAGCTCAACATTTTTTTTTTTTTTAAGGGTTTTCACCAACAAACACTTGCCATGATGCATGGAGGTACAGTGTGGAAATGAACCTTGGACAAGGCATACGCTGTGGCAAAGCCACGTGAACGTGTCTCCCCTTCTGGATCCCAGAGGTTCCCAGTGAAGTAGGCCTTCTGCCGCGACAAAACTGCTTTGGCACTATCTACAGACAGATTTCCTGTGTGTCCCCTCAATGTCCGCTGGGAGGGCACGCTCATCTCTACCAATGCAGACGCCCTAGTCATTTGAAGGCCAGAGGATAAAGATCTCCATACGTATTCTGTCCCATCCAGTTCATTTTCCTCACTTTCGTAACACCAGTTCTAGGTTTCACAGCAGCCTTGTGCTGCTGCCCATCAAGGAACACCGGGCAAGCTTTCCACACTAGATCCATGCACCACTGAAGGTTCACACTGAACGCTCACAGGAGAAATGTTTGCCAGGATTGACGCGTCATTTCTCTGGCTCAGCGCTTCAGAGTGCACTTCCAATCCTTTACTTGTCATCTGTGTGGGGCCAACATGGGGCTTTAAAGGCCGTTACTTGCCCTGATTACATTCAATATGGACAACACGCAGACAAGGAACGGCATTGGGAAGAACAGAAAGCAGCATGACTGAGCAGCAAAGTGTATTGCGAGTCTGATTGGCGCAAAATCATTCTGGCTAAAAAAAATAAATCCATGCACTCTGCAGATGTCTGCGGTCCAAACTAACTGGCTGTTCTGTATGGTTGGAGTATATAACTGATGGCTTGAGCGACATGGCAACAGGGAACATTCAGAGTTGTCCATTAGTTGGCTGACTGAGTATCAGAACCAGACCCCGACCCCAGGCACTGAATGTCAAACTCTACACTAAAATACCCTGCAGCTGCTGTACGAGAGCCTTCCTCTGGAGTGGCTGTAAGTATTGAGCATCAGTTTCTACACGTTACCACTCTGAGTTTTTATAATCAGTCTTAATTTGATAGATCCTGGCACAGCAGGGATAGCAGCAGCACACAACATCCAGGAACTGCAGAGTAAATCTACCAACAGTCAAAGCAATATCAAGTCCAAGCGAAGATCAGAGAGGTAGAAAAGAACCATTCAGGTCCATTCCCTGAGACACCCCCCTGCCCCCGCCTCTGAAAATCCCCAGTCTAATCCCCCTTTAGCTGCTTTGGAAATCCCAGCTGTGACGCTCGAGTACAGAACCTCAGGCAGAAAGGAGAGACTCTAGACACCTGGTGCCCCGACGAAGGCCTTCGACGGGATGTTTTACAGCCAGAGGGGAGAGACGATGGATGGGATGAAACAGACAACACAAACAAGCCTAACTCAAGTCCTGGGCTGCTATGAGCAGCCCAGGCCAAAAGGCTGGAAGGGAAGCAATTTAGCTCACTAACACTTCCAGGCTACAGACACGCTTTGGACTAAATGCAGAGTCATGGCAGCTCCTTGTTTAGAAGCCTCCTGAGTTGGAGCTCAGCATCCTCGTTGTGTGGGAAATAATCTTCCCAAATGTGACATGCAGAGCAGCGTGAGGAAAGCCAAGACCCAGTGAGCCCGGAGTTAAACCCCTCGCGTAGCGGCTCCAGCAGGCCGAGGACAATAGAACTTCGCTAACAGGGCACAAGGCCACACACTAGCCGACACTTTGACTTGGGGACCTGTCAAGTCAAATCTGGTGAGTAAGTTATTCCACCCGCCCCCTCTGACAGCAGATACATGCAGCTGGTGGATGTACTGAGTCAGTATCAGATGCAAGAGACGAGTCAATAATGGGAGCCAGAACTTGTTGGACCCATCTCTTAAATCAAACTTAATTACGGCCTGCGCTGGAAGTCTTGGATTTCCAGCTTTGCCTAGCTTCTCAGAAAACACACACCCTGTTTTCATTATGGCCCATACGAAGTCTGCCAACCGCACTGCAGCTGGGCGAGTTTGGAGGAAACCTGTTCTGTAAGCAAAGTATTTTTTATAATCTTCCCAATTTCATAAACCCTGGGGGCCAGAAAAGTAAATTGAAACCAAAGGGAAAACAAGAAGGCCACAAGAGGGAGTGTCTCTTGTAGTTAAAGCACAGGACAGGGACCAGAACGCCAGGCCTCTGTTCCCAGCCCTGCCACTGACTCACCTTGTGATCTTGGGCATCACCCCTGCGCCTCGGTTTTACCATCTTTAAAGTATGTACGATACAGGAACATCTCTGGGGGAAGTCCTAAGTGTTCAAAGCACTCTGAGGGCTTCCAATGAAAGGCAAAAGCAAGGTTGTGGCAGTACTGGACTTTCGCTTCTGCCTGTGTTTCCTGTTGCTTCAGCCTAGTGGTCAGAGTGGGAATGGTCAGAAAAGGGGAGCCCAGAGTTCTGTCCCTAAGAGGCAAAGGAAAGTAACAGGCATTCGACATGTGGAGGAGATGCACTGGGGCAGCTGTGAGTATCTGTCACGGCTGCTTAAGCTAGTACAGGACCAAGACAGATGAATTCTGAAGGAATCACCCAGCCGGTGTTTAGAGAGGGTCGTTTACAAGCATTGCAAAGCTAGAAACACTCCCCCCATGAGCCTCTGCTGCAGTCTTCTCCTTATCTACTAGGGGGAGAGCCAGTTTGGGGAGGGGCCGGCCCAAGCCACACAGACACGGCCCTGGACTGATAAGCAGATTGTTTAGCAGAAGATGGGAGAGACAGATAGTGAATGAATCGAAGGCCTTGTGTACACTTAAGTTTTGCAGCTTTAACTCTGTGGGTGTGGATCCAGGCCAGCAGAACCCCTAGTGCACAGTCAGGCCAGCAGAACAGTGCTTTGGAGGCCAGTGCAGCCGAGCTTGAGGAACTATCTCGCATCAGCAGAACGACACCTATGCTGCGAGTTCCACTGGCAAAGCAATGTCAGTAAAACCAAAACAATTCCCGATTGTCATAGTTACGCTGGTAAAATATGCAGCCCAGACCAAGCATGAGAGAAGAAATGAACTGCTTAGCCACGGGCAGAGCCCAAGCACTCCAGCCTGCCATGGGTTTCTGACGTGCAACATTTCTGCTCATCTGGCCCCGCTGTCTTCTATTCCAACCTTCACATGACCTTGCTGCTTCGGGCACAAAGTCGCATCCACTGCAGCTTCCTCTCTGCCACCTAGCTTCCCCTCATCCCAGATCCAAGTGGAATCGGTGCAGCCAAGAGAGATGACGACCCCACGGCTCCAACAATGACCTTTCGCTCTCCCAGTGCGCCTCTCCAGCACAAAGCAGATGCTGCTGCTCACCGACAGCAACGCGCCCCATTCTGAAGCGGACGATTAACTGGAGTGACGTGCAGCAGAACATCGAGCCAGCTAGAACACCGTCTGCATGACCTAGCTGGCCAGCAACCTTGATAGAACAGTGCAATGCAGGGGACAGAACGGTGTGTGGCACAGAAACCGAATGCAAGCTGAGGTCGTTTCGATACCCAGCACGGCGAGGTGGCGGAAGGACACACTCTGACAGCATATCAATTAGGCAGTGGGATCTAAAGTCTCCCTTGAGCTGGAAACCACAGGCACTTGCCACCTCACTGCTCAGATGAAAATCTGAAACCCTTCCGCAACGAAGGGGAGAGAGAATTTATTACACCAAATGCACCTTGGAGCCCATGTGAGAGGCATGAACATCAAGGGGTAAATGATCAAAGCAAGACTGAGTTTTGGCCTCACGTCTCCCACGGCAACTGCCCTGCAGAGATGAGACGGTTACTCTGGCCCCACGTGGCAGCTGGACAACAGCATATTATGGAAGGACTAACAAATGAAAGCCTGAGTTTTCTATGTGGTTACAAGGTGTGCATGCGCTCCCACCTACAACTTCCTCCTGAGCAGGGGCGGCTCTGTGTATTTTGCCAGCCCAAGCACGGCGCGCCTGTGGGAGGTCTGCTGGTAACGCGAATTCAGCGGCGCACCTGTGGGAGGTCCGCTGGTAATGCGAATTCAGCGGTGCGCCTGTGGGAGGTCTGCCGGTCCTGCGCCTTCAGCGTACATGCCGCCGAATTGCTGCTGAAACCACGGGACCAGCGGACCTCCCGCAGGCATGCCACCAACGGCAGCCTGACAGCCGCCCACACCGCGACCCACTGGGCATCCCCCGCGGCTTCCCGCCCCAGGCACGTGCTTGGTGCGCTGGTGCCTGAAGCCGCCCCTGCTCTGAGTGAGGCTCATTTAGATTATTTGGGGGATTTTATTAAGTCTCCTCCCATGCCAGCTTCTGCCAACTGATGGGGCCTGTTTTATTGGTAGCTAGAGCCTTTATTCATGTGCCAGATTTTCCAGGTCAACCTGTTACTCTTTCCAGGGTAGCGTTACCCTTAGCGGCTGTAGGTGCTTAATGTGGCTTCAACCACATGGAGAGCATGGGTTTGACGGTCGGACCTGGGAATGCAGAGTTCTGTTTTTAAGAGGCCAAAGCTCGTACTAAGACGGTTTCGTTGATGAGTTTTGTCTGATCTACACTTGGCCAGGGTGGATGTGGGGGACGAAGCATTGACAGACTCAATTACTTAGAGATGGAGGTTGAGGCCTTGACTTCACTGCTGAAAAAGTGAATGTTTTACCAATGGGTAACTAATGTTTGAGAGCTGCACTAAGGGGGAAAACCCAGTGAAGAGAAGGCACTTTAGTTTTACTGAGATGAATGACGCACTATGTCCCTGCCTGGCGCTGACCTCACCTAGCTAACCTAGGGTGAAACTGAAGTGCCTTCTCTTCACACTGTTTTTACCTCAGAAAAGCTCCCGCATATTATCCCAAGGCTAAAAACCCACCTGTTGGGGGTTTTTTAGCAGTGAAGACTAAACCTAATTGCCTGTCAACAAAGCCTAGTTAACTCCACTCCAAGAGGTAAAGAAAGATCAGAGACAGGAACACAACTTTGACAAAACCTGGGATATGCAGGATTGTTATAGCCCTGTTCTTTCAGTCCCCATCCCTAGAGAAGTTCATGGAGAATAGGTCCATCAATGGCTATTAGCCAGGATGGGCAGGGATGGGGTCCCTGGCCTGTTTGCCAGAAGCTGGGAATGGGCAACAGGGAATGGGTCACGTGATGAGTCCCTGTTCTGTTCATTCCCTCTGGGGCACCTGGCATTGGCCACTGTTGGAAGACAGGACACTGGGCTAGATGGACCTTTGGTCTGACCCAGTATGGCCACTCTTATGTTAGTCCCAGGATCTTAGAGAGACAAGGTGGGTGAGGTAGTATCTTTGATTGGACCAACTTCTGTTGGCACGAGACACGAGCTTTTGAGCTTACACAGAGTTCTTCTGCAGGTCTGGCTCACCTCACCCACCTTGTCTGTGTAAAACCTGGGATGAAATTTGTGCCACAACCAAGGATAATTTGGGTACTTTATTTCCTTGCTTCTTATGACCTGGAGTGGCCGAACAAAACTAAAGTTTGGGCCTGAAAGCAGCCAACAGTGAATAATGGCACCTGGCCGGCAGAGCTAGTAAGGACGCTTATTTCCATGCCAGTAACAGACGGGAGAGGGACACGTTTTTGACTGAAATTCAGAGGGTTTAAGAAATTATATCCTTGTCATTTTGCAAGAGTCTTTTTTTTTTTTTTTAAAGTAAGATTTTTCCACTAACTTGCCACAGTGATTTAGAGAGAAAAAGACTGCAACAGCACATGGCTCTTCACCTATCAACCTTCCCGTGGCCCAAGACAACTGTACCATTGACTGCTCGAACGCGAGCGTGACTAGGAACAGAGCTGTTCAACCATAAGCTTCAAGTCAGAGGCATCAGTTGTCTTTTCAGAGCAAGAACTTGAACAGAAACTCAAATGTGCACTGAGCTGAATGGTTATCAAAGAACTCACCCACGCAGCACTAGTACAAAATGCCTTTGATTGCACTCGTCGGCATCCAGGAAGTCTGCTAGCAATTTCAAACAATGTGCGCTCCACTCAGAGGGAAAATTCGGGAATGAAAAGGTTTAACTCAGTAATAGCATTTCTAGTTTTATACACGTGTTTAACCTGCAATTATCTATAGAGCCCAACCCTGTGATATTTAGGCACTGATGCATTCACGCCAACATGTGCGCCACATACGTGTGACAGGTAACATGGATCGTGGCAATAATCGTTTGGGAAGGCATTCAAATCATAACCCACCAGATCGATCTTATTTGACATCAGTTACAGGAGGATTATGGGAACTGTAGTTTAAATTATTTAATAAGAATCTACAGTTTTCTTTACTCTTCTCACTAATCCCTAGCGAGCCACCACCATCACCAGCAGTTGTTGCCCTAACATACTTACTTTGAAACACTGGTGAAGAATTAATCCCATCTCTGAATTTGTTCGTTTACATCACACTAGAAAACCATTTGATCAGGTTTCTGTTAATCAGTGCAGCCCCTCCCACATGTATGAGGAAACCCTGTATTCTGAAGCACCAATCCTCGTTCTAAGTTGGTTTACCCCATCAGACAGACTTCCTAAACTAACGACCACCAGCAGTAATCTGCAGAGATTTTAGCGCGTGACGTGAAGATCAGATGACGGGTCTGCACTGCAGAGAGTTACCCCAGGTGATCAGCACCCACTTTAGCCTAGCCCAGCCGTGAGCAGCCACATCACAAAGCCACAGGAGAATACTGCGTCCTCACTGGGTCTCTGTAGCGCAGTAACTTGAGCCACTCTGATCCTTTCCCAGGGAACTGTGAAAAAACTTGTCTGTCCTTCTGGGTGTGTGTGGGGAATTGTGGGAAGGCGCTGGAGGACTATTAGCACTCAAGGGATTCAGACTGAAAAGCAGGCAGGTTACCAGCCGGAGCGCAAGCAGAATCCAGGCTATAGCCTGCACCCACAGCCAGCCAGCTAGCCGGGGTCGAAGGCAGCACTAAACTCGGAGGGAAGGTTTTCATGTGTGGATGGAAGGGGGTTAAGGGCAATGGCCCAGTAAGAGCCCAGGGTAACTCTTCAGTGAAGACATATCCTGAGTGATTACACAGCATTTTAGGGACCTAAATCATGAGGCATGCTAGCACCACATATCAATGTTTGCAGCACTGTACAAGAATACACGAGGATAGCCCCTGCCCAGAAGAGCTTGCACCCTAAAGGCCTTAGCAATGGCTTTAACGGGAGTTGGACGGGGTCCTAAAGAACAGGGGTGCCCGGGACTTTACACAATAGAGTTCACCACCAAAATAAGTTACTTAAAAGTTAAAGCAAAAACACTTTAACAAGCCTCCTCCAGGAGGTGGGAAGCAACCTGGCTCACCATCCACCCTGAGCTATGCAAAGCCAAGTTATCCCTTCAGACCATGAAGCAGAGACATGAAAGCACAAGCCATGCAGCTTCCCAGAAAATCTAACTTAGAGGAGTGTCGACTGCTCCCTCAGCCTGGCAAGCCTCCTTCAAACAATCTGAGGACTCCGCTTGCTTCACGTGTCTTCCTGATGAGACACTTAGGCCCGTGTCCTTCACGCGTGCTGCACACTTTGTCCCCTGGACTTCCCTTGCCCTGGAGGGCTGCTACAGAACGGACACTTAGGCAGAAGAGTGCCCCGCCCACCTGCTAGGGGAAACATTCTCTGACTTCTTTAGAGAGGGAGTCTCACTGAAATGAACACACAATTGAATGAGGCTCTTATACAAACTCATTCTTGAAAGCGGATACCCTCCATTATTTAAAAAACCGCTTCCATTGTACCCACTTTTTAGATCGATTGAAACCAAAGAGCCACAGTACACAATGAAGTATGTATCAATACCATTGTTAAATGCAAAAATGCATTTGCAAATACCAGTGGTTTCTCTTATCTAGGGCTTTTCATCCTTAGATCTCAGAGCGCTTTCAGAAGGTGGTCGGTATCATGAGAAAAACCAGAGGTAAAGATCACGTATGTGACTATTCAGGATGGTATATAAAAGATTTAAGGCACCCAAAGGTACTTACCCATAAAGCATTTCTGCTCGAGTTGGAAAATATGCTTAATCAGGATGTTTGAACACACAGACCAGACGTGCTGCCTCCTGTGAATGACAGTGATTGTGATCTGTGTATTTCTGCAGCCCGAGCACATTACTGGTTACTCCCTGAGAAAAAGCATCACTTAATTATTTTCCAAAACGCCATGCTCTGAACCCAGCCTTCATCACACCCAAATGAATGAACGTTTCTGACATGAACCTGGACTCCAGCCTCGATGGCTTATGAAGCGGCTTTTGTTAAAACACAGATTCAGTGCTGGTGATTGATTGAAAGTCCCCTGGACTTGGGCTTTCCATGCTGAGCAGGACAGGCACAGCAGGGCCAGTGGCCAGGAATGTGCTTCTGGCATGTCCCAGAGCCCCACCTCCAGAGCCTGGAGAAGAGTTCAGTCTCCGTGCCCCATTTAACTCTTTGGCCTCTCTGATGCCACATCCAGTTATGGGCCAATTAGCAGCAGGTGTGTCTGTGAGGCGCACAGCTGTCTACAGAGAGCTGTCCCAAGAGACAAACTCATTTCACGCGGGGGCACTGATCAACTGCAAGAGGTAACAGCCTTGTCCAATAAAGATCAGTGCTGAAACTGAATTGGGGCCTTTAACTTCTGGGTCACTAGGTCCCATTATACATTGCCCAAGCCCCCCACCAAGCCTCCCTTGCACGTACAGCTTTCCAGGCTAGGAAGTGCTTATTTAACAACCAGTAATTCCTGTGGCTGGCGGAGAAATGCAGCAGGGCACAGAATGGAGCCCACGGCACATCTACCAGCAGAGGCAAAGAGCATAGGGAGATGTCAGACTGCAGGATCACTGAGGCAGGAACCCTGCTTAGTAGATCTGTGAAAGCCCCAGGCATCCATTCCTATGGACAGTCATGCACAAAGGCCGTGATCAGAATCAAGGCCCCTTTGTGCTGGGTCTATACAACCATACAGTAAAGAACAGCTCCTGCCACAAAGTGCTGACACATAATGCGCTGTGGATAACAACAGGGAAAGGATAACTGGTAGTAATCAGAGCCAGGAATTAAGTCAATGAATGTTTTGACATGAACTTCAGCGGGAAATCAGGTCTCATACCATTAGAGAATCAGAAGACTCCATTTCCCCAGCACTGCTAGCAATGTTCAAAATGCCCCTTACATTACTGCAGAGCCCTTCTGCTGTCACAATGTGCGAGAGAGACACTGTGCACTTTTTAAAGAGTCACATTCGAAACGCTTACGTAATAGCATGGTATTTTTCAAATAAAGTTAAACATGTTCAAGATTCTTCCCCCTTTATCACTCCAAGACAGCAAAATTATTAGTAGATACCAAATTAGAGCTGGCAAAGTGGAATTTAAACACACAAAAAAAAGTGGAGTTACAAAAAAAATCAAATGGCTCATTGCTTCTTATTCAACATTGGACAAAACAGCTTTTCAAAAATACGGTCTCCTTGACGATAGTTCAGTTGACACCCTACCTACAAAGGAAATATTAATGGCGTAGTTTCTAGCAGGTGCTAGACACAGTGTTCCAGAACAACAATACTTACACCAAATTTTATTTTGCTTTTTCACCTGGTCAATTGCAGGAACTGTCATACTGCCAGAAATAATGGAGAAAGTCTCAACTGTGCCTATGCAACAGCAAAACCAAACCATTCCAGAGACACAGAAAACACAGGCCATTTCTCACTGGGAAGATGCAAAGGTCCAGACTGCAGTTCAGTGAAGTTTTTCAGACTTATGATCAGATAAACATTTCAGTGGCCACTGCAGATTCACTCAGGAATATCAGGGCTGCACCTGAGGGGAGTGACACTGGCTAGGCCACCATACAGAAAACATATCACCAAAAAAGGAAACCCAACAGTTTTTGCCTCTTAGACTAGACCCTAAGCATTGGGATGTAAGTGAAATATTTCATCTACGTACTGGTGAACAAATCTGTCTTTACAGCATAAAATTGCTAAGGGCTCTATTCAGTGAGAAATATTTATTGTTTTCTGCTGTGGAGAAGCCTAGGCAAGCTGGTGGAAGTTGACTGTGCCCCAAGCTGACTGATTTATTGAGAACGCTCACATGCACTACACAGTCCAACTAACCTTTACATTTTTTATTTTTTTAAATAATGGCCTCCAGTCATCACTCCCACCAGCTGGGAGGCCTTTCCAGATTCCAACATGAGCTCCACTGTTAAGATGTTTTTAAATAATTATGATTTTACTGCATGTTATGTTGAATCTTCCTCCTTAGAAAGGCATCGAGTAATTTTACAAGGGTGTTTTAATTCCCAAATTCTAGACTATCACAGGAAAGAAAAGTTGCCCTGGAAATCAAGTGGAAACAGCTTGGGGTGGGTGGGTGAGTATTTTTTTAAAATCCAATCAGAACCCTAAGGTCAACCATTCAAACGAGTGCTTAAAGGACAACTTGGATTTTTCAAATAATTTACCATCCTCCGGCCCAAATCCAGTTTCTGACAGAGCCACCTTGAAATAGTTATGCCCTGGAATTGAATAACGGGCTTGCTGTCCCCTGTGGTTGATTATATGGAAAGGTCTTGTAAGGGCTTTGTTCTGTGTTTGCATGGTGCCCAGTGCAATGGGCCCCTGACCCCTAGGCAGACCCTAACCCAAACAATAACCATTTCTCCACGGGAGAAACTGATTGTACAGAAGAAACACTGAATGTGACAATACACAAGGCACTGTCAGTCGCGCAAAATAAGGGCCAGGTTCTGCATCAGGGTCTGGACATGCAGATCCTCATGCTGAGCTCCAGTGAAATCAGAGGGGCTGATCATGTCCACAGGGGGTCTGCCCATAAGATTTCCAATGCAGGATCAGAACTTGTACCTGCATCTCTTGTTACTGGAGCAGATACAAAGTGTTTTTGACAAGTGCGATCTCAATTCAGTTATAGCCCCTTAGCTTGTACAGAAAAGGGGGACTATCCTCCCCACCACCCCTACACACTGTTCTTTACAAATGAAGCTGCTGATTTGGTTCCGAACACTCCTGTGTCTGAATCTCTTTTAATTAAACGCTTCTGCTGCTCGAGATCTGGAAGAAGATTTGAACTGAAGTATTTACCTTCTGTGGCAGAATTCCTCCTGAAATGGCAAAGACACAGGGGTGGGTTTTGATTGCTCTTTTTAAGCAGCTGCTCCCAGCGGCCCATCTTTTCCCTTCCTCCTCACTTGGATTAAAACGTCATTCTTCCCGGTGACCAAGATCTGTTCCCACAGGAATAGTCAGGAGGTCACAAACGGGCTTGATCTATGAATAGGAACAAGGAGAACAAAATGAGTAATGTAAACAGAAATATGGCACACCCCCGCCCTGCACTCCTGGCATCACGTGGGAGACGGCCTAACCTTTTCTACCCAGGAACTCCTGTTCCATTGACAACATGCCTCCAGCCACGTGCATCCCTCCTGCCCCACCCGATACACCCGCATTTCTTAAAAGCCTCTTGCTGCAAAGCATTTGAAACATTTTTATAACCTGCCTAACAAGGCTGCACATCCTGTGTTGCTGATGCAACCAGGATCTGCACAGTCTCAGCCTTTTCAACCAGTGATATTCCTTCTCTGAACAAGAACAGATACAAATCCTCTCTAAGGACAGGAAACTGAAGCATGTGAGCGATCTGGGAAAATATCGCTTTGTTCCCAAGTCTTGTCCTCCAGGCAGCTAAAAGGCTGCCTGCTGCATCATTTCAATAGCAAGATATTTGCTTCAGGTCTGGATGCTACCAGCTGTTTTAGGGAACAGACATTCAGTCGGGTGTTCTGCCACATGCTGGGTACAGGGGAGTTTTCAATGTGAAGGGCTCTCCCAGGGTGTCATAAAATCACCTCTGCGAGGGCAATGGCCCCCACCTCTGCACCACTATCTACACTGGCACTTTACAGCGCTAAGGGGGGGTGTTTTTTCAAACTCCGAGTGAAGAAAGTTTCAGCGCTGTCAGTGGCAGTGCAGACAAAGCCTACGAGAAGTTTTCAGCGTGACTGATGCTCGGTAGGGACATAACCCAATTTCAGGTAAAGAATTTTCAAATCAGGAACGTTCTGTCCTGGAATGATTTCACACAACAGAAAGGGAAGCATTGGGAGAAGGCGTATACCCCCCTATAGGTAAATGCAGCACTTTAGAAGCTAAGCAATCTGGTCAAATATAGTTCTTCAAACCACCACTGAACAGGACACCCTAGTGATCTCCCTGTGACATTTACACAGCAATGAACTGGGAACCATCACACCTTGTACTTTTTGTAAGTCTAGCACCCAAAATTCACTATCACAACATGAAGCACATTTGTCACTACTGTACTGCATTTTCCATAGCGGGTTAAGTAATTTCACATTTACCACTGAAACTATATAAAACCCAATTCCACTTCAGTCCCCACTCCCCTGACCCTTCCTCAAATGCCTGCGCAAACAACTGAGCTCTGAAAGACAACGGATTCATATAGCACTTAGAAAACCACAACATGCTAAATGTTCTCCATATTCCCTTTTATCAATGTAGTGTGTATATAACTCCTGGATAGACACTGTATATATCTGATCAGTTCCCTCACCTCTTGTCTCTGTATGCCACTGTTTTCTAGACTGTGCTTTCCTATGGGGGGATAGAGAAAAGGGGCCCCAATCCTGCCTGAATTAAAGTAGCACCCAGAGGCTACAAATTTCAATAATTCACCATAACACCAAAAATTCCCTGCCCAATTAAAAAGTAACCATGGTAACCTATTAGGAGAGCATTTATGATGCAACACAAGGAGGCGGAACCTCTGTATTCCCCAAACCACAGTGATTTTGCCCCATTTTCTCAGCAACAATTTAGCAGCAGCTCAAGCAGCTCAGACTCCACCAACATGGGCCAGGCTGATGCAGACGGTATGAAATATCAGCAGACATTAAAGTCAGAGGGCATCATCAGGATGAATTAGAGCTCATTTCCTGGCACAGACGCCCAGGGGAGGGGAAAAATCCTGGGGGTTTTAAATCGGGTTATTTGCTTAGTCACTAAACTTACAAAACAATCACTTTTGGCAGCACTGCCCTGAACAAGCCAGAACCCTGTGGCCACCAGCACACACCTGGGGGGAGCCCTGTATAACCACACAGTGCCCTAAGGGCCCCCTCTCAGACTCTGTCCAGAGTCCCCCACCAGACCATTCGTCCTTGGCCACCTCCCCCAGCCTCCACCCACAGCCCCCCAGATCATTCCCTGCCAACCTTCAGCCCCTTCCCCAAACTGAGCACACAACCCTCCCCCAACCAGACCCCACCCCGTCTCCGCACAAACCCCACCTTGCCAGATCCTGTCCTACCAACCCCCAGCTCCTCCCTCAAACCAGCCCCCCATCCTCCAGACCCCCCGCCAGATCCCATCCTACCAACCCCCAGCTCCTCCCCC
>NC_133794.1:9716770-9718785 GCF_003597395.2 Chelonoidis abingdonii
CCTCCCCCCAACCAGCCCCCCACTGACTCCCTCTGCCAGATCCTGTCCTACCGCCCCTCCCCCAACCAGCCCCCCGCACGTACCGCGCCGAGCCCCGGCTCCCCGGGCTGCTCCGGGACCCTGCAGGGCTCAGAGGCGGCCGCAGCCTCCCCGGCCCCCGCCCGGCCGCGGCGCTGCTACGCAACCCCCCCGCCGCAGGAAACACGGCGGCGCCCCGCCCGGATGCGACGCTCCAGCCAGCCAGCCACGGGGGAGGGGAACGAGGACTCTATGGTCGCCGGCTGCTCTACCGCGCCGCACGGGAGTGAGGGGACTCTATGGTCGGCGGGGGCGGGGCGTTGGGAAGGGGGCGGGGCTTCCCCTCCGTGCCGTCTGGGAGTGGGTGGGTGGGTGATTGGCAGGGGCGCGGTCTGCCCATGTGTCTGTCTGTCCCTGCCCCCCCCGTCCTCCTTGTGTCTGTCTGTCCCACTCCTCCCTGTCCCTGCCCCCCTGTGTCTGTCCCTGCCCCCCCCATGTCCTCCCTGTGTCTGTCTGTCTGTCTGTCTGTCCCAGTCCTCCCTGTCCCTGCCCATGTGTCTGCCTGTCCCTGCCCCCCCGTCCTCCCTGTGTCTGTCTGTCTGTCCCACTCCTCCCTGTCCCTGCCCATGTGTCTGTCTGTCCCTGCCCCCCCCACGTCCTCCCTGTGTCTGTCTGTCTGTCTGTCCCAGTCCTCCCTGTGTCTGCCCATGTGTCTGTCTGTCCCTGCCCCCCCGTCCTCCCTGTGTCTGTCTGTCTGTCCCACTCCTCCCTGTCCCTGCCCCCCTGTGTCTGTCTGTCCCTGCCCCCCGTCCTCCCTGCGTCTGTCTGTCTGTCCCAGTCCTCCCTGTCCCTGCTCCCCTGTCTGTCTGTCCCTGCCCCCCCCCGTCCTCCCTGTGTCTGTCTGTCTGTCCCACTCCTCCCTGTCCCTGCCCGTGTGTCTGTCTGTTCCTGCCCCCCCGTCCTCCCTGTGTCTGTCTGTCTGTCTGTCCCAGTCCTCCCTGTGTCTGTCTGTCCCTGCCCCCCCGTCCTCCCAGTGTCTGTCTGTTTGTCTGTCCTAGTCCTCCCTGTGTCTGTCTGTCCCTGCCCCCCCATCCTCCCTCTGTCTGTCTGTCTGTCTGTCCCACTCCTCCCTGTCCCTGCCCCCCCCGTCCTCCCTGTGTCTGCCTGTCCCTGCCCCTCCCCACATCCTCCCTGTGTGTCTGTCTGTCCCACTCCTCCCTGTCCCTGCCCATGTGTCTGTCTGGCCCTGCCCCCCCGTCCTCCCTGTGTCTGTCTGGCCCTGCCCCCCCCCCACGTCCTCCCTGTGTCTGTCTGGCCCTGACCCCCTGTGTCTGTCTGTCCCTGACCCCCCTGTCCTCCCTGCGTCTGTCTGTCCCTAACCCCCCCGTCCTCCTTGTGTCTGTCTGTCTCTCCCAGTTCTCCCTGTCCCTGCCCCCCTGTGTCCGTCTGTCCGTCCCTGACCCCAGTGTCTGTCCCTGTCCCCCCCATCCTCCCTGTGTCTGTCTGTCTGTCCCAGTCCTCCCTGTCCTTGCCCATATGTTTGTCTGTCCCTGACCCCCCGTCCTCTCTCTGTCTGTCTGTCTGTCCCAGTCCTCCCTGTCCTGCCCATGTGTCTATCTGTCCCTGCCCCCCCGTCCTCCCTGTGTCTGTCTGTCCCAGTCCTCCCTGTCCCTGCCCCCCAGTGTCTGTCTGTCTGTCTGTCCCAGTCCTCCCTGTCCCTGCCCCCCAGTGTCTGTCTGTCTGTCTGTCCCAGTCCTCCCTGTCCCTGCCCATGTGTCTGTCTGTCTCTACCCCTGTGTCTGTCTGTCCCTGCCCCCCCGTCCTCCCTGCGTCTGTCTATCCCTGTCCACGTGCGTCTGTCCCTGCCCCCCCGTCCTCCCTGTGTCTGTCTGTCTGTCCCTGCCCCCCCGTTCTCCCTGCGTCTGTCTGTCCCTGTCCATGTGTGTCTGTCCCTGCCCCCCCGTCCTCCCTGTGTCTGTCTGTCTGTCCCAGTCCTC
>NC_133794.1:9718810-9786528 GCF_003597395.2 Chelonoidis abingdonii
ACCCGCAGACTAGGACAGACAAACAGACCGCCACATGCGGCGACGGCTGCCCGCGGCCCGGCGCGGACAGACCCAGACACAGGGACGGACTGCGGACCCACGACAGGACACGACAGGACCCAGGCCGAGCGCACCCCCCCAGCCGCCGCCGAGGGCGGCCAGCGACACGGGCCCGAGGCCTGGCGCACCCGCGCACCACGACGATGATCCCAGATCAGAGCCGGGATGTGGTGGTCGTGGTGCGTCATGTCGGACACAGTGTAGTCCACGAACTTTCACCCTCCCCGTGTCCCTGGCCCCAGGTGTGGTCTGTCGGGTTCCTGACGGACTCAGGACCTAGGGACAGACAAACAGCCAACACTGCCCTCTGAGCGACGCGCGGGCGGGCCGGCGCCGGACGGCGCCTCCTCCCGTGGCCTCCCTAGGTGCTGTGTACCTCAGACAGACAACAGGTTACGTGGGACTTGGCGACAGACAACAGATAGTCAGACTCACTCAGGTTCCCAGAGGAGCGCGGGTGCCTCCTGCCTGTGTGTTGTGCGTGTCGTGGTGTTACTTGGGCAGGGATATTGCTGTCTGTTCCTGGTGCCCCCCCCGGGCGTCGGGCTCCCACGTGTCTTTGTAGGTTGGCGCCTGTTTGTCTGTCCTAGGAGTCCTCGGGCGCTGGGTGTCTGTCCCTACCCCGCGCGCATCCTCCCTCTGTCTGTCGTGTCTGTCCGTCCCATCCCTCACCTTCCCCTGCTCCCCCCGTCGCACTCCCTGTGTCTGTCTGTCTGTCTGTCCCAGTCCTCCCGTGTGTCTTGTGTGTCCTTGCCCCCCCCGAGCGAACCAGGCCATTCCCAGTGTTGCTGTGCGGGTTAGTCTGTCCTGAGCTATCCTCACGGCTGTGTCTTCTGTCCCTGCCCCCCATCCTCCTCTTGTCTGTCTGTCTGTCGCGTGTCCCAGCTCCTCCCTGTCGCCTGCCCCCCGTGATCCTCCCTGTGTCGGCCTGTCCCTGCCCTACCCCAATCCTCCCTGATGGTGTCTGTCCTTGTCCACTCCTTCCCTGTCCCTGGCCCATGTGTCCCATGTTGGCCTGCCCCCCATCCTCCTGTTGTCTGGTCTGGGCCTCTGCCCCCCCTCCCACGTCTCGCCTGTTGTCTGTCTGGCCCTGACCCTGTGTCTGTCTTCCTGACCCCCTGATCCGGCCTGCGTCTCTGTCTTCCTAACCCCCCAGTCCTCCTTGTGTCTGTCTGTCTTCCCAGTTCTTCCCTGTCCCTGCCCCTGTTCCGTTCTGTCGTCCCGTGACCCTGCGTGTCGTGCTCTCCCCCCTCTCCTGCTGTGTCCTGTCGTCCCAGTCTCCTGTCCTTGCCCACTATGATTTGTGCTCTTCCCTGACCCCCGTCTCTCCTCTCTGTCTGTCTGTCTGTCCCAGTCTCCCTGTCCTGCCCATGTGTCCTATCTGTCCTGCTGCCCCCCGTCTCCCGTGCTGTCTGTCTGTCCATCCTCCTGTCCTGCCCCCCAGTGTCTGTCTGTCTGTCTGTCCAGTTACCTCCTGCCTCGCCTGTGTCTGTTCTGTCCTCTACCCGGTGTTCGTTGTCCCTGCCCCCGTCTCCTGCGTACTGTCTATCCCTGTCCGTGCGTCATGCTCCCTGCCCCCCCGTCCTCCCTGTGTCTGTCTGTCTGTCCCTGCCCCCCCGTTCTCCCTGCGTCTGTCTGTCCCTGTCCATGTGTGTCTGTCCCTGCCCCCCCGTCCTCCCTGTGTCTGTCTGTCTGTCCCAGTCCTCCCTATCCCTGCCCATGTGTCTGTCTGTCTCTGCCCCCCCATCCTCCCTGTGTCTGTCTGTCCCTGCCCCCCGTCCTCCCTGTGTCTGTCTGTCTGTCCCAGTCCTCCCTGTCCCTTCCCATGTGTCTGTCTGTCCCTGCCCCCCATCCTCCCTGTGTCTGTCTGTCCCAATTCTCTCTGTCCCTGCCCCCCCCGTCCTCCCTGTGTCTGTCTGTCTGTGTCCCAGTTCTCTCTGTCCCTACCCCCCCATCCTCCCTGTGTCTTTCTGTCCCAGTTCTCTCTGCCCCTGCCCATGTGTCTGTCTGTCCGTGCCCCGCCATCCTCCCTGTGTCTGTCTGTCCCTGCCCCCAGTGTCTGTCTGTCCCTGCCCCCCCACATTCTCCCTGTGTCTCTGTCCCTGTCCCCCAAGTCCTCCCTGTGTGTGTCTGTCCCTGCCCCCCGTCTTCCCTCTGTCTGTCCCTCCTCTCTGTGTCTGTCTGTCTCTGCCTATGTTTGTCTGTCCCTTCCCCCCAGTCCTCCCTGTGTCTCTGTCCCTGCCCATGTGTCTGTCTGTCCCTGTGTAATTCTGTTCCTGACCCCGTGTCAGTCTTTCCATGTTGGTCTGTCCCTGCACCTCAGTCTGTCTGGCCCTCATCCCGCCCCTCTGTCTGCCAAGTGAACAGCAAAGGCCGTGTGGCCTCCCCCTCCTTTACCCGATGAAAATTATTCCGCAGGCTGGAGCTGTTCCTGGCCTGTGAGATCCCTGGAGAAGGGGCTTTTCCTTCCCTCTGTAAACCAGCTTGGGCCTCTGCTAATGGCAAATGTTAAAAATCATCATTGTTTATGATTAGGGTGACCAGACAGGAAGTGTGAAAAATCAGGAGAGAGGGTGGCAGGTAATGGGAGCCTATATAAGAAAAAGCCCCAAATATCAGGACTGTCCCTCTAAAATCAGGACATCTGGTCACCCTATTTATGATGAATCTCACCTATAGTCCACATGTGCATCTCCCAGGCCTGGCCAGTCTATGCTGGGACGCATGGACCACCCGTGGCATGCATGATCCATGCCATCACAGCACACATGAGTCATGTGCCCGCACGTGTCTCTCACCCACAGAGGCTGGTCCTATAAAAGATATTACCTCAACCCTCCCGGCCCCTCTTTCTCTCCGAAGGGCCATCACGGCATGGGTGGAGACCCGCTTTGGGAATGTTTTTGTTCTGCGGTTCTATATCACCTGGTACAACGGGCCCTGGGCCATGACTGGGTGCTAGGCAAGACACCTCCTAAACGGGACTAACAATGCATGGCTCGTGACGCTGCCACACCGTGATCCACACGTGTCTAGCCGCAACGTCACGGCGGGAGCTGGGCCCACGCACGGTAACGGAACTTGTATGATTCAAGCACTAGATGTGTCTGGCTCAGGCACAGCAGGGGATTAAATCTCGACTCCCCTGCTCCGAGTACAGTACATAGGAAAGGCTCCCATCTCCCCCCCACTGGAAATTTCACACACGTGCAGGGGACGTCGCTGTCCCTTTAATTCCTGAGGGCCAGGCATCCCCCTGCAATGCAATTGGGTGGCGGTGTTGCACGTTCAGACCTGTCGAAGAGCGTCCTGCGACTGTGATTGGCTACTCAGAACGCAGCTGGATACTTCCTGGAATGTCTGCAACCCAACGTTCCATCAGGTCAGTTGTACAGGGAAAGTGGGGGTGGGGGGAACCTCCTGACCCCCCCCCCCAGTCCCTTCTGCAGCAGCCTCAGGAGCTTTGCTAAGGGGGCCTGAGCCCCCTTGCAGGCGGTGCATTGCAGGGCAGGGGCATGCATGTGGCAGGATATATGCACCACCCCAGCAATTTTCAGTCCCCAAATCGTGTCTCCTGTTCCCCCCTCCTCTGCAAGAATTTCCACCAACACGTGAGCGAACTGATCCTCTCAGGTGAATGAGCCTCACCTCCTCCATCCCCGGAGAAAAGCACTTTGCTTGCACTAGGGTGAATGGGGACAGGGTTGCAATTTATACAAAATGAGAAACAGGCATTCTCCTGGCTGGGTGGTGTGAAATCAGGGCTTTGATTTGTGCCAAAGATAAAATGCATTTTCTCGGCACAGGTGGTTTTTCAGAGTCTGTCTTTTGTTTTAATTAGCCTGTATCCGTCTTGGGAGTCGGACACAAATGTGCAGGATGGTGACTTTTGCAAAAGAGCAAGATGAACTATTGCGGGTCGGAATCAGGGTTGCAATCCACGGGGTTTTTCTTGCCACCGTCTGACTCTTGGCCACAACTTGTGCAAAAAGAAAGTGATGCAATTTTATTGTAGGACTCTAGACTCAGTGATAGAAATTTGAGCAGAAATGAAAAACAGTTGCACTTTTCTTGCAAGAATCTTCAATTGCAGTTGCCATTTTGTATTTTCTCCCCTTTGGGGATAAATTAACAGCAGGATGTTTCTTTCTTCCTACAGGGCATTCCCCTATTGGCTAACTTTGGGAGGGACCTGTGCCAATTAACCCCCTGATCCTGCACATTTCTCCGTGTCCCTGCATTTGCTCTGCCTTGGCGGCAGGAGCCAGCGTCCGCCTTTCCATTCTGTGTGCTGACTATTCGCTTTCTTTTCAAATGTGCTTATGTTGTTTTATTGTTGTTTGCACAGGTAACGCAGTGGAAGCCAGACGCCGCTCAGGATGACGACTGAAACCTTTGTAAAGGACATTAAACCTGGCTTGAAAAACTTGAATCTTATCTTTATTGTACTGGAAACAGGTGGGTATTAATGATGTCTGAGAGATATCGATTAAATATCTTACTGCAGTGGTTCTCAACCCCCAGGGGTCCGTGTGTCTCTGGGCGGAGCAGAGGTCTTCCAGGGGGCACATCAACTCATCCAGGTATTTGCCTAGTTTTACACCAGGCTACAGAAAAAGCCCTAGTGAAAGCAGGACAAAGTACAATTTCATACGATGACTTTTTTTATACTGTTCTATATACCATACGCTGAAATATAAGTGCACTGTTTATATTCCAGTTGATTTATTTTATAACGATATGGTAGAAACAAGAAAGTCATTTTTCAATAATAATGTGGCTGTGACACTGCTGCACTTTTATGTCTGATTTTTGTAAGCAAGTAGTTTTTGAAGTGAGGTGAAACTTGGGGGTAGGCAAGACAGATCTGACTCCTGAAAGGGGGACGGTCGTCTGGAAAGGTTGAGAGCCGCTGTCTTGCTGAGATTCCATTTAACAGTTGCAGTCAGTTCTCAACCAATATTTGTGGCTGGATTTCACCCCCTCCCCAGCTGCTTAGTGATGTCAGTGTCCATTTCTGAGACACTATAACTGACACAGGGTGACCGCACATGCTTATGTTTGCTGCCGTGACCTGGCTCAGCATTTGTAGGCTCAGGACCTTAGACTGTGAATTCTTTGAGGCTGGGGCCACCTCTGTGGTCTGTGTTTGTACAAGGCCTCGTCTAGCCCAGAGGGGCTCCTTGGTGTTACCCCGGAGATATCCCGCGAACTGGACGGTTTGCTCCCCCCTGCAGGTCGGGTGACCAAGACAAAGGACGGCCACGAGGTGCGGACATGCAAAGTAGCCGACAAAACGGGCAGCATCAACATCTCGGTGTGGGACGACGTAGGGAACCTCATTCAGCCGGGGGACATCATCCGATTGACCAAAGGGTAGGCCAGACCCTGCTGCGGGAGGGGGGACCCACCGGATCCAGTTGTGTTGGTGCCTGCTGGATGCCCAGCCCGTCATCCTCAGGCCCCCCAGGGCTCCCGAGACGAGCTCATTCAGGGTTTGATAGACCCGGCTGGGGGCTCACCTGAACTCCCCACAGCTGAAACTGCACCGCCTGCCCTTCCAGGGGGTGGAGAACGGGCCAGGCTGCTCCTCTCCCTGGCCTTCGTTCCCAGCGGAAGCAAAGTGTCCGGTCCCCTTCTTCTGTCGAGGGAGATAGAAGCCTGAGCAAACAGGCCTGCACCTGCCTGCTCCGAGCTACACTTGAGCTCTGGCTCCTTGCGGGATCAGGTCATCTCTATGCTCCGAAATAGCCCGAATCTCCTAACTTTCTAGGCAGGCTGCAGAAGGGGTGGGGTGGGTTTGGGAGAAGGCCGAGGGCAGTGGCTGAATTCCTGGTGACGACTTCAACGCTGAGGGTGCATTGTAATGGATGTATGGTGGGGTCAGGGCACCTTGGGTAGGAGACTTTATGATTTTAAATATATAGATACAATTAAAAAAAATAAATCCAGTGAAGTTCCTGGAAAAGATCCTTCCCACACACCCACAGAGTTAATCTCAGAGGAGCAATTGGACACCATCTCTCTGTCCCTGGACATTGGGGGTGGGGGGAAGTTACTGGAAGCGGATAGGACTGATCTCAATGGATTCATCTTGTCGGCTTAACTTAGACACGACGTCAAGGCAGGATTTTACTGTCCCTGTATCCCAAGAAGAAATCCTTGTCATTCTAAGTGTCTGGATCTTCCCCAAGCCTAACTATCGCTGCGCCTGGAAACTGTTGACTGCTTTTGTGGGAGCCACTTGAAAGAATAATTAGGGCGCCCCCTGCTGGCACTGCCGGAGCAGCACATAGTGCTGCGCGGTGGCGTGGGTGGGGGATTTCTTCTCTCCTTCTATAGGGGGTTGTGGGAAGCAGAGTGTAAGTCAGAGCAGCCTTGGGGCTGCTCTAAATTACATCAGGGGGTGTCCCTGGCCAACTCCAGAGCATTGGGAGCACAAAGGTGCCTCCCCCAAGTGCAGATTCAGGGGAAGTGAGAATTGGGGCCCCTAGCTCTGCACCCAGTCCAGGGTGCATGTCCTGCAGCTGCTGGGCCAGCCTCGTGCAGTTAACCACACATCTCGGCATTCCTCTTGCTTTCAGCTACGCGTCAGTTTTCAAAGGCTGCCTGACCCTCTACACAGGCCGTGGAGGAGACCTGCAGAAAATCGGAGAGTAAGGAAGGCCCGTCGGCTTCACTGCGGGAGCCCTGGGGACGTCGCTCACTGAAGCCTGGCTTCTTAGAGGCTGGGGAAGGGAGAAGTGTGGGGCAGCCCCAAAGCCGGAGCGATTTGCCCCCAGGGCTGACCATGCAGCCAGCCCAGCTGGCCCTGTAGGTGTCTACTCAGGAGTGAATGGTGTTTAGAGCAGGGTGGGGGTGGGGAGCCAGGACTCCTAGGTTCTGTTCCAGCCCCAGGATGGGGCCTGGCCTGGCGGGTTGAGCAGGGGAGACTGGATGCCCAGGCACTCTATTCCCAGCATAGTTTGCATCAAGATCCTGGCCCGAGATGGTCCAGGACGCTCCCCGTTGGAGAGTCGGGGCATCCCCTTCCCCGGGATAGGGCTGAGTGCGAGGGGAAGAAGGGGTTGGCCGGTGTCCTGGTGGCCTCGCTGACCTGCCATTTCCCTCCCTAGGTTCTGCATGATTTACTCCGAGGTCCCAAACTTCAGCGAACCCAACCCAGAGTACGTGACCCAGCAGTCACAGAGCAAAGCCGTGAGTCGCAGCTGGGGGGCAGAGGGCTGGGGGGGGCCATCTAGTGGGGTAATTGGATCTGCCCACCTGCGGATGCCCACGGGGACTCCTGTGGCCCCAGGGCTTCCTGGTGCTGCTGACCCCAGGGGTCAGGAGGCACCGGAGCGTCACTGGAATCTCCCCCTGCTCTGCTCCTGCTGGGATGGGCTGGGTTGGGGATGGATTTGTGTACATTGCAGATGCACGGCTGCTCTGGCTGCTGCCCAGAAGCGGACGCATCTCTGTCCCGTGGGCGGTTGGGGAAGTGCACCAGGATCCTGCGAGATCCGGGACCATGAGTTCTCGCTTCTCTTTCCTTCAGGCCCAGAACGACAACGCGACCCCCGCTGCTCCCCAGACTACCCCGGGCCCCGCCGCATCATCCCCAGGTAAGGGAGGCCGCCTTTGCCCCACAGGCTGGATGTCCCCCCGTCCCTGAGCAAGGCGGGTGGGATGTGGCCCTGCCTCAGAGCCATTCAGCACTAGCCACTCGGGGGCATTCACAGCTCCAGCCGATTCTCTACTCCAGTAATTCGGGGAGGGGAGTCTAGCAGGTTACAGCAGCAGCAGCTGGGAGCCAGGACTCCTGGGTTCTCTGCCCAGCCCTGACTTGGCTTCGCTGTTCATTTCCCTGTGGAATCTGTCACTTTTGTTTTCAGCTGCTGACAACCAGAACGGCAACGGGCTGAGTGCCCCAGGCCCCGGTGCCCTCCCCCACCCGCCAAACGTCCCGTCCCACCCCACCAGTGGCCGGATCACCAGGAGCCAGCCGAACCACCAGGGCGCGGGCTCGGCCGGGGCCAGCTCGTCCTCCAGCCCCATCAGCAATGGCAAAGAGACCCGGCGAAGCAGCAAGAGATAACGCTGTGGGGTTGGGACCCCCTGCCCCAGCTCCGTGCCAGCTTGCAGGGAGGAGGCTGAGCCGGAGGGCGGGGAGCAGGGGAGAGGCCATGGCCGGCTGGCGCTATGGCTAGATCAGAGACAGCGAAACCAAAAGCGTTTTCATCGCCGCGGTCATGACCATTTTAACCAGGACTGTGGCCTTCTCCTGAGCAGTGATGGGGATGGGGGCGCCCCCCCCATTGGAAACCAGCCCTTTATCTTCACCGCTCTGCTTTGAGACTAATCTGAACCACAGCCAACTGCCCTGCCCCCACTGGGATCCCCACGTGCCCCTCGTGGAGGAGGTGCCAGCCCCCCCCCCCAGATTTCATTCTTTTTTTTTTTTAAACAAATATCCTGAAACTTTTTAGCAAACTTTAAAAAGCTGATTTTGCCAGGTGGGGTCAGTGGCCAGGGGGCAGCCAGGGACTGCTGAGGCCTCTGGGCATAGGATGGGAGGGCAGCAGCGAGGCTCCCCCCCTTGCCCCTGGGAGAGGCTCGTTTGGGTTTTGGTGTCTCAGCGGGGGGGGGCGGGGGGGCAGGGGGGCGATGAGATGGGGCACTGGCTGCAGCCCAGGTTGGCCATGATCCCCATCTGGGCCCCCTGCGTGAAACGAGCTTGCTGGGTCTCAGCCAGGTTCTTAGGAGACAAACATCTCCGTCATTATGAGCGCCCCTCGCAGGCTGCCCTGGGGCAGGGGCCAGATGGCAGGTTTGGGCTCCCTCGAATCGCTGCGATGGGAAGGGCTGTCACGTCTGCGCACCCAGGGAGGGATTGAGCCTGGCGCTGACCTTGGAGCCGTTCTCCCTCGCCTGACGGTTTGGGGAATGCTCCTCTCCCCACTCGATGCTCCCGGCTCCCCCTTTATTCTGTTTTAACCCCCCAACTCCCTTTTCTCATCTCCCCCAAGTGCAGTCACTGACCTGCCTGGGCAGCGTTGGAATAAAGACCGTGCCGCCGTCCCCCTCCGCCTGCCGTGTGGTTGCTTGCGCCCGGGGGAACCTTTGTACCAGTCGCACCGGGCCTGGTCTCTTGGCACCAGAGCAGCTTGGAGTGGCTGAGATCAGCTCCCTCTCCCCAAACCCCGTAACTCGCCCCTGTAGGCTGGCGGCAGTGTGGCCCCACTGGGCGTTATGCTGGCCAACCGGCCCAGTCCAGAGTCCTAGATTGAATGGCCAGAAGGGGCTGCTGTGGGCAGCTCCTGCCCGACTCGCACTGAAATCTCTCCCCCAGGTGGGACGAGGCCCATCCCCGGGCACGAGTGCCCCTGCCGCTCAGCGAGCCCCAAAGGGGCATGAACTGCGAAGGGAGGCAGCGGGGCCCAGTGGGTAGGGGGCTGCACTGGGCAGCAGGTGACCTGGCTCGTGGCCCCCCAGCTCTGTCCCTGACTGGTGGGGTGACCCCGGGGGCTCTGGGCTGGATCCGACCCCAACAGCCATGAGAAGACAGTGCCCAGGGTGGGTGCAGGGCTGCAGCTTGGGACCAGCCCCCTCCCTCTGCACATGCCCTGCAGGCTGATAGGGGCAGGAAACCCACAGGGACTCGCCCCATTAGGCTCCTCCCCACCCCTCCCTTCAGGCCCCCTTGGGTGGAGGGGGTGAGGGGCCGGGCTTCAAGGAGACCTGCCTGACCCTTGCCCCATAGGCACTGGAGCAGACAGATTTTGTGCAGCAAAGGGCAGGGGACCGAGACGCTGCACCAGGTCAGTTCATTTCCTTTCCCCACTCCTGGGAGCCCAGATCCCCCATGGGTGGGGGGTAAAGCCCCAGTACTGGCCCCTGACTCTGGGGCAGAGTTGGAACACAGCGTTGTTTGTGCAGCACCTGGCGCGCTCAGGCCCGGCTCTGGGTGGGGCTCAGCTCTGCTACAGCTAATAAGTTCACCCATGACGCTGGCCCAACTCGGCGGGTCCCAGATGTGTCCTCAGGCTCTTGAGGGGCAGATCAAGCGGGTTGGTAAGACCAGGGGGTGGATGGGAAGCGGCAGGGGGTAGGACACCCTCCCGCGGGAGCATCCAGGCTAGGACCCGTTCCTGGGCCTGGTATCGGGGACGGGTCAAGGCAGCCCATCGAGCCCATGAGCCGACAGAGCCGCACCAGCTCTCCCGCTCGTTGGGGCAATTCCCAAAGCCCCAGCGCCCGGAGTCAAGTGAAAACGAGACGGGTAATGTCTAGGCTTTTAACCCCATGACACCTGGGTGTCCAGCACCTGCCCGTCCTGCACAGGGGCTACTGGGGAGATTTCCAGGCCAGCAGGGATGGGTGGGGGGGCCCACAACCATGGGACCTGCCCTAGATATTGTGCAAATGGACAAGTGGATTTACCTTGAGCCCAGACTCTTCAGGGGTGGGGGCAAGGGGGGACACAGGCGGCAGAAGGATTTGAGATTCCCAGGGCCCAGCTCTGTCATGCTGCGGCCTACCCCAGGCCCCACCCCCCGGCCCTGCTCAGCACCTGCCCCATGACTCCTGCTCCTGGAGGGGCAATGAAGTGGGGGGGAGGGAGAAGTCACTGCAGTGGCCTGCGCCTCCCCCCACCCCTGGAGCTGGACATTAGACGCAGCTACCCCAGCTCCTGGCTTTTCTGCCTCGGGCCCGGAGCCTCTGGCCAGTGCAGCCCCCCACTCAGTTCTTGCTCCCCCCCAAGAGCCAGGCCCCAGCCCCACAGCAGCTGCTTGGTTTGACACAGGGTAGGGCTGGCAGGTGACTGTGGGCTGGTTATCACTTGGGTGAATCATTAACGCCTCACGATAAAGTACCCGGGCTTGCAAAACTGCCTGTCAAGGACACACACTCCCCACCCCTCTCCAGGGACTGGGGCGGGGGGGTGGCCTTCCCCAGGCTGGGACCTCCTTTCCCCCTCCCGAAGCCCCATCCCATCATGCCTCCATCTGTAATATCAGCGTGGGGCTCCGAGGCGCTGCATGGACCTGTCGCAGAAAGGCAGCCACCTCTGGGGTGGAGCATGGCAACTCGGGAAGGGAAGGGGAACCGAGTGTCTGACGGGAGCTGGTAACAAGCCAGACGAGGACCAGGGCGTTTTAATAACCCCAAGCCACTCAGCCCTCCCGAAAGACGTTGCCTCCAGCTGCACGACGCCCCAGCATGCTGTGTGGGGGAGAGAGGACCCCAGTGCCTCGTTAGCATCAGTCCGTTAAGCCGGATTTCTCCCAGAGTGAGGGGGCTCTCATGTGCCCCTGCTTAACCTGCAAGACCAGGGTCTGCAGGGAGGGGGCTCAGGCCCAGTCGTCATGGGGGGGACTTTGACACCCTAGTCATTAGCTTTGTTACCCTGCTCAGACTGGATAGCAGGCAGAGGCCGAATCTGGTTCTGGGATCCCTGGCCCTGCCCCAGACAACCCCCGTCTGAGTGGCTCCTGGCCTGGCCGACAGCCTAGAAGGAGACGGCCGGGCAGGTGAAACGCGTGAGCCCCGTGGCCTGGGGACGCTTTGCCCCACCGGGGCCCAGCAGGGCCAAAGAGATGCAGGCCGATGGCTCATCTCCTCCTCCCAGCCAGAGGCAGCCCCCCCCCACAGCCGCTCATGGGCCAGACGTGGCTTCCTGGGCGGGGAGTTTCAAGGCCACCAAGCAGGAGAAGTTGCACCTTCACCTCCTGGCGCCACATCCAATCGCTCCACACCTGCACACGAAGCCGATGAACAGAACCGAGCCCAGCAGCTGGCACCAGCTGCTGCCGAGGGAGGTGCAAGACGCCCTGTCCCGGGCCATTGCGGTCAGTTCCCTCCTGACCCCAGAGAGCAGCCGTCGCACACGGTTAGTTTTGTAGCACTCACCTCGGTGTCCAGAGCTGCCCGACCTCGTTCCCTCCGCAGGAATACTCAGCCCAGGGCCTTCGGCCGATCTCTGGACGGGTCTCCCTGCTCCGGCGGTGGCGAGAGGACCCGGCCCATTGCGCTAGGTGAGAGAACGCCGGGCCGGGGGAAGCCCTGGGGAACAGTGAGGTGACAATTGCAGTGTCCACATCTCCGAGGGTGGATTTCTGGGTCTGTTCATTCATCTCTAGGGCAAAGGGGTCTCAGGCAGGACACAAATAATACAGCGGCGAGTTCCACAGGCCTGGCACTGGGTTCCCTTCGCGCCCCCCGGGGCAAGGGGCACCTCCCTGTCTCGGCCCCTTGGTTCAGCTGCACAGGGCAGCTTGTGAGTCCCAGCCCCGGGGGCGGGGGGGTCAGAGGGACTGAACGTACATGCTCACACACGTGTGAGGGGACATGCAGAGCCAGGCCCCTCTAATCCAGGTGCTCTGACCTGGTGTCTAACTCGGTCAGTGCACGCTCCTCACGCCCGATTCAAATCCCCAGCCCAGCTCCCTGCCCGGCGCTGCGATTGCCTTGGGCGGCTCCGGCTGGCCAGTCCTTGCTGCGAGCCGGGCGAGGGACAAGCCTGCACCACTAGCCAGCTACACTGCCCCACGACTGCCCCACGACACAGCCAGGGGAGGAACAGGTGGCAACAGGTGGGTTTTGACTGAGGCTGTTTGATTTCCTTTCCCTGCGCACTGTCTCTGCTGTTCAGAGACCCCCCTGGGATCCTCATCTCAGAGGGAGCTGCAGCACCCCAGCTTTCTGCCTCAGTTTCCCCACCTGGAACCCTGGGCTTATTCTGAGCTGCCTTCGCTGGGTGGGTTTGAAAAGACTCAGGCCTTGTCCACACTAGAGAGTTTTAACTGTCCTGGGCCAGTTAAAGTAGCTGCTGCTCTCTCGTTGAGGAGTGTAACACACGACACTTGTGCAAGGCCCCTTTACACGAGTATAATCACTTCTGCACGACGGCTTCTCCCGGTGGGAAGCTGTAGTTCCAGCAGCACTTCTAACCCCAGGGCTAATTTCTCCAACCGCAGCCCGGGCAAAGAGGAGAGCGAGTCACTGCCCCATACAGCTCACTAGTGCAGGAGGGGAAACTGAGGCATGGAACGAGGCCAGGACCTGCCCCGCTGTCACCCACAGGCCAAAGCCCCACTCTCCTGGGTCCCGGGCCTGGGGTGGGCAGACAAGGCATTGGCAGAGCAGAGCGTTGACTGTCCGGCTCCCACCGTCTCTCCCCCTCCGGCCCCTCCCAGCCCCCCAGGTGAAGCAGTTCTGAGCGGCGGTGGCTGGGGAGCTGGGGGTGTTATTTGGCTGTATGTTTAACAGTCCCGAGGGTGAGGGGGGCCACCTGCTTGAGAGTTTCTTTGGCTTGATTTGGTCCCCATTCTCCATTAGAACGCCCAGCCCCCCACCCCCACCCCAGACAGGGGAAACCCCTCCCCCCTTTGCACCACTGGAGAAACCTGTTCCTCTGACACCACCGGGCAGCCAGGAATGGGACCCAGGAGTCCGAGCTGGTAGCCGCCAGCTCCTTCCGGAGGTTCTGCCAGAGCCTGGGGTATTTAGGTCCCGACTGAGGTCTGGGCTGTACAAAGTGGAGCCCGGGGGGGCCACCAGCCGGGTGCTGCCCAGAGCTGAGCGGTAGAACAGAGCAGAGGGGAGAGGCCCATTCACCCCCCTCAGCTCTGCCCCCTCATGCCAACAGATCTCCCACCCCAAGCAGCGCACCTGGGCAGGTTCGACCCCGGCTGACGGCCCCTGCCCGTCCCGCTCGGTGCCAGGCTCCCTCCCGATGGACTGGAGAAAGCCGTGGCTGCTGCTGGCTGGACTCTGGGTCGCTGCCCTGCTGCTGCTGGGTGAGTGCCAGCCGCCCCCCAGCCTGCCCGCCCGGGCGCCGGCCCCACTGGAGGATGCGGAGCAGGAGCAGGGCTACTACCTGCAGCAGCTCTTCGGGGTGTACGGGGAGAACGGCACCTTGTCCTTCCACGGCCTCACCCGCCTACTGCAGAGCCTGGGCCTGGGGCACGTGCAGGTGGTGGAGATGGAGCACGAGGCACTGGGCCACGGGCATGTCACCCACCTGGACATCCTGGAGGTGCAGGACAACAAGCACCGTCACTCGCACTCGGCCCTGGAGCACGCCGGGGTGGAGCCGCCCAGCCTGGGCCCCGGGCTGCAGAGAGAGAACAGCACCTCCAGGTACCCAGCGCTGCCCCTCACTTCCGACCTGCAGCCCCTGCTGGGCCAAGTCCTGGGCTCCCCCTGCCACCCCTCAGCTCTGCCGGTGCCCCTCACTCCCGACCCACAGCCCCTGCTAGCCCAGCCTGGGCTCCCCCACAGCTCTGCCTCTGCCCCTCACTTCAGACCCGCAGACCTTCAATATTCCAGTCCTGCCACTGCCCATCAGACCCAGTCATCCCCTCCTGGCCCCGGGCTGCAGCTAGGAACTGGGAATTCAGTTTTGTTTCTTTCAGGTCAGGATCCCCTGGAAGGAACCAGCCAGAGACCGTCCGGCTGCACCAGGCTGACCCGATGCCCAGGGCGCAAGCTGCCTCTGGGGGCACCCGCCCACCCTTGGACACAGAAGAGCCCAACTCCACAGGGCACCCTGGGAGCAGAAGTGACCCTGTCCAGGCCCCCCCCGGACCGCCCCGCCTGACCCTGCTGGAGAGGGTGCTAGCCCTGGACCACTCCATCGTGGACCATCTGCACGAGGATGTGAGGGGGGGGGCCACGCTGCGGGGTCTGAAGGGGAGGGCCCTAAAGGAGGGGCCCAAGGGGTGGAGGTCTCAGTGCTGACCAGGCTGGCTCTAACCCCATGCCCCCCCCCCAGCGCTGGGAATGGAACCCAGGCATCCTGGCCCCACAGGCCTTTGCTACTCCCTAGACAGCCCCTGTGTCCCAGCGATTGGGGGCTTGGGAGGGCAGGTGGGTTACGCCCCTTCCCCGGGTGGCCTCGCTAACCCCCGCTGTTCCCCCCACAAGTGTCTCAATGTGACGCAGCTGCTGGTGAACTTTGGGCTGAACACCGGCTCCCAGATCACACCTGAGCAGTTCACACTGCTGTGCCCAGCCCTGCTCTATCAGATCGACAGCCGGGTCTGCATCCGCCACCAGGACCAGCTGACACCGGAGCCCCTGGGGGGGGTGCTGTGGCCAGGTAACACCCTCCAGGGCCTTGGGAAGGGACAGCCACCCGATGGGGAAACCGAGGCACAGACCGGGGCGATGACAGGCACTGGGAGCCTCTCCTTGTGCCAAGGGATTTGCCAAACCTACAGGGTGTCGGGGAGGGGGATAGAGCCCAGCCCCTCGCCCCCCAGCTGCCTCACCCTGTTTCCTCTTGCAGTTCTAGGGTGGGGCTTCCTGGCCATCACAGTCATCAGCTTGCCCTCGGCGCTGGCCCTCCTGCTGGTGCCCTTCCTTGGCCGCGACTTTGGCCACCTCCTGCTGGCCTTCCTGGTGGCGCTGGCCGTGGGGACGCTGTGCGGGGACGCCCTGCTTCACCTGTGGCCGCACGTACGTACGGGCTCGCCAGGCCCCCCGGTGCGCCCCGGCCCCAGCCGGGCAGCTGGAAAGCAGGGGCCGGGGACACACATGGGAGGCAGCGGGAGACGAGTTCTGCTGCAGCTCCATCCAGCGAAGCGCCCGCATGGCAGCCAGGGAGCCCATTGGCCCCCCGCCTGGGCAGCCTCCTGGGCCCCCCGGCCCAGCTTGGCACCTGGGCAGCATCCCGGGGCACCAGCCATGCCAGATCCCAGAGCGGGGACCATCCCAGGCCCCCCCCCCCACAGCCCCATCATTGAACTCCCCGATTTCTCCCTGCCCCCCACAGCTCTGGGAGCCCCTGAGAGGGACCCCGGGCTCCCCTCCCTCCTCCTGTGTTTAGGCCCAAGGGAGGCACCAGGAGACCCCGCGGGAGCAGCAGGACTCGGTGCTGAAGGGGCTGTCGGTCCTGGGGGGCATTTACCTCTTGTTCCTCATTGAACACCTCCTGGGCACGCTGAAGCACCGACGGCGCCAGGCGGTAAGAGCTCATTGGGTCGTCCCTGGTAGCTGGGAGCCCGCCCAGGGCAGGGGGCTGGAGGGCGGGTGGGGCAATGCCAGGGGGCACCATGCTGATGGCTTCCAGGGGGGCTGCAGAGCTGACGAGAGCAGGAGCATTGGCACGGGTGTCCCGGCCCAGGCCCTGCTGGGGTCAGCGCCTACTGTGGGGGTGGGTGGCACTGCCTGTCCAGGGCAGCTACGTGGTGATGGCACATCCTGGGTCCTGCTACTGCTGCGTTGTGGTGTCGGGTCCGTCCAGCACCACATCCCGGCTCCTTGGGCCTGTCCAGCACCATGTCCTGGTGTCGGGTCCGTCCAGCACCACGTCCCGGCTCCTTGGGCCTGTCCAGCACCATGTCCTGGCTCCCTGGGACTGTCCAGCACCACGTCCTAGCGTTGGGTCCGTCCAGCACCACGTCCCGGCTCCCTGGGCCTGTCCAGCACCACGTCCCGGCTCCCTGGGCCTGTCCAGCACCACGTCCTGGCGTCGGGTCCGTCCAGGACCATGTCCTGGCTCCCTGGGCCTGCCCAGGTCCCAGTGTCGGGTCCGTCCATCACCGTGACCCGCAAGCGTCTGGTTTGCGCCTGTCTAGGATAACATGGGGAGGACCCAGCCCAGGTCTCTCCCACATCCAGCGGGCGAGATGCCCGAGCCAGCCGGGCCCTGGCCCCTCGGGCGGCTTTCAACTCTCGCCGTTGCTTTCCCACCCTCAGAGCTGCGCCGTGGGACAGAGGCCCGGGAGCCCCTTTCTGGATGCAGACCGAAGCTGCGGCTTGACCCTGCAGGCGTCGGCTCCTTCCCCAGGTGAGCCTGGACCTGTCGCTCGCTCCTGCCCCCTGCGCTGAGGCTGGAGAAGCCAGAAGCTGCCCCTGCCCCGTGCCCCACAGCGCCCCACAGCCTCTCCAGGCTGGCACTTTGCAGCAGCCTGGTCCCGAGGCCCAGCCCCCACCAGCTTGGGGCTGCTACCAGCCTGCGGCTGCTCTTTCACAGGCACAGAAGCCGAACTGCAGCATCTGACGGCCCCGGGGCCCCGCAGCGACAGCCCCGGCCGGGGAGAGGAGGGAACGAGGCAGCCAGTGCCGAGTGCGGATGGACAGACGGAGGAGCTGAGCCACCACGGACACTCGCATGGCCCGGCGGCCGGCAGCGCTGACATCGCCTGGATGGTCATCCTGGGGGACGGGATACACAACCTAACGGACGGGCTGGCCATCGGTAAGGGGGCAGGAGCCACTCCGGGGCCAGGCACCGGCTTCCTGGTACCAATCGGCTTCTTGTTCCTGCAGGGGCTGCATTTTCCGACGGAGTCTCCAGTGGGTTGAGCACCACGGTAGCCGTCTTCTGCCATGAACTGCCCCACGAACTCGGTAAGCCCCTATCAGCACGGCAAGGTTGGCACCACCTGGCATCCCACATGCTCTCACCTGCTGCTTTCCTCACTCCGGCAGGTGACCTGGCCATGTTGCTGCAGGCTGGTCTGCCAGTCAAGAGGGTGCTTTTCTCCAACCTCACGTCAGCCTTCCTGGCGTATCTGGGCATGGCGGTGGGCACGGTGATCAGCCAGGGTGCCTCGCCAATCACCCCCTGGATCTTCTCCATCACAGCGGGCATCTTTCTCTACGTGGCACTGGTGGACATGGTAAGGGGCGGCTGGCTCCGGTACAGCTTCGTCAGGTGGGTGCTGGTCCTGGGTGGCGGCTGCAGCTCGGCTTGGTTTGTGGCAGATCCTGGTGCCAACCCAGCGAGGTTGCTGAGGCCACTCACTGGGCACCGTGCTACCTCCTCGGCTGGTGTGTCGTCTTGTCTCGCATGGCAATTGGCAGCTCTTTGGCACAGGGGTGGTTTTGGCTCCAGGTTTGCCCAGCCCCTGGTGCCGTGGGGTCCTGTCCCACACCTGCGGCTCCAGGGACTGCAAATCATCCCAAAGGCACAAACGGCAGCAAATGGCTCTGTCCGCAAACAGACGGCACGGGCGTCTCAACTGGGTAGCCAGAGGGCAGGCTGAGCGAGTCAGCACCAGGCACGGGCACGCCCAGGGCTCTGGGGTTCTCCCCTCCCCGTGCAGGACGTCTGTCTTTTCCCGTAGCGCTGGAGCTGGTGGCTCACAGCCTTCTCCGTTTTCCCTGCAGCTGCCCGAGATGCTGCGGCGAAGCTCTGGCAGGAGCAGGAAGGGGCCCGTGACGTATTTCGCCCTCCAGAACCTGGGCTTTCTCCTGGGAGTGGCCATCATGCTATGTATCGCCCTCTTCGAAGAGCAGATGAGCTTCCGTGTGAATCTGTAACATGGGGACGGCCACATGGTTCGCCGAGCTCGGATGGGACTGGGCCGAAGTTATGGGCACCCCCTGCCTCCTTCACAGACAACTAGGACCCCTGGACTCTCTTCCTGCTGCTGGCGGGTGTGGGACACCCAGGGCAGCCCCCCACTGTTTGTTCCACATCCCCCGGGGGCAAGCGTGGGTCGTGACCTGGGGGGGCTGGGGCTGACTGGTGCGGAATAGGGGCTGGATTTTGCTGTTCAGTACAGGGAGGAGAGCATGTGGCCAGCACAATCCCCTACCCCCCCTTTCCAAAAGACACCTTCCGTGAGGACACTGCTGTTCAGATTCTCAGCGTTTGCCCGACGTTTGGGTACGTGGAGTGCACGAGGCCAGGCTGAAAACAGCCCAGTGGCCCTCAAGCCACCTGGTCCCCAAGTGACCCGAGCAAGTCTTGGCGTTTCGGAGAGGGAAATACAGCCAATCTGTGGGCGATTTAGGGATGGGTACAGGAGACAAAGGGGGCAGAACGGAGCATTTTGGAGGCAGGGGAAGCACCGGAGTCCGATGGGAGCCAACAGCCCCATGCCCCACACAGAGCGTGCGTCCATCACCGGGAGGAGACGTTCATCTGGGCAGCGGACATGGGAACTTACCGTCACCACTGTCTGGAGACGAGCGGCAGCACTCCTCCCTCCTTCCACTGCACTGCCCAGGATGGAGCCTCCGAAATCTGCTGGGCAGCTAATGGTTTAACGGAATGGAACAAAAGGAATCCCCCCCGTCCCCTCGGGCCTGCCCACTGAAGCTGTGGTTCTGCAGGGGTTAGAGGCTGCTGCAAGTTTAATTGGCAGACCAGTATCAGAGGGGTCCCTGTGTTAGTCTGGATCTGTAAAAGCAGCAAAGAGTCCTGTGGCACCTTATAGACGTTTTGGAGCATGAGCTTTCGTGGGTGAATACCCACTGCCTCGGATGGCAGACCAGTTTCCCCACCTAGCTCTGCCAACAGCTTCTGTAAAGACTAAAGCTAGTTTAATTGGACTGGGGGTCAGGAAACCAGAATTCTGTTCCCAGCTCTGCCACTGACTTGCTGGGTGAACCTGGACAACTCCCCCTTCCCCGGGCCTCAGTTTCCCCATCTGTAAAACAGCCATGATGATTCTGCCTGCTTTGAGATCCGATCTATGGCTGAAAAGCGCTGCAGGAGAGCCCCTCCCCGGCCCCGCCCCCCAGGTCTGATTCCCACCAGCGCTAACCCCCCGCGGCGGGCGGTGGGAAAAGAGGACGGGCGAGGAAGTAGAAGCAATAGCATTTTAATAAACATAATTGATTCAAAGCCACAATATGAAGAACAGGACTTGGTTGCAGATACATGGTATAAAATAGATCAAGTCTGAATGCTTTTGTTTTTAGTTCCTCCCCCCTCGCCCTCCCACAACTGATGGAGGATTTCTCAAAATACACACATGGAACATCTCAGACAAGGAACCGGCCACCCGGCTTGCCTGTGGGAGTGGGACAAGGCAAACAGATGGTATTCACGCTGGGGGGTGGATGGCTTCTTGGTTTGTTTCCTTATGCAATTTCACAGCCCCACGAGGGGGTTTAACAGCTTTGGGTTTGTCAAATCCTTGACAAAAAGGATTTTTTTTTTTAAATTTCCTCCACAGAGACAAGTGCTTTGTTGGTCAGGACGTGATGTCGGCGCCCCCCGGGTGCCGGGATGTACGGGAGGGGAGAGAAACCAGCTGCTAAGATGAAACCTGCATGGCTCAAATCCTGCCAAGCCAGACACCTGCAGCCTCTTGCCCCTGGGGTGGGGGGGCAGGAGAGGGTTTCACACCTTGTTTCCTTTTGAAATGTTAATTGCACATCAAAACTCTGCGGTATTTCCCGTATGCCTCCCCGCAGGGTCCCCTGCACCTCTGCCGATAAAGCAGAGGCAGCCCGATACTCCGCCCGCCCGCCCACCCACCAACTGGCAGGGCAGCTTTTGTGCTTTAAACCAGCAGAGGAAGGAAGAATGAACTGGTTCAGGAGGCTCAGGAGTGGAGGGGATACAGTTGGCATCTCTTCCAAAGATTGGTCCATCCCTTGCCCAAATACCTGCCCTCTGCTGATACTGCAGGGGGGGAGAAGACGGCTGCTCCCGCGAGAATTCCCCAGCATCTCTAACAGCTCTGGTTCACGCATGCACCTCTCCCCTACCTGCTGAAATTAAAAGGTGTCCAATTAAGTTGCCCTGCACCACGACCTCCAGTTAAGGCCTCCGTCCATTAGGAACAACATCACCACCACACGCTGGGGTTTGCTCAGCAGGTTCCAGATTCAGTGCTCTGAAGGGGAAAAATCCCAGGAAACAAAAAGCCCCTTTTATTTCAAAAAACCAAACCAAACCCCAGCAGCTGTTAAACACGATAAGCAAACGGATCCAGCGAGCAAAGGCTGGAGCCGGTGGGTGTCAGTGCTTTCCAGGGTAACATGACGCAGGGGGGCTGCGGCGAAGGAGAAAGTTCTCAGTGGAAGTTTTCCCAGCAGCTCCTTGGCTGGATCCACCCTGCCCCGGCAATGCAGCCAGCTGCTTGGGATGTCAGGAGTTTGTCAGCCCTAGGCTCTGGGGGGTGGGATTTCAGAGGCAAGAAAGCATTCTACACACCCGTGAGCCATTCTGTTTATTGCAAGAGGTAGGTGTGAACAGTGCAGTGAAGTCTAAAATTAAAAAGCTTTTTTGTATTGCCAACCATCTCAAATACACAACGCACCCGCCCACCCCGATGACGTAAAATTCACACCCGATGCAGCCACCTCCCCGCCACATGCACGAAAACACGCCCCAACCCTCCACAGTGACCGACCAGGTCCCCACTTGTAGGTTTAGCACCAATCCAGTTCAGTCAGGTCCCAAATATACCTGATTGAACTGAACTGAAAATGCTGGGGTTAGGGGAAGTGAAATACATCCAAGTGTCTGCCCTAAGCTCACTCACGCTGGGGACACGTGTTTAAAGTGCATGCCCGCAGGACGAGGCAGCTTCTGGGGGGCTGGCAAGGAGCCCCTCCTGGTACTCTCAATGTGTGAGGAGTGCTGAGCTAACTCCTCGGGAGGGAGGGTTAAAGGGGATCTGTAAGCCCCCTGGCACAATGAATAACCCTCTCCTTAGAGCTCCCCAGATGGATCTTCCAGCTGGGCTGGCCCAGCGCTCTGGCATCTGTGCAGCCCAAAAGGGAAGCCACAGCAAGAGGCCAGGAAAACACCCTAAAGCTTGAAATATCAAAGCGCTGAGCCCCGCAAACCCCGTGGCAGCCAACAAGCCACGACACTGGAATGGAACACACATGGTGCTAGAAATCAGTCTATTGCCAATAGGTCCTGTGGGTGCTGGCTCCCCGGGCCTCCTCCAGACCACAGAGGGGAACTTGGCGTCTGAGGTGACACCCCCTTGCCTGTAAAAGCAACAAGTCTGTGTGACGCTGCTGGGCCCAGTGTCCTCTGCAACACTACAAAGCCACACCGATCTACCGACCTGGGCTGGATGCCTGCTTCTGCCTTGTCTGCACACGCTGCGGAACCCCCTGGCATCTTGTCTCCTGCACGCAACATGTATGGGTCGAGGCGGCGGCAAGTCAATTTCAGTCAGCGCCGTCTGCGTCCCCGCTGGGGGCTGTTCCTGCCACTCACCCTCGAGTTGAATTTGCTCCCTGAAGACCAGAACCACCATGGGTCTGGAACACAGATCTTCAAACAGACCAAAGATCAGCTGCTGGCAAACTGCTACCAAACAGTTGCCCAGGAGCACGACTCACTGACGTTGGGGCCAGGACAGGAGAAGCAGAGGCAAAGGAACTCAAGGCTCCGGGGTGTAAGGATGAGCCTTCTCCCAGCTGCACTAAGCCAGTCCAAGCCAGGATGTGTTAACAGCCCCATCCTCCATATTACACTGAGCCCTAAAGGGAGAAAATCAGTCGACGCAGGATGCACCTCTCGCATTAAAGGCAACCATGGTGGCTATCAGCTCATGTCGATGCTGCCTGTGGGCAAAGTTTGGGGGGAAAAAAATCCCCCTGCTGCCCATACGAATCGAACTGTATTGACTAGAAATTCACTGAGCGCAGGCAACAACTGCCAGGGAAGAGGAGAGGAATGAGAAATGGCTCTGGGGAGATTCAAGTCAAAACCACATGCCGTGTTTCTGCACTAGGGCGTGAGGTGTGTCGGCAGAGAGAGGGGGCTGGGGAGGGCAGGAGACACCCCCCCAGCCCGGTGATGGATAGGCAGCATCACACGTCATGCATCTCACACGACACAGCACGTTCTAGGAAACGGACACACAAGACGCGTTTGTTACAGGACATAAAGAACACACCTAAACGCTGTACATGCTGTCACACACCACACAGGGGTATTGTCGGGGGATGTCCAGAGAGCGAGGTGTATTGTATTCATCTTGGACACACCAATACCAGTGCAAACTAGAAGGTTTCAGCACGCCCTGAAGGGAATAAGAGACAGCAGACTCCAGCAGCGAAGGCTCAGGGAATTGGGACTGAAACTATCCGAGTTCTACAGTGAACGTTACAGTTCCGACTGCAATTCCAACAGGCAGGCAGGGTCGTCCTTCCCCGCCCACCTTCCTCTACACCCAAATTCCCAGCCAGCACCTGCACTTTCCGCGAGAACTTTCGTGAATCCCTTACTGCTGCCCCAAAGTAGAGCGCGGACCGAAGAACCTGCAAGATTCAGCCAATGTCTATTGCTTTAGCGAGAGAGACGTTGGAGGCGACTGCCCCCTCCCTCCCCAGTTTGGCACATCTGCGACAAACAGAACATAAGGAAATAAAGTGACTCCCATTTCTCTTCCCCTGCCACCTCCACTCCTGTCTTCAGATCAACTTATTTAGCAGGAGTAACTACTGCAACCAAGCTCGGGGAATTCTTTAAAAATCCAGTTCCTAACAGGCCCACAACAGAGAGCTCCAGTACAGAGCAGGGAAAGGGGCACGGGGCTGGTCGGAGGGTTATTTAACCAATACTGACACTACAAGGCAAGATTTTTGGGTTGGGGGAGAGACGGGACAGGAAAATACACAGAGATTTTCAAGACTGAGCAGGTCCAAAAGCAGAAATTCTGAAGGTAGGTCGCTAGAGATCACCAAAGCCAATGGGAGATGGCTTTGTTCCTAAGAAGACAGATAATGAGAACAAACTTTAAAACTCTCCTCTCCACACAGGTGCACAGGAAAGAAAACGATAGTGAAGAACTAACTGCTTGAATTCAAGAAGGGTCTTGAAAGTGCTTTGATTTGGGTTCTTACTTTATATCTAAGCAAGTTACTGGCAAGATGCGCATGGGGCAAGATTCCAATCTTCCAGCAGACGGATTGGAGAATCCAGGGCATTCGGTTACCCTTGCTAAATAGCAAAGTTGGAGCCTCGTAAACAAAAAACACCCCTCAACTCTCTGGCCTTCCCCCAGTCACACAGCAAAGTCTGGTGTCAAAACCACTGCTAGCCATGTCAGAGGTTTCCCAGGCAAGTTTGCAGGAACTGTTTTGCAGAGTGGTGTTAATCTTGCTAGAGGTCACTCATAGCAACATGATTCTCTGACAAAGTCCCCTCATGTGCAGGCGTGTCAGGGAAACAGTACGGTTAACAAGGAGTGTTTGAAGGGACAGCACGGACTACAAAGCTAGTCAATTTCAAACCAAAACGTCTCAAGAAGTTTCATGTCCCACAGCTGCCCCTGAGCTCCCCTGGCAGGTTTTGTGGTTTGACCGTTACATTTTCCTCTCCTCTGCCCAAACAGAAGAAACCGACCGGACTCAACCAACTGGAGCCAAAGAGAAAAATATATTCCTCTTCCGATCTGCATTAGAGTCATCATGGGTGATACTGACTTAAGCAGCACCAAGACCTACTGATGTTCGGCACAGGGTAACAAAACAAGCAAAGAAAACAGTTTAAAGACAGAAGCAGCTTTCTAAGTGGGTGCTGCCTCTCTGAACACTGGGTTCTGAGCCAATGTGGACATCTTGCCCATCTATTAGCTACCAGCACTTTTTGAGAGAGGAATTTAGTGGCATGGGTACTGTTAGGTAAAGACGTCTCTAAGACGGCATGCAGCTCGGGAGGAAACAAGATTCTTGCTACATGTTGCTGGCTTTTGTCTTTGATTTTTAAATACCTCCTTAAAGAAGAAAGCAAGAGAAAGCTATGGGAGCCCTAAGGCCAAAAATAAAATAGAAACTTGACAGATCTGTAGGGATGAGACAAACCCTGAAATCCAGAATAGTTCTGGCAAGCAGGAGTTTCCTTAGCATGCTGAGTGGAGGGTGGATGGAGAAGATGCTGATCTGACAGAGTGGGAATCTAAGACAATCCAGGACAGAGAGAGACAGTACTTGACGCATCCTCCAGGGACAGAGGAGCCTTTTTAATTTTTGGTTTTAAGGGAGGAGGATACAGACTTAAAAAAAAATCCAAACCCAAATCAAAAACATGGTCAAAGGAGGGGAGATAGAAGCTGGCACATAGCTAGTTTCAGTGCAATTTTCAATCCCTATTTACATGCTATGACGATTCTAGGGAGGGACTACAAAAAGCTGCTACAGACTCCTAACACACCATGCTCCAGTTAAGCCCATCTGCACCCGGTGGCTTGCCATAAGCAGCGACGGCCCTGCATTCTGGCACAAGCTGCCAGTGCTGCACCGAATAAGGTGGCAAACCGGCCAAACACTCATCAGCTTGCCCCAGGTTTGACTTGATGCACTGCCTTGGATGGCAAAGCAGCGGGTCCTGAAAGCATGGCATGACTACAGACAACATACACCTCTGCAGCCCCCCCCAAAAGCAGCGTGCGAGTGATGGGATCCTTCAGGTTGGGGGTTACGGACCTTCTCAGCGACATCTGCCCCTCAGAGGCATCCCAAGGCTGTGAGTTGGTTTTGGTTTTTTGCAGTGTCTAAATTCAGATGCAATCATGTCGCAAAGCCAGCAGTGCTGCCAATCTGTTAGCAAAGCACCCCAAATCTCTGAGGTTAAAGAGCTCTGCTTCCTCAAGCCAACGACTCGGGGGAGCTGAGAGGCAATGGTAGGACCCCAAAGGGGTGAACTCTGATCAGACTGCAAAATCTATTCCCTCTATCTCGTGCTGTGTGTAGGGGAAGATCCCACTATTCAACCCAACCTGCCAGAAACCCTTTTAAATCCAGGTGGGGTTTCTGGTCCATCTTTGGTTCCTGCTTTTGTTTGTGGGAAGCTAAAAGAGAAGGAAAATCATTGTATATTTCCACTCTCCATTTTTCCATATACCCTCCAAATTGTTTCACCTCCACCGGGGAGGAAGGGCTTCCCTCCACACCCGCCCCCTTTACCACCCCCATCTATTTATTTGAAATCTACAGTGGACTGTTGGGGCCCGAGACCGGCGTTCTGCCCTCTCTATCGAAAGAAGACTGACTTGGTTGTTCCCTATACTCGCCTGTGCTGCAAGGCATGTACTGGCAAAAAGGTTTTGCAGTTTCTATATCCCTGGAGCTGTCAGGCTGCCTGATGCAGTTTTCAGAAAAGACCCTTGTGCCAAGCAGGGGCTAGCGGCTTAACGTCGCCTGCTGCCTCCGAACTGCAGAAAGAAACAATGAGAGGGATGCGAAGGAGAATCCTACAGAGCAAGGAGGGGGCAAGCTGGCAGATTCAAATGCCGCAGGCCCCTATTTGGGGCCCGCTGCGCTTCAAGCCGCGGTTCGCCACAAAAAGCCGGCACCACCCCCATCCACACCCCCAGGGAACTGACAGTTCCAAGCATCTTCCAAAACACTCCCTCCCAGCAAAAAACTAAAAATGAAAACAGCAACCGTTTTGGTCAGTACCTTCAAGTAGATCAACAAGAAAAAGCCTTTTTGAAATCAAGACAGATTTCGAAAGAGAAATCTGCTTCTGTTAAAATGCCCTCTTGCTCACCAGCACCGCAACGCTTGCGTGGGGACGGGGCAGTTCCAAGGTACCCAGACCCCCTGAATATTGGCTGAGGCTCACAGAATCACCTCAGAGGGCTGCTCAAACTGAAGAACAGGCCCTGTTTGTTTTTATTTTTTGGTCATCTCCTAACGTTCCTTGCATGCATCACCGTAGCTCATGTATTGCTTTTATGGGACACTTCTCTTCTCCCGAACAAGCCGGATTTCACAGTGCAAATTCAGACACAGGATGCAAAAGGCAAAGCTACCAAAACTTCTACAGTGGTTTGGGGCCCGTGGCTAACTGCCTTCTCCACTACTGTGGGTTGTGCCTCTGGTGAGAGGGAGAGATAGGTGCGGGGGTTACATGGGAATTTTCTCCAGAACGTTGCCCCAATGACAGGGCTTGAAAATCCAAAAGCTAGTGGTGTATCCAGACTCTGTGTGGCAAAGAAATGGAGCCAGGGATGGTGTGGTTGAGCAAGGTGCCTCAGAAACCGGGAACCCACCGGCACCCAGGAGATGCAGCTGTTTCCCCTCTGTAACATTCAATGGACGAGAGGAAAATGGTCAAATGTCCACTCTCGGGTCCCATAGTGCGAGAGCCAGAGAAGGGCTGGGGTGGTTTCTGGACCCATTCCGTTCTAAGGGAGACGTTCAACCCAGCTCCTAAGGAACAGCTGCTCTCAACACCCGATCTGGCTTACTTGCCTGGCTGCCTGGCAGAGGACGCAAAGGGGACCTCTCCTCTGAAAGGTCTGTGCTCCATGGCCACCTGCCTCCCAGGAGCAAAGGCAGCAGAACACAACAGTCTCTCTCTCGGGAAGGGGAGAGGAGACATCTTTGCCCGGGAAGGTAAACTGGATTTAAAGGTACCTCTCCTCTGCAAGTAGCCCAAGAAACCTCTTGTACTCTCCCACTTTAAGCACCTTCACTCTCTTGGGCAGCACTTTTGCTGCCTTGGCTCAATGAACCACCCGCACCAGAGACTTCATCCTTGAGCTAGAATAGTCACATAGCATCTCACGGGAAGAGAAAGGGGCCCTGGGCACAAGAAGACAAGACGTGCTACAGCCCACCCCTTTACAGTGTTCGGATGAGGACCGGGCCTCTGCCAACCATCGCTAACCACACACAGACGGCCTACGCAGGCAAAGGCCAGGAAAGCCCCCCCATCCTCCGAATGGAGATCCCAGAAACACTGTAGCCCCACACAGACCAAGTGCAGAGCACCAAAGAAACTGCAATTTTGATCTATCCGCGAAGAACTAGTTGTGTCCTCTGCTCTTTGAGAGCACAGATTGGAAGCAGGCTGGCAGGGCGTCCTCCTGCTCCTGTCGCTACCCATATAACAGAGAGAGTGTCACAGTTTGGTTCCAACCGAGTGCTTTATAAAAGCCCAGCACTGGTGAAATTGCACCAATTCTTAAAACCACTGTGGCCCCTGAGGCTCAGGGGTCCATGCATTTGCTTTATTAATTTCAAGCTGACGAACAATAGTTAAGATTGGATTTAGTAAGGCTATTTTCCTCCCCCCGGTTTCTCCTTTGCATTGGAAGTGAACTGGAAAAGATGCACACGCAACACACACACACACGCAAACACACACATGCGCTGGAAAACGAAGACACAGAAGAGGAAGTGTTGTTTATACCTGACTGGTGACGAGGTCTGTCCTATCTTATTCAAAGAAATGCTTTATGTGCATAATATACAGAGGAGCAGCATTTACACATAGGATATTGTAAAGACACTGAGAGCTTGCTACAGATGCCTTAAAAGTCCTTAAAGGTGTATTCCCCAACCCGCCCCTCCCTTCGGATTCTAGTTGGTTTGTTTCACATTGTATCTTTAAGGACTTTAAGTCTGACTAAATATTCATGATCCAAATGGAGCCATTGCTCTAAATTTCCAAGAGTTCCTTTCCTCCCGGTTGTCTCCCCCGCTTGCTTCAGCTGCAAAGTTTCACATCACACCCCCCTCCTCCCTCCCCCAAAAAATAAACAAACAAAAAAACCGTGTCCAGTTTTTACTCTCCTGCTGGCGGTTTCAGATTTTCAATACACCCCCAGTGCTGCTGACTCCAGCCAGGAGAAGAGGTTCAAACGGCTTTTTGCAGCCGCAAAGCCCCGAACCCGAACGGTCCACGTTTTCACGCCCGTGATCTCAAATGGAGGGCTGGGTTTTTCCTTTGGTTTCTTATTGAAGGCAAAGGTGAGAGCAGGGTTTACAGTGTGAATGGAACAGAAAGGACCTTTGACATTCACAACTGAGGGTATGGAGGGGAGGGAATCACACAAATTCCGCCCCCCCCTTTCTGGTCCCTGTGGCATGGAGCCTTTTGGTGAGGAGGAAACACTCCTCCTAATTAGGGTTGAAGTGCAAGAGGAAATCTTGAGATGGAAGTTGATCCTTTTTATTTTATTTTTTTGATGGGGTGGGACAAGAGATTGGGGAGATCTCAGTGCTGTTCCCCACCCCTGCTGCTCCCACCTAACCAAAAAAAAAAAAGGGTTGATTTTTATTTTTGTTTTACTAATACTTATAAGCTGATACGCTCAGAAGAACGACACAGGTCCGTTGTCCGGACAGAAGCCACGTAAGCGCTGGGAACGCCCTGGGAAATAAAGCTTCCTTGTTCCCCTTTGGAGCTGTGTTTTTAGTGCTATCTCCCGATCTCAGCGGCTGGGATGTGCAGATCTGGGACTGACCACCCACTCTCCCTCCTTGTAGGACAAGGGGGAGAAAATCAGATTGTTACAGGGGAAAAAACAAAACCAAAAACCAGAGAAGCTTCTAATCTGCTGTGACTCGGGAACCGAAACAAAAGTGACGACGGTATCATCCTCCTCAGGTTATTTTTGAATTCATGGAAGTGCCCATTGAGAATAAAGCCAATTCCTAGCTTCCCAGGACAGCCCTGGTCAAGGACGTTACATTCAGTGTTTGTCAGCAGTTATATGGCTCAGTTGAGCTGCCTGTCTGGCAGCGTGTCTAACAATGGCAGTGCAAATACATCTTTTGAGTTGAAATGCATTTGTGCTGTTTTTTTTTCTTTTAAACGCAACTTCCCTTTGTTCATTCATTCCCTAGAAACGGAAACTTTCAACATTAAAATATAACCCCCCAGACACTCATCTCTCGCCCCTCCCGCCCCCCCTCCCCGCTGCTCTCTATCCCGTGGGTCACTAAAAAGAAACCAGACTCTCAGGTTTTAACAAAAGTGCTTGAAGCAAGTGCTGTGAAGCGAGGGCATGGAGAGAAACTTCCTTTTCTGGGAGGGGCAGGGGCAATCCCACACCCGTTTCATTTGTAAAAATCAAGTGGCACTGGGGGTAGCGGAAAAGGTTCACTCTACACCAAATCTATGCACAGAGCCTAACAGAACGACAAGCAGGAATGGTCTGACTTTGGCATAAAGGTCTGTGTAGAGGAAGTTTTAGATAAGGCCTCCCCGCCGCCACACACAGAACACGTAACGTTCTTATGCCAATGCCAATGAGGTGTCGAGAGACACAAATCTGGGGGACGGGGGAGCCCACAAGTGGAAGTTTCCCTCCGACCCTCTTTACAATGCACTAGGGAAACCATCACAAATCTCGTTTAGCAAAATAATGCATTATTACCAAACACTTTGATTATTACTTAAATTGTCAAGCTGTGCTGTCAAATGTTTACATTACAGCGTTAAAGGAGAACAAGGCTGGCGCCTGTGGTAGAAACAGCCCATTTCCCATCCCCCCCGCGGATGCACTGCTGGAATGGTTTTCCGCTCCGGTATTATTATTCTTTTTAAAAAAAGACACAAGGGGAGGAGTAAAAATAATCCCCCAAAACGTACTAAGAGCAAATAAAATTAAATTAAAAAGTACGACGCAGCAGAGCGAAGACATGCTGAAGCCCTTAGAGAGATCACATTGATTGTCTTGTCAGAGTTTAGTCTTTACCATGTCAAGTGAAGAGGTAACGCATTACAGCATGAAAACAAGGCAAACCAAAGGCCATTTTTTTCCTCTTAATTTAAAAAAAAAAAAAAAAGCTTAATGCCACTATACTAAAACAAGAAGCACGCTCCAAACTCTATGGTAAGATATTCCCTTGCCCTGAAGAGGGAAAAACGGCTGCCCTTGTTTGAAATGATTTTGAAATCCTCCCCCTGTGATATTTAATTAAAACTAAAGTAAGATGGCATTAAAATTATCTCAGTGCTGCACATACATGCGTCTTGCCATCTGCTGTACATGCGGACACGAGGGTGAAACCCAAGCCTTGGAGTCAACACGAACTTGGCCATTTACTTCAACAGGGCGAGGATTTCACTCAAAACTCCTGAGCTGTCAAAGCAATTTTCCCATGCCCTAAATGTGCTAGGTCTCTGTGACTCACCCCAGCAATTCTGTCACTGTTCCTTCAAACTCCTAGGAAAAGGACAAAGATAAGGGAAGCCAGGGCTTCCAGACCTGCACAGCTTTCTCAGTGTAGTGCTCTCATACACTTCTGAATGCTCAGGCCTACTGCCGCACAGCAAGAGAAGGACATTTGCCCGAGGGGGTGGGATGGGGGGGAGGAAGAGGACAAATCTTGACTTTGGACCCATATTCCTGCCCCGTTACAGGAAATGTTACAGGGGCTTATTTGAAGGCTGAGAAATAGGCAGTGCCTGAATTCAGTATTTTAAAAATGAAAAGAGAAAGCATTGCAAGAGGCAAGTACCCGAACTCAACAATAATGTAAACAAGTCGTTTTGTTTGTTTTTTTTCCAGTTCTCCCTCTGCAGAATACTGAAAACGATCTTCCAAGAGGATCTTTCATTCAAGTTTTGTGTGGTTTGATTCCGAACTGAGGTATTCGGTGTAGAAAGGTAACACTTGCTATCAAGGTAGAGAACTTTAGTGCTGAGGGTGGAGGCGAGGAGAGAATTGATCTTGCAGCAACGTACCTAAGAACTGAGCCTTCTGTAATACGTTTCAGAAGGGGAACGAAGGACTGGTTCAAGTTGTTTATGCCTCACAGAATGGTCCAGCATCCAGGGGGTGGAGAGAAATTCTCACTCTGCTTTTGTGCATTGGATTTCTAGACTATCAGAGACACTAGCAAGGAAGGTTTTATTGACATTGAGGGAAAAAGGCTGGCTCTCTGCCTTTTCTTCCTTCCCCATCTGAGGATTTTAGGCCCTCTCTGAAGACCAGAACTGGCTACTTTCTACACACAGAGCGTTCCCTCGGCAGTCCCTGTTTCAAGGGTTTTGCTGAGCTGGAGTGTCGGATGGTAACGCTAAGGGAGACCAAGCTCAGCTAGTGCAGTGAGGATAAAAAAGACAACTTTCAAGAGGAAAAACAAACAGAAATGCCACCCAAGTCTCTGCTACTCTCCGGGCGAAACCCTTCTGTGAAATGAAAGGAAGATGAGCTGACCACCCAAAGGTCAAGACTGTAACTTCACATTTGGTTCTAAGAGTTAAACTTTGGTAAAAGAAACTAACAGTGCAACAGGAGCTGCTCACTATTGCAGACTCTACTCCTGCCCGGATAAAACACCTCTCTTTGCCGGCTGCCAGCATTCAGCTACAGTCAGCATCCCGTCTCTCTGCTCTCTATTTGGTGCTCTTTTGGAAAGGGGGCAGTCTGTCACTGCCTGCAGGAAACAGCAATTCGTTGCAATGCCCATTTCACGTAAAGTAAATGTCTGGCCAAAAAAAAAAAAAAAACCAAAAAGAAAATCAGAATTCACCTTCATTTAAAAATATGCTATTTTGATCCAAGAAATGCTGATTTTTGTCATAGATGTAACTTACGGCTCGCCCATTTCCTGTAACAGTCTTACTGACCAAGAAGAGAAAGTGACTAGCGCCGATGCTCTGCTGAATGAAAAGGAGAGAGATCCGTTCCTGAACGTCCCCCTGGCTCCAACCCAAGGCTTGGTTCTCAAAATATTTCTTTCAACGCGCGCACACGTCACTGACTATAGTCTGAGAACCAGGAGGTTATCCCACCCCTAGGGCTGCAGAAGGAAAGAGAATCAGTGGAAAAGATCGTACAGCAAATGTTTTTGCCCCGTTGACCCGCTCTGTTCGCTACATCCCAGTCTTTGGCTTCAAACAGACTTGCGATATGGTGAAAGGTTTTTTGTGGGTTTTTTTTTGTTTTTTGCACATGATACTGTTACAGTAATTAAAAAAAAGTAGTGCACATTCTTGAATGTTTAAAACATGCATTATAAATAGGATTTTTAAAATAAAAAAAAAAAACCAACAACACTAAAATGAAAACACCAATCCCACATACACACACGCTAATAAAACCTGCCAAGATGCCACATTCGAAAAATAAATACAGACTTAGGGTTGTGAATGAGGACTTTGAAGTGCATTTTTTTCCTTAAAAGGTTAAAACTTTCCAAAATTTTTTTTGTGTGTTTTTTTTTTAAACGTAAAAGCTCATTTCATTATAAATAAATGTTAAAAAGCAACACTGACGTACTCTCACATGGGAATGGCCGCGCAATACGGAGAGGAACAAAACTTAAGAAGGAGTCGCCTCTCAGAATCCAACATTTTGCCAAAAGAAGAAAAAAATTAGATTCCCTAAAGTGCCTGGTGTGGGGAGGGAATATTCCAGCAGTGCAAACGTGGGGCTCGGAGCAGACCGCGGCGGATGGACAGTAGCACCCGTTTTTGCATATGAAGGAGTGAGAGCTGCCAGAGGTTATCTCAATATCCTGGGTACAGTAGTTCGGGATTCAAGTGTTCTTATTGGAATCAAAGGATGAGCATGAAAACAAAACGATTCGGATGAAGGAGCAGTTACAGTGGCACTTGCCCAGGTGCTAATGCCCACCACTCAGCAGTCGCTCGCTCGTCTAATCCCCTCCCACCAAGTTCAAGTTTCCGCTTTCTGGCTAGATGGTGCAGCTGTGGAATGAAAAGAGCCGGCATGCTGCAGAGTCGGGGGCACGGGAGGGGAACTGAAAGGAAAGCGGAGGGTTAGACAGACAGAAAGGGAAGTTCCAGGTGGAGGATTTGAAACAAAACTGGCTCCAAAGTCAATTTAACCTCAGGGCTGGGAGGGACCAAACATTCTCCTCAGCTACTGGGCAAAAGGAATTGGCAATCCAATTTCTAATGGCGGAGAAGCCCCTTCTATCCATGAGAAGCCCTCTACGGCTGATTGATCACTGCCGCCCCAGAGCTCAGCGGTCACCAAGAGACGGTTTGGGTGATGAGAGGAGTGCACTGCAGAAGAACCAAGCAGGGCTGCCCTCCTAAGGAGCTTCCCAACGGGGAGAGGTTAATTCTAGAAACAGGAAGTTTGAAATCAGAAAGTCCCTTTTTCAGAAAACCTGAAACCTTCCCTGGCCCCTGCCTGGGACCAGGTGTGCTAATGCAGTGGGGCTGCTTTTCCCAGCCGTGGCTCCAGGAGGGATTCGCCTGCACTGAACACGGGGAGAGGAAAGGCTCTTTGCCAGCTGCTCATTAAGTCAATTAGCTGCTGGCAACCGAGTGAGGGCCTAGGCAGAAGAGGAAGCTCTAACATCGGTTGCCAAGCCCTGTGTGAAGGCCTGTCCAGTCTTGTTCTCCTTTAAAGTGCCCTATATTTATAGAATTTCTCAATAAATAGAAGAAGATATTAGATACCCATCGTTTAAGCTACTCCGAGTAACAGCCGTCTAAGCCGATCGCATTGTGCCGGTCCGTGGTGTACGGGCACGTGCTGCCGTTGGGCAGGGCCCCGCAGGCCGCTGTTTTGGCCGCAATGCCGCAGTTCTTGAGGAGGTTGAAGCTGAAAGGGCTGATGGCGTCTTTAGGTGGGAAAGGCTTCATGGTGGAGAGGATAAGTGCCAGGCAGTCTGCAACATCCTTGTTGGGGGCGCAAGCCAAGGCCGGGGTGTGACCTGCAACGAAGCCACGAGGCAGTGCTAGTGAAGCCGTCGAGCCAGCTGCACGCGTCAAAGGGGCCCTAGGACATTGGTGCATTAAGCAGCAGGACAAGGCTCGCTCCCGCCCCATGTGCAGAGAGAAAGTATTGTCCAGCAATAGGGCATTAACCTGAGGCTTGGGGGGTCAGTGCCACGCTCCGCCACAGACTCCTTGGGAGACACCGCGGGCAAGTCACTTAACTTCTCTATGCCACAGCTCCCCAGTGGGGGATCCCTGCCTGGCCTCATAGCAGCGCACTCAGAGAAAGGCATTAAAAACTCTGGGGCACTCAGATACCATGGCGACAGGACCCAAGACATGCAGGTAAATGGATAGCGCCTGATGCGGGAGCAATGCATGGGGGCAGCTTTTTACTCTCCCCATCCCAGACTCAGCAACTGGGACCAATGCAGGGGTCTAACTGGAGCCTGCTGGTTTAGAAAAGGGGTGTTTGCTCACTGGGTTTCACTCCCTCCCCTTGGCAGGAGCCTTCAGACCTTGTGCAAAACCCGTTAAGTATTTTCCTGGGCTGCTCTGGGCAGGGCCACAGTGGGGTTAGTCATTTGTGGTCTCAGAGAAAGGCAACTGCTCAACAGGTTTTTTCAATTGTGTTTAAAATGTGTCCAGAGCTGTGGATTCAATTTTTTCACCCAGGGCAATTTTTATTCCCTGAGCAGAGGAGCTAGGACTGGAGTGTGGGGCTTTATTTGAAAACTGGGATCCCAGAAATTCATGTTATTGCTTTGGGGCTCTGGCTGTTCTTGAGGCTTTTAGCAGTTGCTAAAACCAGGCCAGAATTAAGTGGGAGAAAAACAAAAGCAACTGGGGCCTATTTGGCAGGCCCAGAAACCCTTCCTCTGGTAGCGGAAAGGATGTGCTGCGAATACTTTCAGGATCAAAGCAGAGAAAAAAACCCACTGATCCCCCAATACGCAGATTCTACAGCCATGCGAATGAGAAAATAGCTTCTTTATCCTCATCCCAGCTCTGAGCCTTCATGCGTGGCCCCAGTTGGGCCAGGTGACCCAGAGGATGACACACGGGGCGAAAGCCACGTTAACAACACTTGCTGCCCCACTGGGATGTGGAGCTTGGACGTGTCTTCGCCAGGCTACGGGGATCCCGGCGTTACTACCACAAGGGCTGCTCCCGCTTCGCCGACAGCAAACCCAGCATGAGAGCATAACCATGTTCAGTACAGGGGGTGAGGAAATAATCCAAGTCAAGGTGCAGGCGCCTGTCTGAGAACCCCAACCAGACACCCCTGCCCAAAAAGATGCCACGTAGAGACTACATTGTACCTGACCCCACCCATCCGCCAGAAATCTCAGCTGTGAGGCATACGCACCTTCTTCATCCACAGCAAGCACAGTGGCGCCTCTGCTGAGCAAGGCCTGGACAACAGAGGCTAGCCCATTCCGAGCTGCAATATGGAGCGGCCTACAGGCAACAGGGAAAGGGAATGCATTACCGAACCAAGTCTGCTGCCTTTTCTGCCTGGAGCAGTCTCCCCGATGCACTTCCAATTCAGCGCAACCCTCATCAGCGGCACGCGGCTTCCTCTCCGCACTGGCGCACCCTGCGAGAGCTTTCTGATCGGCTGGGGAGACAGCGAACTAGCTCTGGACTGGAGAGCAGCACAAACTCAACACACAGAAGGGCCCACAACTGAAGCTAGGACCTAGGGAAGGCTGACCCATGGGAGGAGGCAGGGAGACAAAGGCATTCTGCAGAAGTGTGGCCATGGGGATCCCAAGTCCCAGCAGGCAATGCTCTGACCTTGCTGAGAGCCGTCCTGGCACAGCGCATGCTGGGAATGGTCTTGGTGGGTCCTACCTCTGCATGAAAGAGGCAGGTGGCTGTGAGCTGTGCAAATCAGTGAAAGCCCTTGGACAGCTTCAAGACAGAGCAGCATCTTACGGCCTAATCTACCTCCCTTGAACTACCAGGACGTGAGAGGTTTTTGCAAAGGACTGCACGCTATGCACGCTAGGATATTCTCCCTTTGGACTGAGATTCTCCAGGGCTAAGAGGGGGGAAAACATCCATATCGCAAAGGGCTCTTTACTGTGTGCGAATGTGTGACTTCCACCTAGGACTGTGGCCCAGGGATTGCCCCTTCACCTGGGCTCACCCACAACCTCCTGGCTTCCCCTTTCCCTCACGCCTCCAGACATTTACAGCCACCTGGCAAAACTAAAACCAAATCAAACCAACCCCCCCCAATATTGTTTCCCCCATTCATACCAGCTGGTCGCATACTCACATCTGTAGAGCACTGTTAGTTGCATTGATAAGGCCAAGGTCTTGGGTTTCGCCCAGGATCAACAAGGCACACTTTTCATGACCCTGGAAATAAAACCTAACAGTTTAAAATTAAGGCACATAAGGTGGGGAGGGAGAACACAGGTGTCTCTGCAAATGGTGTTCTCACACTGCTCGTGCTTTGCAGAGGAATGGTCCTGTTTTAATACGCTTCCATGCTGACCCATGTCTGCACGGGGAAATGCACAGACTAGTGGGCTTTCCAATCTCTAGTTTAGGCCTCTGTTCTCTACTCCCTCCTCCTACCCAATTTCTCTGTTCAGGGGTCTGAGAATAATTTGTAATAAGGTACATTCATTCCAGAATAAGAGCGTCCCCACCAGGAGTTAATCAGGAATAACTCCCCCTGTAGACAAACCCTTATTTCCGTTTAGATTAAGTTGATTAAAAACAGATTTAAGATCAACCAAAATAAGCCACTGACGTGGACACTGGGTTCATTCAACCTGTGCAAATGCCTGTGTAGACAAGGCCTGGGGGTGCAATCTCGTCTCACCAGCAGGGCACAGATAAGCACACTCTGACGTTTTGAGGCTCACCGACTGAAGGTCTTGGTGAACGTGACTGTTTAAGAGAAGGGTCAATCCCATACCTTGCTGCAGGCCAGGTGAAGAGCTGTGTTCTTGTTGACATCCAGCATAGTTAAATCTGCTTTCGCTCTATACAGCAGAAACTCTAGAAGCAAGAGAGGCAAACGGCGTCAGGCCCACACAGCCCAGGCTCCCTTACTTCAGGGATAAGGCAGCAGGAACAGCATGTCCACTAGCTGCGGAATGGCACCGTACTCGACTCGGTGTGTGCGAACACTCAGAACACTGCAGGTTTCTGATTACGACACCCCAGCCTGGAACTGAGCACCTGCCAGCCTAGAGCCTCCTACCCGACTGTCAACTCCATCTCGTCACCATGGCCCAGCCTTGGATCTTAGAGTTCCCTCAGAATTAAATGCTATTCTGGGGGGCCTAGAGGGGGAAGGATCTACCGGGGTGAACAAAAAGGAGGAACCAGATGCAGGCCAAGGAAGTAAGTGCTGGGTTGCTACGCACCGACTGCTGCAGTCTGCCCGTTCTCAGCAGCCATCATGAGAGGGGTCCTTCCCAACTGGTCAGTTGTGTCTACCTCAGCCTGGTGATGCAGCAGCAGCTGTAAACCATGGATGTTGTCTGCAAAGGCAGCAGCGTGAAGGGGTGTCCTGGAAGGAGAGGGGAGGGCGTGAGGGGAGCTCCACCACATCCGCACTAGCAAAACTCTACCAGGACTCCAGGGGGATGCTCCAACTAAAGAAGCCTGATTGAGGATCCCAGTCAGATACATCACCCCAGTGATGGCCAACACTGGTGCCTTTCATTCCCAAGGACCCAGAAACACGTTAAAACCCTAAGCCCTGGTACTGAATGGTGATCAATTGCTCTCCATGACCACCCAGCACAGGACAAGAAGGGTTTGTCTTAATTTCCAGGAGTCTCCTGCTGACCCGATGGTGCAGCCACAGCGGGGTGGGGGCGGGACATAGCAGGCACGCACTGCCACTCTGTGACCATTTAGGACAGGAAGTAAAACCAAATGCTGTATGCAGCTGAGATCACAGGGAATTAGATGTAGTTACCCAAGATGGAATTTGGGGCGAGTCTGACCCATACAGAGTGCCAGGGGACCCTCCTCTGACCACTCCTAGCTGCCAGGACCTTGCTTTCACATCTGCTGTGACCCATGGCACCGGCAGCAGCACAGCGTCCCGGCACTACATCGAGGTCAGGAGTAACTTGGGGGGCAGAGGGTCGGCACCACTTTGTGGATGCTCCAGGGAGGTTTCCCAGTACGCACTTGGCTCGGCTAGTGAGACCCAATGGGATCAGAGCACAAAAGCAATCAAGCGGGAGCCTACGTCGGCCTTTGGCATCCCCCAGGCTCCTCTGAATGCCAGGAGAGACCGAGCCACGAGATTAAAAGACGCCGCTCACCTTCCTTTGGCATCTCTGCTATTAACAATCTTGGCACCCAATGCTTCCACCAGCATTTCAGCAGTGCCTTCCTGGCTGTTAATTCTGCAGGGGTGATAAGAAGGAAAATGAAAACCAAGGCTGGGCCGAGCTGTCAACGCGACAGACATTGGCTTAGCTCAATCCTTTGCTGCTCCGGGCCAAAGAGCCGCAGGCAGGGGAAGGAAGATCACATGCCGTGGTGCAGCACTCCCCACTGGCCAGCTGAATGGGCTCCAGGTTGACTGCCTGCTTAGTCTAGCTGGCTAGGAAGTGAATAAATCTCCGAACTATCCCCATGCTGATGGCAGGACCCTGGCTGCCTGGCTCCAACGCACCCTCTAGTGGTTCACACTGACCACAGCCCCAGAAGGGACCCGGAGGGGAAGAGTCTGGTTACTGGATTCTGAGGCCAACGCAGAATGGAGGGCATGGTAGAAATGTCAATCTCCGCGGTAGCCTTTGGGATAACAAGGAGCTGGAGCCCAGCCTGTCACTCCGAGAGCACACGTCCATCCCTGCCCTGCCGTGCGCGCTCTCTCGCACACTGTTCTGAACCAGGATGCAGAAGAAGCCGGCTCTGCGTCGGTGGCTACTTACACTGCACAGTGCAATGGAGTAAAGGGGTTTCCTTCTAGGTACACAAATGGATTGTGTTCAAGTAACAATTCAAGACAATCTTCATGTCCTGCAAAGAGGGAGAAAGGACAGGGGAGCTGTGAGCTGAGCAGTGTCCTGGCAATCACCTCTCAGGCTGGGAGACTGACACCGGAGGGAGGAAGGCCTGAATGGAACAAACACCCCGACCAGCCCTTAGCTCCTTCCAAGGCCCAGGGAAGCCATCATGGGCTAAGCGGGAAGAAGTTTCCTGCAGTCTCCCGTGGCGTGAGATCAAGCCGGTCCGGCGCATTATTTAGAGGAGGGGAAGGGAAGTGAGCGCCATTTTTCTGAAACATGAAGACTTGGCAGCAGGATACTGGACTGGACACAAACAGCCTGGTGCAGTATGACAAGGAGACAATGCCAGCTCTGCTAGCCGGGCAAACCCTCGGCTTCTCCTCTCGGCCAGAGAGAGATCGGTCCCCTGTCTTATCTAACAGTAAAACTCTTCTGCATTTTCAGACATTTCGAAGACTTGGTCTACACTAGGTCAACCCAGCTATGTTGCTACGGAGCATGAGAAATTCACGTCCCTGAGCAACATAGGTCAGCTGATGTAGACAGCCCAGTGTATTCCAACAGCCTCGCTACCGCCTGTCGGGGAGGTAGACTGACTACCCTCCCGGGGGTGTAGGTAGGGTCTACACCAACATGCTACCACGGTGGTACTGTAGCATTTCAAGTGTAGACAAGCCCTAATTCTGCCCCTGTCGTTGGCCTCTTGGCTGAGTTTGCCAACACACAGGGGCTGGGGGATGCCACAAGGGGGTGACCTGTGTGTCGCGAATACTTGGCCACCGATGTCCAGGATTTCATCTCAAACCCTGAACAGCCAGATGGCAACGACATTCTGTCACTCCCAACCCAGAGAGGGGGAGGCTCTGTGAGCCTCAGTGTCTTATTTCCAGTAGGGCCCCTAGAACAACACAGTGTTCTATCCATGGCCTCGTTAGTGCTGAATGAGGAAGGACTGTTTTGGCTGAGCTCTCTCAGTCTGCAGTGGGTATAAGGCAGAGAGGATGGAGGGCCGTCACAGCTCTGAGGTTCTTACCGCTGTACGAAGCCCAGTGCATCGGTGAGTAGCCGCTGTAATCGACCACGGAGTCCAGAGGGTCAGTAGAGAGCGCTGCCTGCAGCAAGGTCCTCAGGATTTCTGAATGCCCACACGCCGATGCAAAATGGATCGGAGTTCGACCCTTGAAATCCCGACACAATACAAAGGCATCGTGGTCCAGCAGGGCTCCCAGGCAGTCCTCACACCCTGTCACCGCCTGTGCCGGGTAAAGAACAGCCACGACTTTGAAGCGGTGCCTCCAGCCCAGCAGGAAACCGCTCCACACGCCAAGCGCAGGCAGGGTTACAACGAATGTGGCTGGATTTGCACAGGAACAGCAAAAGGCACCACACTGAATTTCAACTCCTGGCTCCACGGCTGGGGGGCGCTAGAGCTTCTCCAAGGAAAAGGTTGCCGGAATTTTTAAAAATATTGTCCCTTTGCCTCGTTCTAAGAGGCGGTTGAACTGTTTTGGTGAAAAATTGCCCCACAACGTTAGCCTGAGGCAGACGCCTGGCATGTGAAATTTCAGCTCAAATGGTTGAAGCTGGGCAATGTTATAAGTAACTGAAAACAGGGTCTTATAATGGAGAGTGTCGGTGCCACCAGCCCTTCCCAGAACAAAGTGACCTGCAGGAAACCCAGTGAGAGAAACCCCAGGGTCCGCGCTGAGCTCCGTCACGCTCACTCACCCCTCGATGTAGTGCAGTCCTGCCTCTCCTGTCTGCTGCATCTGCTGTGGATCCCTTCTCCAGCAAGAGATGGACGCAGTCGACGTGGCCGTTCATGATCGCCAGCATCAGTGGGGTTCTGCGGGGCAATTGGGAGAGCACAGGAGAAGGGTGTTGGCTTGGGAAGGGCAGTGAACATTTGCAAGTTTAAATCCCTATTTTACAGAACTCCTGGTATCTATCCCAGCTCCTGGAGGTCAGTGCTGTCTAGGGGTGAGAGTGCAGGGGGGCTGGGAGTCAAGACTCCTGGGTTCTACCCAGCTCTGGGAGGTCAGTACTGTCAGGGGTGACAGCTCAAGGGTGCTGGGAGTCAGGACTCCTGGGTTCTACTCAGCTCTGGGAGGTCAGTGCTGCCTAGGGTGACAGCAGGAAAGGCAGGGCTTGGAGCAGGAGGACTGGGAGTCAGGGAGTCGAGTTTTATTCCCAGCGCTGCCCCTGATTTGCTGCATGACCTTGAATAAGTCCTTTTCCTTGCCTCAGTTTCCCCTTCTGTAAGATAGGCTGGGGGTGTAGGGAGGTTTAATTCTTTGCAAAGCACTTTGGGAAGAACCTCAGGCGACCATCACTGAGCAGCAGCATCGTTCTATGCAGCCGTCTGGCATGTCACGCACTGCTTTGGGGCAGGAAGGATATCCTCATGCAGACAACAGATATTACAGAGAAACCAGAATTGACTCACTGGCCATGGATGTCCATAACGTCGGTGATATCCGCTCGCTCCCCATTGTCGATCAGAAGGTGTAGGGAATCTGTGTTCCCGTAGGCAGCTGTGAGAGCGACACAAGGGAGGGAGGAGTTACAGAGACATGCACAGTGTTACTGGCCTAGCGGAAGCAGCAGATGCGACAGGCCTTGATTTTAGTAGGTATTTAGTCCTGCATGACACTCTCATAAGCAGACTAGGGAGATGCGGTCTAACTGAAACTGCTATAACGTGGGTGCACAACCAGTTGAAAGACTGTAGTCAGAGAGCAGTTATCAATGGTTCGGTGCCAAACTAGAAAGGCATCTCTAGTGGCTTCCCATGACGGTTACTCCTGGTCCGATATGAGACAATATTTTCATTAATGACTTAGATAACAGACTGGAGAACATGCTTACAAAATTTCTGGGTGACACCAAGCTGGGAGGGATTGGAAGCACTTTGGTGGACAGGATTAGAATTCAAAACGACTGATAAATTGGAGAATTTGTCTGAAATCAGCAAGATGAAATTCAATAAAGACAAGGGGCAATGCATTACACTTGGGATGGAACAATCAGTTGCACACATACAAAATGGGAAATGACTGCCTAGGAAGGAGCGTGGTAGAAAAATACTAGGGGGTTTGAGTGGATCACAAATTAAATACGAGTCAATAATGTGATACAACTGAGAAAAAAGACTAATCTCATTCTAGGGTGTGTTAACAGGAAGGTCTTAGGTCAGACACAGGAGGTAACTGTCCTGCTCTGCTCAGCACTGGTGAGGTCTCAGCTGTACTGTGTTCTGCTCTGGGCACCACACTCTTAAGAAAGATGTGGACAAGCTAGAGAGAGTCCAGAGGAGAGCAACAAAAATGATTTAAGGTTTAGAAAACCAGATCCACAAGGAAAGGTTAAAACTGGGGATGTTTAGCTCTGAGAAAAGATGACGGAGGGTAAGTAGACTTACACGACAGTGCTGCACCAATGCAGTGTGTCCGAGGAAGACACACTATGATGACAGGAGAGTGCTCTCCCATTGGCATGATCATTCCACTTCATTGAGAAGTGACAGCTATGTTGGTGGACAGCGCGAAACTTGCATCACTCGGGGAGGCATTTTCATGCCCCGGCATGATGCAACTTAGATCCTTTGAGAGAACCTGTTAACAGTCTACAAATATGCTGAGGGCTGTTATCACGAGGACGGTGATTAATTGTTCTCATGTCCAATGGAGGTAGGACAAGAAGCAATGGGCTTCATCTGCAGCCAGGGAGATTTAGGTTAGAGTGACACTAGGAAAAAGGGGAGTTACGCTCTGGAACAGGCTTCCAGGGGAGATGGTGAAATCCGCATCACTGGGGCGGTTTTAAGCACAAGTTGAACAAACAGCCATCAGGGCAAGTCTAGATTTACTTGGTGCTCCCTCAGTGCAGGGGGCTGGACTTTATGACCTCTCGAGGTCCCTTCCAGCCCAACATTTCTATGACTCTATGATTCTACAGCTCAGGCTTTTGCCACAGTTTCCTCTTTTATAAGACCCAGGTACTCCTGGAAGCCCTCCTAAGGAGCAGGTCATTGGTCACAGGACCCTGCTGCTGCTTGACGGGCCAGTCACCCTGCAACAACCCCTTTCATGACCTCAAAAGGAGCCATGTTAAGTCACCCCGAGCCAAACAGGCTGTCTGCGGCCCTGTTGTGGGTCAGGCAGGGGGAGGCCTGGGCTCTAAAGGGCTGACTCTGCAGCAAAGAACCCTGCAATGAGATCTGTGGTGCCCGATCCACTGACCAGCCCAGCAGAGGTGCCTTTCCACTCCCACCTGCAGCATGGAGCGGTGTCCACTTTTTCTTCTTTTCCTTTACGAGGGCGGAAGCGCCGTGGCTGGTGAGCACCTCCACGCACTCCGTGGAACCCCTCTCTGTGGCAAGGTAAAGCGCCGTTCGCCCTTTGTGGTCCCGCACGTCAAGGTTCACGAGGGTTTCGGCAAGTGTCTTCAGGGCTTCACAGTGACCGTTATAGGCCTGCAGGCAACACAGAGCACATTCCCTTAGGAAAGGAGCTGGACACACGCTGTCCAGGAGGAAGGGGCAGTCAAAATTCTCTACCACCGTTATAATGAAGGCTCTCTCGATACCATGCTGACCCTGCTCCCCCTTCCGCCCCCCTGACCGGTGCCTGCAGAACTGCCAAGGTTCACGCTCTGGAAGGGACAGTGTGAAATACCCCATTTTCCTCCTGCTGCTGTCCAGATTGCTTATACCCCTGCCCCTCGCTCCAGCGACTGGCACAGCAGCGTACGACTGCCCGGCTGACGCGTGCCCTTGTATCCCTCACGTGTAACTTGTCCGCTGCTGCTGTGTAAATGCCACAAGTTACTAATTCGAAACAGGCTATTCTCGTTTGAAAACGATCAAAACAAATTCGTCCCGACAGCATGAATTATTGGGCTCAATACAGGAGTAATGGGGTTAATTTCTCCAGCCCTTGGGGGGCCAGACTACATGATCTAATGATCTCTTCTGGCCTGAAGCCCTGAATCTTTAGGAAGAAACCTTGAAAAATTAGCCAAGCTTAAAAAAAGTGAGATGCTGCCAACAAGACAATGGAGAAGGGGATACAACCTGCTGACATTGGCCTAGACTGCAAACTCCCCTCCTTCCGTGTCTCGGACAGCACAGAGCACAATATCCCATGGTTAAGACAGCAGATACTGTTTTGGAGCCTGACACCCTATGATCGGGCAGCAAGCTCTTTCCAGTGGGGTTACCCCTATTACACACATGGCATCACTGGAAGCAAAGCCAACCTTGTTTCTTCACCAGCAATGTCAGGACAGTGTAGCCTTTAGATTAATTTGGGATACAAAATGCTTGTCACTAGGAACAGGTGCCGCCTTTGGTGGCTACTCAGAGATGAATAGAGAGGATGACTGGTGTGACCCACAGGGACTTGATGAGTTTTATTAACACCGCAATCACTAAAAGCCTAAATCACAGACTAGGAAACAAAACAAGAATTCTGCAGACGCTGTGTTATGTCCACTCACCAACACACGGGCCAGGGTGAGATGAAGTGTGAAGCTTGTCACCACCCTGCCATCCTGAGATTCCACCGAGGGGCGGGTTTGATTCTCCCTTTAGGCACCTGTTCTCTACACCCACCTACGTCCGAGACTATACTTGATTAAGTCTTGGCCTCTTGTCCATATTTGCCATTCCTGCTCCCCAGTTTGGGGACTCTAAGGCTTTGCAGAGACAGACGTTCTCTATACAGTGCAGTTAACGAGTCTGGCTAAATAAAACCTTTACAGCACAATACAGATATTTGCTAGAGCTTCTAACCTAAGATTACTTACTAATCTAGCTTCTCTTGGGCTTAACGTAGCCTTATGCTAACTTTTACTACCACTAGGCCTCAAATACCAGGCTGCAGGCTCACTACCAAGCCTATTTTCAAATAATCTTTATGTTTCTTTGCACAGGAGCTTTAGTTTCATTTGCACTAATTCAGCCGGCAGCTGAACTCTGTCTAAGATACAGAGAGTGTATTTCCCTGATCACCTGAGCTCAGGTCATGGGTCAAAGGTCAACAACAGACAAACTTACAGCTAAGTGCAAAGGGCTGACTGGGATGGTGCTTTCCACGTCCTCCAGGCAGTTAAAAGACATTTCCAGGAGCTGCAACAAAACACTCCACAGTAAACTCTTCAGGTTGTACTGCTCCTCTGTTCCGGCCACCACGGGCAATGCCAGCAGCTTGCTGTATGGAGCATCTGGGATGTTGGAAGCCAGCCCCCAATGGCACCAAAGCCACATGCTTGGAACCCGGCGTGGAGAAATTCCTTTAATGGAGTAGATCTCCCCACTGCTTTCACTAACGAGATCAGGATTAAGGGCACAAGACATGTGAGTCCGAGTCCTTTTAGCAGGGCGTTTACCCTGTGCATCTCACACATTGGTGCACCCCAAATGGATTCCTTCAACACAGGTGTTTAAAAATGGCCTCACTGCTCTTCACCACAGGAAGATGGCTTCCACGTCCTCTGGAGTGGAGTCGTCTTCCAGGAGAGCAACTCCGTGTGTTTCTGAGACGCCCAGCACCCCAGTGCCCATTGCTCACTGGCCTGCAGCTCCTTGGCTGAGGTTACCATCCTGTCTTTGGGAGCTGGCCTGAGATCTGGGCACATCTGTGTGCACTAGTCACCAAGTCTCCTCTCTGCTCCCATCTCATCTTTTTTGAGGAACTGGCCAGCACAGGCTTCCCCTCCTCAGCCAGATCCGAGGGAGGGGGATTAGGAGCCCAAAAGGTTTTAAAACCTACATCATAACCCCAGTTCCTTCCTCCCTCGTCACACAGCTCTGCCCCCTACACCTTCAGCCGCAGCACTTGGCCCTGGCCACTCCCCAGAAGACTTCTGCCATACTCCCAGATTCGGCTGGGGAGGCTGAGCAGAAACTCCCCCCCACCTCTTCCTAGGAGCACTTCTCATTTGAGTCGCCTTTAAACCAAAGGGCACCAGGCAATTTCGACTGCCCCCCACCCCCACCCTGCTTACCAGCTCGAGGTTCTGTCTGTTGCCGTAGGCAGCTGCATAGTGGACAGCGGTGTATCCCTGCTTGTCCCGGAGCGACGCGTCCGCACCGTTATCCAGTAAGAACTCTAAACAACTGCAACAAGCACGGGGAGAGGCGGTGGTCAGACACGCGTTCCCACGGACGCACCTGCTGGGCCAGCTCTAAGCAGCCAGCACAGATTCCGTGCAAATGCCAGATCCTCGCTGCCTGGCACACGGGGTGCGAAAAGGACTCAGTGTCCCCCCCTGAAATTCCCACTAAAGGCAACGAGAGTGCCATGCCCACGATCGATCTGCCTCGAGGCACTTTTGATCCAAGGGCAGATCCTTATTAAAAGTCAGTCACTCCAATGCCTGCTGGAGACGCCCCCATTACGCTGGCTCGGAGGGTGCCTCTCAGCTGAGAGCAGGTGGGGGAAGAGGGAAATGGCGGGGTTCCACCAGTGCCATGGGAGACGGGACGGACGACAAATGTTAGCCCTGAGCAGGGGGTTGAGATCGGCCACTCACAAGAATGCCTCCTTCACTCTGGACTCCTTCAGTGGCTCCTCGTCAGTGTCATGGCTGTTTCCTGAATGAGTCTCCGCTCTGAAAGATCACAAGCCCATGTCAGCGGGCTGAGACAAAACAAGCGAGGGGAACGGGGAAGCTGGATAGACTCCAGCCAGTGTGCAAACACCCAGACGCTTTCTGCTCTTGGAAAGCCAGGTCCAGACCCACTTCCTGCAGCAGCAGCCACCGCACAGCCCTGGAAGTGCCTCTGTTCCGCCCTTGCCGCACTAGGCTGAACGTCGGTTTTTTTGGACCCGTTTCCTGCTGCCTTCGTAGCGGAAGAGCATTCTGCAACACGCGGGCCCGGCAGCATAAGCAGGGGGCTTTGCTCTTCATCAGTGATTTGTTTCTACCATCTTAAGACCAAGAGCTGAGAAAACCCTAAGTAAGCCTCCTCCTCAGCGGCAGGTCAGCATTATCCTTATTTCACACCCCTAGAGGGGAGGTGACTTGCCAACATCACCCAGCAGAGCTGGGAGTAGACCCCAGGAGTCCAGAGACAGGCACTGGCCTAGCCTTCCTTTCCCTTACAATGCTCCTTCTCTTTAGAAGCCACCAGGCACCACCTCCCACCAGCTGGTGGGTGCCAGGGAACTGCCAGGTACCCGCTCCAATCAGGAAGTACCACGGACTGCCCTGCCCTGTGGTATCCAGCAGCAGCTGCTATGGGAGGCAGGTCCCTCGGGGCTGTCCTACCTCCTGTACGTGTCCGAAGCAGCAGCATAGTGTAAGGGAGTGCAGCCTTTACAGTCCGTCTCGTTAATACTGGCTCCGGCAGTGACTAGTGTCACCGTACACTGATAACTGCCATTGGCAGCTGCGTAGTGCAGTGGAGTCCTGGGGAGGAGAGCAGAAAATGGGGTGAGGAACACCCGCTGCTATGCAGAACGGCTGCAAACCCAAGGAGATGCAGGACTCTGCAGAGACAGCTGCAGCCAGGCCCAAGTGACACACACGCATGGCACAGCAATATCCAACCCCACCAGGCTACACGGCTCTCCAAGAAGCAGAGCTGGGCTTCCGTGGGGTGGGAGGAGGAGGGGACACGGATATGGGTGGCCTGCTCTGTGAACACCTTCAGCGCAGGATGAGACCCTGCTGCCCACCTGCGCCCGCAGATCTTCCCAGCCACAGGGGTTCACTCCTAACGCCCAGCTCTCTGTCCCCCAGCCCCAAGGGTGCGATTGTTCACAAAAAGCTTCTCTCTGTCCCTTCACACGGGTGTGCCGCCATCAGTACTTACCTTCCAAATTTATCTCTCCTCCTCAAGTCAGCACCGCTGCTCAACAGCAAATTAAGACATTCAACGTTCCTGCAGAGGGAACAGAGGGGAAACCCGCTGAGAGGGGCTGGGGTGGAACCTGAACGCTGTCCCTCTTACGGTCAGCGCTGGCTTTCTGGGGCTGCTCTGCCTAACACGTGACCTGTGCCTGCCTGCAGCCCGTTTTCACATTTGTAAGACTAGAGAGTATGATCGAGCGCCCTGCCCATCCCCACTGGCATGGTACCTAGACGACCCACTGCACTGGGACTGCCCGTATCACTAGCAACTCTCCAGCTTTCTGGGAACATGCTTGTGCCTCTATTTCTCTCTTCCTGCTGCTCTGCAGGGACTGGGAATCGTATCTAGGTATTCCAGCCAGGCCGTGATGGGTAATAAAACTCGACCCCTGCCGCTAGCATGATCTAGGCATTAGATTTCATGCTACAAATAGGATCTATGACTCCTGGGTGCTGTTCCCTGCTGGGCCCCTGACTTGCTGTTTGAGCGGAGGAAAAGCACCGCTCCCGTGAGCCCCTCTTTCCCCACTGAGATGAGAGCTGTGCAACCCGCTCTTCTTCAGCGCCGTGATCTCTCTGCAACAGCATGAAATCGAACTGTAGTGGGCCACGCGAACTAAACGCACCGAGGAAATACAATTCATTAGTTACCAATACTTCGCATTCACTCTTCAGAGTGCTTTACCAACATGGCCCAATTCCCCCTTACAATACTCCCCAGGAGGCAGGGAAGCATTTTAAACATGGGGAAACTGAGAAACAAAGGTAAGTGACTTGCCCAGAGGCCTGGCGCGTTCACAGAGGAAGCAGGAATCAAAAGGGTCAGCTCTCCCAGGCCCTGCTTTAGACGCTAGCCCCCATTTCCCTCCCAGAGCTGGGAGCAGAACCCAGATGAGATGACCCCCAATCGTATCCTGACCACTAGACCACACTGCCTACATTATACACTGCGGTACGCAGAGGGGAAGCATGACGTCCCCATGACAAGGCGAAAGCAGCTGCAGTTGCCTCTCCCTAGAGGGCTGCCGGTGAGCCTGGCGCAATGTCCGGCCCTGCCCGGGGCAGGGACTCACCCTCCAGAAGCAGCAGCATGGAGGCACGTCCTCCCAAGGTTGTCAGGTGTGTTGATATCGAAACCCGCGGACAGCACGTGCTCATTGCTCAGCGAGGAGACGATGCTGTACAGCTGACCTGCGGGGCAGGAGGAGATGGGTCAGGCAAGGACTCACCAGGTCCCTCCTAGCCCAGGCTATTCCCCTTCCCCGCCCCCCAAGCCAACCCAGGCTTTGCTCACCTGAGGAAAGTAGCTTACGACAACAGTCTGAAAATCCAAAGAGAACAGCTAAGTGCAGAGGGAACATATCGTGGATTCCACGCCTGCCAACAGGGAGAGAGGTCAGATAGGAACGGAACAGTCACAGCTCGCTGCCCCAGCTAGCAGACAGTCTTTCCTCCTGTCCCGCTGACGTGGGGGTCTCCTGATGGTGGAGAAGGAATCCTACCCCATGGCAGCCTGCAGGCTCTCCCGGTCAGCCCTCCCTATCCTCAGGAAACTTCCCTCCGCACAGCAGCAGAGCCTAAAGCTAGACAGGCCCATGGGATGACCTAGTCTAATGCAGGCCGTTCAGGTACACCCACAGAGCCCTCTATCAAGCCCAACGACTATAGTTAGATTAAACATTTCAGTCCTCAGGAAAATCAGCCAGTGTCTCCAGTTCTCTGCCTGTGGCATGAACCACCCCCCACCCACCCAAGGCCCGTAGGGGAGACATGAGCGATGATGCAGCAAGCGAGCTGGGCGCCATGCTGCAGAGGAAGGTGAAAATGCCCCAAAGTCCCTGTCAATCTGACCTGGGGGGGGAATTTCTACCCTGCCCCAAATCTGGCGATCGGTTTGACCCAGGCACATGAGCAAGAGCCACCAGCCAGCAGCTAAGAAGGCTTCTCCGCTTTGCCTCTGAGCACGGGTCTAACCGGTCCCATCTCCGGCCATGGAGAATCGCTGAAGGCAAAAAACCCAGAATCCCTCATGTCAATTGCACATCAGGGGGAAAACTGCCTCCCACCAGCTGAGCCTGCCCACCCAACGCCCCCCTGCCCCCGTGAGTGCACCTCCCACATTGCCACGCCCCCCTGGAGGCCTCCTCACCTTGCAGTGTCAGCACCATTCGTCATCAAAGTACTAATTAGCAGCTCGTGGCCGTATCTAGCAGCAACATGGAGGGGGGTATTGCCATATTTGTCAGCACAGTCTATCTCGCTGCCTAGAAAAGAAAGCAAGAGGCAGCTGGCTTGGTGGGGAGTTTCTGGCTCGGGCAGCCCAAGACCTGCTCCCCTAGTCCCCGCGGAGGGCTGTGGTGCACTGCACTGAGACAGCGTCACACTGCCATTCTCCAGGCAGAAGGCCCAATCTAACTGCTACCGTAACCCACTGATGACTGAGTGTTACAGCCCTCGTCCCTGCTCCCCACATGCACTCACACCTCCCATGCCTGATCTGCGAAGCGCCTGAGTCCGTCGCAGCACCACCTATGGAGCCCAGGCTCTGTAGCTCAAGCTGTAGCAGCTCCTGCGTTTGGCTCAGGCGGTCCCCGGTTCAGCCCTGGCTGCAGCAGCCAAGACAGCGGCTGGCACTGGACTCAGAGGAACATTGTCACTGGTGGCAGGATCTAGCAGCACTGACAGCTCTTTGGCTCTGAGCTTCCATGCGCTGGAATTTCAGCTTGGTGCCCCATGAGATCTAGACCTAACTTGTGTCTCCCTGTGAGGGGTGGCTGTTCAGCTGGGGAACAGAGCTGATTTTGGGGGTGGGGGGAGGCACGGCACTTCATTCCCCTGGCAGAAGCTATTAACATTGAAACAAGGAGAGAGGGACGGGATGCCCAGGAGGCACCGGTTGGTGAGTGAGCTCGAGTGAAATGCCCGGTAGGAGAAGGACATTAGCTCAGCATCCAGAGAGCCACTTACCGTTCTGTATGAGGATCTGAGAACGCGTAAACCGTCCGTGAATGGCAGCCATATGCAAAGGGCTCTTCCCTTCCTTACTCTGCAGGGAGAGAGGGGGAAACAAGCCAGCTGGTGACACGGTCCCCGAGCTCAGCAATTGAGGGGTGAAAGTTCCGTCCATGCCTGGAAGATCCCATGTGTCTGGGTTCCGAACTCCGTCCTTCCCCCACTACCCCACTGAGTTCATGCCACCTGCTCCCCCTGTGTGTCTCATGCGCATGGTCCAGCCCCGGCCGGCGTACCTGAAAGTTCACGTCAGCGCCATTGTTCACGAGGAGCTCCAGGCAAAGGGCCCCATTGGTGGAAACAGCAGCAAAGTGCAGAGGGGTGAAGCCCTTCTCGTTGGGCTGATTGACGTTGGCACCGTAGTTGACTAGTTCATTGGCCACAGCGTCCTGACCCATGTAACAGGCGATGTGAAGTGCAGTGTTCCCAAGGCAATTGGGTTCATCGATCTGCGGGAACGAACAGAGCCGAGAGGTCAGGGGATCTCGGGCAAGGATGGTCTGAGACTGGCCAAGAAAAGGGGAGGGGGGAGCCCACTCTACCAAGAACCAGATGCCATCAATCCCTGATCTCCTCCTCCACACATTCACCATCTATGCCCAATGAGTCACCCCCCCCCGGTTCCTTTCAGTGCCTGGGGACCCCCTCAAGTCATCACAGGAAAAAGGAGCAAATGCCAACTGCTCAGCACAGGTGAAGAAAAGTCCCAAATCCAACAGAAACAAGGGCCAAACACGGTTAACTCCAGGGGGAATCTGGGTAGGACAATGGCATTAACTCCCCTAACTCCTGGGGAAAGCACTGGTGGATCTTTAAAAAGCACAAGTGACCAGAGCTTCAGCTTTCCCTCTCTAGCTTCAAGTCCAGCAGCATCCCGTGTGGATCCATGCAGCCTCAGCGGGTGAGAATGCCCCCTCACTACCCCCATGACAGCCAGGGAGTTCCAGCACCCCCATGGATTTCCTTGGTGACCACCTATCCAAGGACTAACATCGTACGCTCTCCTGGGACATCCCCCAGCGTCTGCCTAGACCCAGTGCCTTCCTTCGAGTCTGCATTGCAAGCGGAGCCAGGGTCCCACACTGGCACTGGACTGGAGTTGGCCAAGCCGCCACTGGCCTCACCTCGACTCCCAGCCTCAGCAGATGTTTCACGACCTCGACCTGGCCGCTGGCTGCTGCGGTGTGGAGCAAGGTGTAACCCTTCTTATCCTTACACATGATGTCAGCACCCCGGGCCACCAGCAGCTTCAGAACTTCCAAATGCCCTGTGCAAAGGAAACAGGAACTCAGGGCTGCAGCACCTCAGTGGCCGGTGAGTCCCGAGCACGGTGACCAAGTCGGCAGCAATGGGGACGTCAGGGTCAATACACAGCCACCAGACACTGGACTGGGACCCGCCATCGCGTTCCACGGAACAGCCAGCTGGGCGGCCCAGAGTCAGATAGAAATGTCTTAGTTTGGCTTCACTTGCTCCACATGGGATGGGCAGGGGCTTGGATCAAGAGCTTTGTCTAGCCTCCGTATCCTCCTAACTCCCCGCAGTTCAATCCTCCCACCAGGGAATCCCATGGGCTGTCCGTTTGACACCAGCACCAGCAATGGGAGGGGACCTGCTTTTCCCCGCCGGCGCAGCAGTGGCATAATATTAGTGCTGTCCCCTGGTGCAGCGCCCTGTCACTGGCCATGGCCTGCTAACGCCAGCAGGACTTGGGCCTGACGGCAGCGTAAGAAGTAGCACAAGGCTGACCCCGGCTGTCACTGCCCAGACTTTGCTCCCCCATAAGTTAGGAGAGAAGAGGTTGTATGTCACAGGACATACCTGCCCTGTACACCCCCTGCCTCAGTTTCCCATCACCCCCTCGGGACTGCCTTTCATGGGTAGAGCCTTGATGCCCAGGCTGCTTCCCTGGGGTCCTCCCAGCCCCTAATCAGGGCCTTCCCCAGAAGCCCAGCTTGGTCTCGGTGGCCTCCCCCACCAACCTAAGTTCTCTGCCATCACCTGACCCCAGGGAGTCCTGCTCCTGAGGCCGGGAGGTAGCTACCTGTGGCACAGGCAGGCTGAGCAATCTGGGCTGGCTAGCCCCTGGCCTCCTGGCCTTAGCGGGGCAGGCCACCCCACTACACCTTCATAACATTCTTTTGCATACGAAAGGTGCCACACGCCCCTCCAAAGTCCAATGTCTCCCCCACTCCCCTGCAGCCACACGCTGATGGGAGAGTCCAGAAAAGGGTTCTCCTCCCACCCTGCCCATCAGATCTCGGCAGCTCTGTCCCTTCTCCTCCAACATGGCAAGCCATGTGATGCCGAACGCACCCAGGCCTGGGACAAGAGAGATCTGGAGCCCTGGCTGCTGAACAAAGATTCACACGAGAGTCAGGCCCAGGTGCTGAATGACACCCAAAGAGCTCACAGCTACAGAGGGAGGGGACAGTTTTGGGGTTCTATGCGCAGAACTGGTGAGACTTGGGGGAGAAGGGGAGAACACCCACAGTGGTGAGCCCCTCCCCTGCCCAGACTCACTGCCTGTGCCACTAGCTGTACCTGCAGGGGAGTCCCAAAAGGGGATGCTGGGGAACTAGGAAGTACCTGTATCAGAACAAGGCCAGCTAACAAAGGGTGATGTACCTAGGAAGGCTGCCCAGTGGATGGGCTGACGTTCCTTCTTGTCACACGTGCTCAGGCTGGCTCCCTTGTTTAAGAGCAAGTTCACCATCTGAAGGAGAGAGGCAGCAGTCAGAGGAATGGCTCCCACCAAATTCCGCCAACCCCGCCCCGGCACACACGAGAGCCTCATGCTTTCTGCGGCACCTGGAGCGATGGGGCCTGGCTGGCCTCCAGGCACTGCCACAATTTAAACGTAACGGCAGCCCCAGCCTGCCTGGCTGAACCTGGCCAGCTGGGGATGCGGCTGGAGGTGGTCATGGCATGACAGAGGGGTTCAAAGGGCAGGAAACAAATGCTGCATGTTGGGTGTCCATGCCCACCCCCAGCTCCTCACTGTCCTGGCTGAGGATCCTGCACATGGAGCGCATGCATCTAAGGACGAAGCACTTCTCCCACTCTAGCCAGCAGCTTAGCAATGCTTTATGGCTCCCCCGTATTTGTATTCTGGGAACGCCTCAAGGCTCTCATCAGCTGCAGGGCCCCATTGTGTCAGATGCTGCGCACACAGCATGGAATACAGCCCCTGATCCACTGAGCTCCCAAGCCAAAAGGCGGACAGACTGCTGCAGACAAACAACAAACAAAGCAACTTGGCCAGAGTCCCGAGCCTGTTGGTCACCGCATCATTTCCACGTAGTCCCTTCCCTCAAGAGATCACCCTCGCTTCACAGACAGGGAAGCCAAGATCCCAAGGTCACAGTACCAGACTGAGAACCCCCAAGTCCCGAGAGCCTCCTCCCACCGGACCACCGGCCCGCACCCCCTCGGGGAGGAACACGCAGGTGCAGGCCGCTCACCTCAATGTGGCCGCTGTGCACGGCGTGGTGTAGCGCTGTGCGGCCTGTGCGATCTGCCACGTTGACACTGCTCAGCAGGGGGATGATGGCCTCCGCGCACTTGGTGGCTCTGTTGGCAGCGGCGACGTGGAGCGGCGTTTGCCAGAACTTATCACGGGCGTTGACGTCCGCTGAGTGCTTCAGGAGGAGGTTAAGTGCCTTCTGCCAGGACAGAGAAAGGGTGGCTGTACCCCACGCCGGTGGGGGCAGACAAAGCCTCGGGAGCTAAGCAGCACCATTCAGTCTTGAAATTAAACCAAGCAGTCAGGGGTGAAGGAGCAGGTTCATCACTAGCAACGAATCTGGTTACCCTACCTGCCTCTTAGATTGGTAACAGCACCCCACAGCTTGCCCAGGGACTACAACTCCCAGAAAGCAATGCTTCATCTCGATCACAGCTGCTGGATATCAGAGTGGGCCAAGCTGGCGTGGGAAGGCTGCAATTTGGTTGGGTTTGCACACCGCACTCATCACCACGGCTGCCAGTTTGCCTTGCCTATCATCTTCCCCTTTCAATGCCACCCTGCCGAGACGCAGCCTGCTGCAGAAGGCTGGCTCTGTCGGGGAGAGAGACTGGCCCTCAGGCCCTGTCTCCACTAGGACCAAAAGGCCTGGCGGTGTTTTAAAACTGGTGTAACGGTCACACGTTAGCTAGGATGGTACAAAACGCGTGTTAAGCTACAATGTGCCGGCACATTGTAGCTTAACACGCATTACCCGGCTAACACCCAGTAAGCTACAACGTGCCCTGTCTCCACAATGATGTTAAGTGTGCTGGCTATCACGTGTGAAACACCTCTGTTTTCCTGGGGCTGAAGCAGCTGAGCAGCCTACGATGGGCTCAGCTCTGGGGCAAATTCTATCTGCACCTCCAAAAACACTGCCCTGACAATTCAGCTCAATTGCCCCTGCCCAGAGCAGCCTGGGCTGGGAGACAAGGTTTGCCCTTCAGGACTGGGTGCAGCTGGCAGAGTTGGCTGGGGCAGTGGGCACTGTATCAGGCACCAGCTAGCGATACTCGTATTAGTCCTTCATTTCACTTTGTGATTTTTCTTTTTCAAAACCACTGAAATCTAGACAGAGTCATGGGCAGTCGCCGATGATAGCCAAGATCCCACAACCAGAACACTGAGGGGCCCCAGGCTGGAGTCTTCACAGGTCCCTTCCCGCCCCCCACAGATGGAATTTCAATAGGTGCTGGGTGCCTAAGTTCCTTTGGCTTACCAGGACAACTGAGCCTTACCCTGTGGGCAGCTGGGCCCTCACAAGACTGTGCCTGTTTCACCCTAGTGACTCCTACTGGTCAGTGACAAGCCTCAAAGGGAGGTTAACTTATCGTCACTAAGCCATTTCAGTAAGAGGAAAGGATGCTGCCCCTGACCCAAAGCCCCTGCTGAGAGAGGAAGAGATACGGCCTTGAAAAAACAACTAAGACAGCTGGCTAAACCACTGAACCGGCCTACTGGAGCCAGACAGCGGGGCAACGTGTGAACGACCAAGGCCTTGAAATCAGGCATGGAAGCTATAAAATGGGATGCTTTTTAAAGCTCCATTCTCCAGCCAAGCCCCTCGGGGATCTGAAGCTAGCTACATCTGCCGTCGTGCAGGGAGCAGCTGGCACTGTTCCTCCAGAGACCCCCTCTGCCCACCACAAGCGGTTCCACTTCAGCTTTGCTTCTCCAAACTGTCAGCATGCAAAAGTGATGCCTCTAGAACGGAGAGCATGTTCCTCCTCAGCAGGGAACAGCTCAGACCTCCCCCATGCCTCTGACTCCAACCCAAGTCCCTGGCCCTGAGAAGATCCCCTCGTTCATCACCACCCTGGGGGCTGGCGGCTCGCAGGATCCTTGGGAGCACGCAGACGGAGTACGTGTCCCAGAATGCTGCTCTGTGCCCTCACGTGGGCACTGGCCAGGTAAGAGCACTCCTTTGCCCTGGGCCTTTCACGGTGGAATTGTGCTGGGGGGCTCAGGGTGGGCCATGGACTGTCTAGGTGGCAGGTTCGAATCCAGCCCAGCTTGGGAGCAACCAAAAGGCTCGTGAACTGTTTGGTGGCCCTTGCATGAAGTTTCTCGGTGTAGTTCCCAGAGGGCCACCAGCCACCTTCCAAATCACAGCAGCAGCTGCCCTCCGCCAGGCTCCTCCTGGCAGCCTCAGCCAAGCACTGACTGAGCCCTGGAGACCGAACACCCCTCTCACCCCTTAAGAAGGCCCCTCCAAAAAGTCACACAGGGGAGTACGTGGCACATGGGGGAAACCTGCCTTCTGTTGCCTGTATGGCCCATTCTAAGGCTAAAGAGAGGCCTCTGGCATGATCTGACACCCTTCCCCAGCGCAAAATCCCCAGCATCGAGTCCTGTGATCTTGCAGTTAATGAGTGTTCTCGAGTGACTCATGAGGTGTGAGGATCGCAGACGCAGACCCATGTGACCCACTGACCTATATTTTATCATCATTCCCCCCTCTTTCCAAGGACAATGCACCACAACCCCCTTTCCCAGGGGGCTGGCTGATCCTGAGCAGGAATGCAACACTTCCTAAGTGTGTGGGGATTGGGAGGTGGCTTAGGTTAGGCTGCTCAGTGGTTGGACATGGCCTGAAGCAATGGGGATAGCAGAGAAAAGCCATTACACAAGTTAACTGGCTCTAGGGGAGAACGAAGAAGTTCAGCACTTTTCCGGGCAGATTCCCTCCAGGGAGCACTGGTGAACAGAGCAGAAAGGCCCCATCCAAGGGGCCTGATTGAAAGCAGAGAGCAAGGCACTCCAACAGCACAATGGTGGGGACAATAGAGACCCCAGCACACCCTCGTCATGCACCGCAGCCCTCAAATCCAAAGCCAGGACCCAGAACAGGGCTGTGACTGCCTGCCTGGAAATGTCCCCAGCGCTGGGATAGATTCCATGGGGGAGATCTTCAAAAGCACCTAAGAGATTTAGATGCTCAAGTTCCATTGAGGGCTAGTGGGATTTGTGCTCTTAAATGCCTTCGGTGCCTTTGAGACGCTCCCCACTCCTCCTCGGTTCTAATACGATTAGCAGGAATTCTCCCGCTGCCTAGGACTCACAGGTTCTTCCTCTCTGCCGTGGAGTTCTGCCTTTCTCTAGCCCACCTCAAAGGGCTTTGCCAACAATGCACCCTACAACTCCCTGAAAGGTAGGCTGGCTCCTACTCCTATTCCAGAAGCAGCCAAGCCTATGACGCAGAGGGACAAAGCAGCTTGCCCAAGTCCATGTAGCACGTTAGTGACAAGGTTCAGCTTTCCAGTCCCCTGCTCCAGCCACTAGACCACAATGCTCCGCTCTCCCTCAAGCTGTCCGTATGTCCATTGGCTTCCACTGCCGCAAGGGAGGTTTAGGTTGGACATTAGGAAAAACTTCCTGTCAGGGTGGTCAAGCACGGAAATAAAATGCCCAGGGAAACTGTGGAGTCTCCATCACTGGAGATTTTTAAGAGGAGGCTGGACAAACGCTTGTCATGGATGGTCCAGGAAATACTGAGTTCTACCATGAGTGCAGGGGACTGGACTAGACGACCTCTTGAGGGCCCTTCCAGTCCTACGATCCTATGAATCTTTATTTGTTTAGCCAACCTCTGCCACCCATGTCACAACCCTGTGACCAAAACAAAAGCCCCCCTTTCAAAGCATCTCTGCCCAGAACTGGACCGAACTGGCTAGCGATACGGAGCTCTGATGTTTCCCTCCGGATACAGATCTCTTGGGGACCAGCACCGAAAGGAACTGCGACTAAAGTGGCAACTTCACGATGTTTCGGTGCAAAGTTTTAAATCCTTGCTTAATTTTGCAGGGGACATTTGAGTGGGGAAGGTGAGCGCTTGACAACACTTGCTCACCGAACTGCAGAAAGGACAGGGCACGGAGGAAGTAGGAAGAATAAATTTCTGAGACACCTAATTGCTACTCCTGGCATACAAGAGAAACTCCCGTCAGTAGCTCGCACGTGGGATGCCAGGGAGTAGTCGCCTGGTACAAAAGCCCCTTTTTTAGCGCTCAGGAGTCACTGACTAGCCTGGCACCTCCAGCCCGTTCTGCTGCCCATGTCATCAGCGGCCACCCATCTGTACTATGCACGCTGACAGATTCAATTCTATTCATCCAAGGGGGAACTGTGCTTGACCTTTATCAATGTCACAGGAACACGCTGGAAATCGATGCAGAGAGCTGCACATGAGGAAAGATTTAACTATGTGTACCTTGGCTAAACAACATTATCGGGCGCCCGCTGCACACAGAACTGCCACTGCCTGCAAAGAAACTTATGTGCACAGACATGACGGCAGAAGAGAGCCGTCGGAGGGGGCAGATGTGATACTAGCAGACAGCTGAAAGGTGTAAGCATCATGGTGGGAGGGGAATTGGCTAGGGTGGTCGCAGGAGTATTATTACAATGAATAAAGTGAAGTTAAACCCAGGGAAGGCTGAATATCAGGAAATACTTCCTGACAACGAGATCCATTAGGCTGCGGCATCATCTCCTAAAAGAAAGAGGTGGGAGCCCCATCACGTGGGGCATTTAAAACAAGACAAAGCCCTAATGGGAAGATGTTGCAGGGAGAACCCACGTATTGGGGGTGGAGTAAAGGGAGTATTATGGGTCTTTCCCAGTTCTATTTTCTATTTTTCAAATTATTATGGGGTCTGGATGGTCCTTCAACTGCGTCAAAAGGGAACATCTACGCCCCCCAGGGCTCTCACTGGACTCAGTGCGGGCATGCAGAAAGCAGGGGGAAGAAAACGGTTACTCAAAAAAGAGCCCAGAGGAGACAGACCGATTCATTACTGTGAGGCTTGCAAGGGCACCTACCTCATTGCGAGAAGCTGCGGCGCGATGCAGCGGGGTTAGCCAAACAGTGTCCTTTGCATTTACGTTAGCACCTGAGGAGATGGAGCAGAAAGAGGAGGTGAACACATCTGGGCTAGGGGCACTGCTGGGGTACAAGACTGCCAGATGCTCCAAGGCACCATCGCTGTTTTTAAACACCCACTGCTGTATCTGCTTGGTCAGACAGCATGTCAATTTCTTCGGTTAAAGAAGGAACCTATTGAGCTTCAGGGCTGGTCAAGACTTAAACCTTCACACCTCGGAGCCAGAAGTTAAGCCAATCGAAACTACACTGTAGACACAGCTGGGCCGATGGAAGAACTCTACCTATATCCACAGACCCCTTCAGTCACTAGACTTTGGTGCTTCCGGAGTGTAGCTCTACCCTTCGTTTAGATGCTACAAGACACACGCTCTGGCACGAGGGGGATAAGCTAGGCCCAGCAGAGGGCCGCAGCTCCTTGGCATGAAGCACAGGGAATGCAGCACTGAGGTAAATGGAAAAAACTACATTTCCCAGCACACACTGCTCCACCTTCATCTCAGTGGCCACAAGACTATCAGTCCCAGAATGCAGTTCATCATTGTGAGCTAAAAGGAGGCTGCTCAGACAAAGATGGTGCATTTCATATTGGAATCTGTATGTCTTCATATGCTGTGCCTCTGTGTACAGGTGAAGGAGACCAGAGCCGCACTGCAGGAGTCGGCAGGCCTGGCTTTTGTCATCCCTGCTCTGGCAGCTCAAGATTCTCTGTGCCAGGCTAGGACCATCAAAACCCAGCTGCCCCGGCTCTACTGCATAGAGCTGCCCTGCCCTGATAGCCACATGAAACATGTCCGTCGGGGCTGGTCTAGGATCACTAGGGGCTCTTCCATGTCACCAGCAAACTGTTAACAAGTCAAGGGCACCTAAAGGGAGCAATGACAATGAATGTCAGATTAGGGTCCTTTTTTCTCCTGTCCATTGCGTGTGGAGAGCAAGCCTGGATGTAGATTTGAGCCGTTTCAGAGGAAAATGGAAGGGCTGGTACCTTGGGTTAGAGCCAAGCATGCAGCAGGCAGGTGCTGAGCAAAATTCTCTAGTCCTCACCCCACACCCGACAAATGATCCAGATCTGCGGCTCCCCACCCCACTCCTGCTGTTCAAGGCTTTCCCCTAGTCAGTTCTGTCACTATCCTTCAATCCTGACCCACAGTCCCTGCTATCCCAGCCCCGGGCTCCCCGCATAGAACTTGGTCAATGCCCCCCCAAATCCTGACCCCACAGTCCCCAAGTATTACAGCGGTAGGCTCCCCCACCCCAATCCCAATTCACTGCTCCCCTCCCCAGGTCTGCTGGTGCCCCTCAGTCCCAATCCGCAGCCCCCTAACCCCCAATATTCCAGTTCCAGGTTGTTTTAAGATTTGCACAAACCTCCTCTTGGCATCTGGGCGAGAGCAACTAATGACGTTTCCTTTGTGACTCAAGCAGCAATTCTCCTGTGGATGAAAAACCCTTGTACCCCCATGCCCTTGAGCAGAACCCCTTCTGCATTAGACCCACAGGAGGGCCAGGCCGCCTAACCTGAGCACGTCCATGCAGCCGGCTGTACTGGGCAGAGACAGTTGCGGGTCTTACCTGACAGTATTAGGAGCTCAATGATTGGGACATCTCCTAAGTAGGCAGCAGCATGCAGTGGGGTTCGTCGTTCTTGGTCCTGCCCAGGGAGATAAGAAAAGGCCGTGATGCAACTATGCACACAGCAAACACTGCTCCTTCCCCATCCAACTTCCCCCATCCTAAAGACCCAAATGTTGCTTCCTGCCCTGAGGACATCTGGGTAAGTCTAAGTGGATGGAGGAGTCTGCTTAGGACCAGCAATAACAGACAGCGTAGTGAGGAAGCAGTGGACTACCTTTCATACCTCAGTCCATTTCAGGGTATCTGTCAGCTAGAGCAGGGCTGGGAGCCAGGAATCCAGGGGTCTATTCCCAGGTTGGGGAGGTGAGCGGGGTCTAGTGGTTAGAGCAGGGCTGAAAGCCAGGAATCCAGGGGTCTATTCCCAGTTCAGGGAGGTGAGTGGGGTCTAATGGTTAGAACCGGGCTGGGAGCCAGGAATCCAGGGGTCTATTCCCAGTTCAGGGAGGTGAGTGGGGGCTAGTGGTTAGAGCAGGGGGCTGGGAGCCAGGACTCTCAGGTGGCTAATTTCTAGCTCTGTCACCTTGGACAAGTTACTTCACTTCCTCCCTGCTCCAGCTTCCCTAAACAGAGATGGCATCTAGCTCATAGGCTTGTAAAACTTCAGGAAGGTTTGCAAAGCGCTTGGAGACCCCTACATGAAAGGTTTATAAAACCACCAAGCAGTATTACCCCGGTGCTCCGCATGCCCTTCACATCCCGTCATTCTAGGTCAAGTGCCAACAACAATAAAAGCTTGCGAGCACCACAAGCAGCTCCCAAAACGCACCAAGCCCAAAAGACTGGGAGAGGCTATAAAGGTGCAGGAAGCACAGCATAGATAGGATCAGTTTTCTTCGCTTTCTGCTGGCCCCTGCATAACCTCTTCCTTGAGGCATTTGGCTCAGTCTCAGCAAACACCAAGTGGGTTACAGGGGCACAGAAGAGAGATTTAGGTCCCGCCTTTTAGCTGCATTTAACGAAAGTTGTATTTTTTTTCATCGAGTTAAAAAAAAAGAGAGAATCAAGAAAATGACTGGTAGGACTGGCAAACAATCTGGAGAAGCAGAAAGTGAAATTGACCAATCTCATTCCCAAGTGAAATCAGCACCCGAAGAGATACATGCGTTAAGTGTTAATCATTCTCTTGTTTTTGGGCAACAGAGCAAAGGCATTTTAGAGAGAGGATGATCCTGATCAACTCCCTTTAAAGAGAAGGAGACTATAGAATTATCACGTCCCTGAAGGAGGCAGCCAAGGAACAAAGTCTCCTGATCCCTTTGTAACACGTTAAGATATGATCTAATCATTAGTTCCAGTGGCTGGCACCAAAAACAGTGCTGGGCCTCCCCTCTGAGTCAGTAAAGCCCACGATGCTCGACCCAGACCTATGCTGCTCCCGTGCACTATTCATTCAGAGTACACAAGAGTGCTAGCCCCGTGCATGCCGCAGCATGGACAGAAAGTGCCAGACGCATTAGATGCAATGGCCAAGAGCACAGCTGGGAGCAGCATGCAGTGAAAACCTCGGTAATGCCCCACAGCCTATCAGAGAGTAAGATGCTGAACCGGACTCAGCCACTTACCCAGAACCCATGACACTGACCAACACACAGCCTAAAAGAGCAACTAGTCACTGATCCAGAGCCAGTCCCCCAGCACCACACACGGACAGACAGCGAGGCTGACCCAGTGAGGGTCATCACTGGGATAATTTACTAGAGGTCCTGCTGGACACTGTCGTGGCAGTTTTCAGATCGAGGTTGGATCCACTCTAGTCCAAGCAGGAAGTGTTTCAGGGCAGCTCTCTGGTCTGTGTGATTCAGAAGGCCAGATTGGATGATTGCAGTGGTCCCGCTTTCTGGCCTTGGAATCTATTCACCAGCCTACCCGACAGACAGAGTCACCTCTCTCAGCCACACATCTGCCACTGGTTTGTTCGCAGGAATCTTGTAAACCAGATTAAGGGAGCGTTTGCATCCAAGTCTGATTGGAACATTTGCATGCGGATTTTACACTCCTCTTCCTCAGGGCTGGCTATTCAGGTTACATCACGGGTCACGATCAACCCAGGAGGCCTCTGAAGCAAGGGCACCCAAAATGAGCATTACCAGGAGCTAGAAGGATACATCTGACTGGCAAGAGAGTGAATGAACTGGCAGCTACTATTCGTCCTGAAGACGGGGTGTGGTCTGAAGACTGCAGGCTGCAGCATTCAATGTGGCATCTTCATCCAAAGGCCAGCCCAAACAACTCAATCTGGACCACTGCATTTTGGGCCTGGCAAGCCACACCTCCTTACCCAAGGTGAGAACAGCCAGGTGGTAGCACCTGCAAGGCTGCATTTCGGCCATCCCCACCCTGCTCAGGTGCACTCGGCAGCCAAATTTAAAAGAGAGGCAGTGAAAGTGCATCTGTATTCCTTGGGACGTTAGCTCTGCCCCACCAATCAGCGCAGCCTCAACACAGACAGCTCAGCCCTGCTCTATCAGTTCCAAAGGAGAGCAAGGGATGCTGGGGATGCAGCCAAACTAGTCCCAGTTCACTGCCCTTCCATTCACCTGCAGCCTTCAAACGAAGAGCAGAAACCCGACAAGACACTGCATTATCCGAACATTATAAATAGCAGGCAAGTCTCCCAGTGACTAGGATGTACCACTAACCCCATTTTACAGATAGGGAGAGGGAGGCCAGGGGACAAAGGCCCAGATTTTTAAAGATATTTAGGCATCCCAAGGCCCACCTTGGGAACCTAAGTCAGTTAGGTGTTGCAACCCCTAAATACCTTTAAAAATCTGAGCCAAGGTTGCAAAGCCAGGAATAGAACCTAGGAGCCTTGCCTCTTAAGTTGCCTGCTCTAACCACTGGATCACACTGCAGAAAAGATTCTTGCTCGCTTACCAGAAGCGTAACAGTTCCACCCTCTCTGCTTTGGCTACACAAGCATATTTCAGAGGCAAAACAGAGGAGGACAGGTCAATCTGAGACAGGAGCGTCAGCGTGCCAAGCTGGGCCAGGCAGCTGCTGCTCCAGCACTCACCAATATATTGATATTCTCTTTCTGGTTCAGCAACGACCGCACCTCCTCTAGATCACGGTTGAAGATGGCTTGGACCAGAGGAGGCTGCAAAGAGAAAGACAATCAAGCTGTGAAGCAGGTAAAATGAATGTGCAAGGACAGGGACAGGAGAATGGCCGGCAACATCATTCATATGCCCCAAGACCAGCCCGACAAGTCAGTCACCTCACGCCACCTGGGTTTGTTTGGGGCTCCTGCTTCTATAGCAAACGCAACATCTACTGAGCCATTCCAGTAAGCTGCAGCTGTGGAGACAGGCCCAGCTGTGGCATCTGACAGGAATTCTCCCCTACTCCTTGCAGCTGAAGGCTTTTAATATTTATACAAGTCAATTTCTCTTTAAAAAAATAAAAGGAGAGAGAGGGGCTGCTGCTTCTGCAAGGATTAAAAAACTGAAGCGAAGTGAATGTTCCGGGTTATCCACTCTAGGGAATAAAGCCACGAGCTGAAGAAGCGTGGTACAAGTTTTGCGCCCTACCCATGGGCCTGGAACGGCTACATCTGGGGGGGGGCAGGACCATCCACTCAGGCCCTGATCCTGGCCAGATATCAGTGGGACTCTGTCCCCTTAGCCTCTCTGCCAAGAAGTGGGCCAACTGCTGCCAGTTGTGGAGGTTTTCCTGATGTGGACACTTGCCCACTGGGAACTGGACCAAGACTCAAACCCATTTCACACAGGGGCCACACTCGACAGCTGGCAATGGCTTTTGATTGCTCTGTTGTGGAGGCCAAAGACTTTGTAAAACTCGAAGAGGGACTGGCCATTTATAAGAAGTTATAATGCCAACAAAACTCGTTTAGGAAGGGATATAAACCATCAAGCTTCATGGCTTAAACCGCTCTAATTATTGGGATGAGACCTTCGCAGGGGGTACATTATCCCACATCTGCCTTCCCCCGGGCTTCTTGCAACGTCCTTTGAAGTGGCCGATGCTGGCCACTGTCCGAGACAAAATACTGTCTCGATGGATGACAGGTCTGATCCGGTCTAGCAATTCCTACACTTCTTACCCAGCCTGAATTTTAACAAGTGCCTTAGAGGGGAAAGATGCTGCATCCCTCTCCCAAATCCCCTGAGCCATCCGCTCCCAACAGGATCAAGCAGCCGATAAGCAAATACTCAGGAAAGCTAAATCTTGGGAGTCACTCAGTGAGGGGCAGACTCTGCACCCGAAGACCCTCTTTTCAGAACCCACGTATGGATTTTCAATAGCAAGAGAGTGAACATGGCCCAGAGCGGGTCCCTTTGCTCAAATCTCATGCTGCCAGGTAACAGCCAAACCCTCTTCACCTCTCCCATCACTACTTCTGGGTCTAGCTTCAGTTGCCATAAGATTTGGCTATAGCCAGAAAATACCAACACAGATCCCATTGGCCTAAAATGGATCTTTACGGGCAAGCACTTGCGATGTGCACCACAAATCCCTGTCCCGTCCCTTATTTCACCCTATAATCCACCTTCCGACCCCTCTCAGTGGCCGAGAGCACACAGTTAACAGGAGTGGTACCCTGGAAGACCGATCTCAGGGAAAGTCAGAATCCCGACTGGTATCTTCCGTTCTGAGGGCACAAGGGGAACACACCCTCCTGGGAACCTGGTGCAGGTTTGGTTACGGTGGATGAGCATCCCCCAAGGGAGCCCCAAGCTTTGGCAGCTACACTGCGCCTCTCTGCAGCAGTAACAGAACCCTGCTGTGGATTTCCTGTCACCCAGGCCTAGATTGTATTTTCTGTCGTTTATCCTGGGAGCTCTTTGGGGCAGGGACTGCGGCCACCTTTACGTCTGTATAGAACCAAGTGCACTGCGGTCAGGACCGAAAACAAACCACCACCCTTTGCTAAAGGTAGCGCAGCAAATCAGCTCTCTGTGCAAAGCAGATCTCTAAGCAGCACAGCTTCTGGGGTGATGCAGCTGACAGCTCTGTGCCTACTCCATCCTTTCCTCACGTTTTGTCTACCTCACTCATTCCAGCACCGGAGACAACCAACACCAACCGCATCTGCTCATCTTGACTGGTCTGCTCAGCAGAGGGAACCCTGAACTTGCATTTCCAGGGCAGACTTTCCATCCTTACCCTGCTAACTCCACATTTCCTCTCCCCTCTCTATCCAAACACGTGCATGAAACAGCGAAAGGTAGGGGAACACCCAGTCAGAGGGAACGAGCGAGTCATTCGCTTCGCGTGGAATGCAGTGGACTCAGCATTCAGCGTTAGACATTTCCAAAAAAAAAAAAAAAAGATGCATAGATGATAATTATGCGGTGCACGGACTTCAGCGGAGCTTGCAAGCAATGCTGGGACTGACACACCCACCCACCATTCACAAGAGAAGCTGAATGTTTTGGTTACCAAAACAAGGTTACTCCCCTGTTCCCTTCTCTCCCTGCCATGTGAGGCTTTAAATGCACAGCCTGTCAGTGAGATTGCAACAGTGAGGGACCACAGGAGGGGTAAATATTTGGCTTGGAGGACTCAGCAGCCCAGATCTCACATATCACTACTGTCTGGGTATGACAAAGAGGGCTCATGTCAAATTGGGGTTAAAGATGAGATGTTTCTAGGCCAATGGGGTATTTGGAAGAGTAGGGGGAGGTGCTGGGCATCATCCAGGGAGTAATGGGGGTGACGACTGTGTATGAATATACTCTGTCTTAGGAAAGTGAAGTACATACCCGACGGGGAGGGGAGAAGAGATTCAGGCTCCTTGGGGCTGGGACGTTTCATTCATACCAGTTACAGTGCAGAGATGGCTGAAACCTGACCCTTTTAGGGGAATAGTATGTGGCCATGGTCATCTGTATAGCCACTCTTCCTCCTCCACCCCCCGGGGGGTACCTACAGAGATCAGTCAGCCCTACTGATCTGGGGGTTGTGACACAAGTCAAGTGGGGTGCAGACAGGACTGATTCACATCCACACCCAAGGAAAGTGGGGTGCAACCCCCCCAGTATGTAGGGAAGTTGACTCACATACACCTCCGACGGCAACAGAGTGCATGGGAAAAGCCTCATCACACCCCTGGAAGTGGCAGGCAATACAACAGCACAGGGGCACCAACCCCCCCCCCCAAGTGATGAAAGTGGGATGCAACATGAATCACCCCCTAACTTGTGAAAGTGGGGTGCACACCGTGGGTGGTGTCAAACCAAGCCCCGCCTCTGGCCTGAGGGGGGCTGAAACAGGAAGGGGGATGAGGGGGTGTAGAGGGAGAAAGGCAGGGAATGAAGATGGGGAGGTTCAAATCCTGTTCAGGCTTCAGGGGGATAAAGAGGTTGATGGGAGGATTAAGAGGGTAGGAAGGACGGCTGGGGGCGACGGGGGATAAGGAAGGAGATGGGAGCAGCGGAGGCACGCAGAAGATGGGGAACAAGCAGAGCTAGGAGATGGGGGACACCAATATGGGGGGGGCAAAGGGAAGGAGGCAACGGTGAGGGCAGGCCAAGCGGAGCGGGGAGGAGGGGGGCCAAAGAGGCAGGTGCTGGGGAAATAGGGCAGTGGGTCAGAAAGGGATAAAAAATGGATGCAGACAGGGTGGGGCCCAGGAGGCCAAAGGCAGAGATGGGGCGGGGGGCAGAGGGTGGGAGGGGGCCCCAGCGGGGTGAAGGCAGAGGGGGGGCA
>NC_133794.1:9787463-9792519 GCF_003597395.2 Chelonoidis abingdonii
TTGCCGAGCCGCGCTTGCCAGTCGGGGTGGCCGGGCTTCCGTCTCTCGGGCGGGAAAACGGCAGCCGGAGCCCGCTCCGCCTCGAGGCGGCGGCGCCCAGCCCGGCCGGGCTCGGCTCGGCTCGGCCCCTCCCCGGGCTGGGCGGGCCGGGCCGGCGAGGGGCGCTCCTCACCAGTCGCGAATCCCCCGGGCTGCGTAGCGGGCGGGGCGGGGGTAGGCTGCTCGGGCGTGCCCCGGTACCTGTCCGTGATGCTGAGAATCCCCAGCTCCGGGCCGAGGCGCCCAGCTCAGCGCCGAGCCCTCCCCTTGGCATCAGGCTCCGGGCCTCGGCGCTGCGGGGCGGGAGGGACTGACCCGCCCACGCGCCGGGAGGCCGCAGCGACCTGCCGGGGAGCCGGTCCCCAGCGGCCCCAGGCCCGCTCCCGGGGGGGGCTGGGGGGGGCACTGAGGATCCCCGCAGGTGTCGGGGGAGCGGGCCTCGGGAGGGCCTTGCGTGGAGAAGAGACAAACTGAAATGGGGGGGCATCTGGGATCCCCCGCAGGGCGGGAGCCGGGCCTTCGGGGGGCGCCTTGGTGGGGGCCCTGAATGGGGGGCACTTGGATCCCCGCAGGGTGGGGGAGCCAGGCCCAGGGAGCCCGGTGGTGGGGTGGGCCTTGGGGGGGGTCCCTGAGCGGAGGGGGTACTTGGATCCCCTCAGGGGCAAGGGAGCCGGGCCTCGGGGGGACCTTGGGGGGGGTCCCTGAATGGGGGGGCACTTGGATCCCCTCAGGGGTGGGGGAGCCGGGCCCAGGGGTCCCTGAGGGGTTGGAGACCTGGGCCCCCTGGAGCTCCCCAGTGGGTCTGGGCCCCGTGTTTCCCCCCAGTCAAGGGATGGGGAGCTGGGCACCAGGGCCTCCCAGAGATCCTTCCTGAGATGGGGTGCAGACCCCTTAGGGCCACCTCCCTCCTTGCTGGCTGTGCCAGGACCCCCTGGCTGGACTAATGCTTGGCCCCCGCTTGCTCGCCCTGGGGTGCAGGAACTCTCCTGGGCTACTTTGCCACATGGGCAGGGCAGACGAGAGCCGCTTTTCCACGTGAGCCCTTGAGTTTCCCTCAGTGCGATTCCATCGGTCGACCCCACTGGAATCAGGTCCAGGATGAGACGGGTGAGCAAATGGATAGATAAACTGGGCCCATGGGTGAAGCTGGGTGCCTCCATGTTCTCCAAGGGCTAGTGATAGAGAATCAGACAAGGAACTGCGCTACCTACATATCGGGTCAATTGCTAGTAACCCTATGGATCTACCACCATTAACTGATGGTTTCATCACCATCAACTGATGGTGGCCATGTGGCCACTGGAAATTAAATAAGAAGAATTAATAGTTGATTGAGTTATGACATTAATTCTTTGGGCTTCTAAAGCACCCGTTATCCAAGGACTCACCAACTTGTATTTAGACTAAACAAATCAGTTTGCTACAAGGGTGATCTCAGATTCTTTTGTGGTTGCGATGTGGAAGTCCCAGCTGAGTTTCTGTGCTAGTTACTGTACAAATACATGGTAAGAGACAATCCCTGCTCCAGAGAGTTAGAATCTGGACAAGGCAGATAAAGGATGGATGGGATTAACCATCTCACACAAGGTCATGCAGCTGTAGTGTAGACCAGGCCTGAATCCAGGTCTCCTGAGTCCCAGCACAGTGTCTGCTCTTCTGGACCAAGCAGCCTCTCAGGCCTAGTCTACACTTAAAAGGTTTGCTGATATAGATATCCTGGCACCCCCTAGTGGAGACACAGCTGATTCCAGCAAAAGTGTCTTTCAACCTGTTCTCCGAATGGAATAGCTATGACCTGCCAAATATTTTTTGTTGCTGCTATAACTGTGTCTACATTAGAGCTTTGGCCAGCACAGGCATATGGGTTTGCGGTGTGATATTTTACATGTTCCTAACCAACATAGCTATGCCAGTAATATTTTCTAGTGTAGACCAGGCCTCGGAGAGGGAAGGTTGGTCCTTTGTGGCTAACGCACAGGTCTGGGAATCAGGAGATCAGTGTTCTACATGGACTGTGCTCTCTGCTTGAACTCAGGAAGCTGAGACAGAGAGAAGGTCCCACGGTGAAGTGAATCTCCTAGACTTTAAGGCCAGAAGGGACCGTCGTGATCATGTCGTGTAGAACTCAGATACCTTCAATTCAGGTGTCTCCTAAGATCCCACTGCTTCCATCATGTCCACAAGAAATTAACTGTTAAACAAATCCAAAATCCATTCCCTCCTCTGGGCTACACAGTTAGTGCCTGCCCTAATTTCTATGCCTGCACTCCCTCCCTCCCAGGTGTAAATATGTCCACGTATGCACTCAGTGGGTCTACTCATGGAAGTAAGCATTGCCCTTGGAGATGTTTTCAGGATTCGGCTGTTATATCGTAGGCTTTTCATGCTCTAGGGATTGTTTTGAGACTTGTATTTTATACAGTGCCTAACACATTGTCTTTGCTTAAAAAATGTGAATCACAATGACAAAGTAGTGCTCCATGGGACCTCACGTAAGCATTTCTGGACGACTCTGAAAGTGACCTCATGTGCATCTGAAACCTGCCAGAGCCAAGGCCCCAAAAGTGGCTCACAAATCTTTACCACTTGACCTTGGGGGACGCTATAGGTTCCAGTGGGCCTTGTGGCCATAAGGCTTAGCTTGATATGGGGCATTGGATGTTAGGCCCTGTAGTTCCAGCAGCCAGCTAAAGATCAGGATGGCTTTAAGAAGCTGCCAGTCTGGCTTTTGTCAGGGCAACTTTTGCAACAAGGTGAGCTGAATAATTGTTTTCTGCAGTTACAAGGTGTTTATATTTAAATTTCCTGCCTGTCACTATTTGGGAGCGATAACGGGGCACCGCTTGAAATTGCTCCCTCGTTTCTTGCAGTAACATCCAGAGACATATTTACATTGACTGTCAGGGAGTGTGGAGGGGACACAGTCTGGGGGCTAAGGTGGCAGCTTCACTCCGGGCTCTACTTTTGATCTCTGGTTGAACTGAGTTCAGAGGAGGAGGAGCCAGGAGACTGTGTGTGCTGTTGATACTGTAGCAGGGCTATTTTTATCAGCTTTGGACCTGCAATTAGCCCAGTGTTACCTAACAGTGAAATCATGGTGAAATCATAGAGCTGAAAAGGCATAAAGAGCAGCTGGTGACATTTTAACCAGTGAAATATTTGCCTGGAGGAGGAAGCAGTGGAACTAGGCCTTTCACTGCAGCACAAGATCACCAGACTTGTGTTTTACAACCCTTTGCCAGTCATTTGTATAGGCCTTGTGGGGCAGCCTCTCCTCCTCCTCCTCTCACCTTGTCCACAAAGGAAGCAACACTGGGGGATTCCTAGCACAATTCTCTGTGAGCTGGGATTGGAGGAGTTTTTGGTAACTGGCTTCCCTGAAAGAAAATGGAATTAGGAGATGATTCATAGATTCCAAGTTCAAAAGGGACCATTGTGGTGATGAAAACAGAGGGACAGCTGGAACCGTTTAAACAATAACTGCTAATCAGTCCCATGATATATTGCTTAAGCTTGTGGTTACGGCATAGATCTAGGAGTCAGGATTCCTGGTTCTCTTCATGACTGTGACGCAGGCTTCCTTTGGGCAGGTAACTTAACTCTTCGGTGCCCCAATTTCTCCATCTATAAAACAGGCTTCATAATTGTAACCCTCCCAAGAGAGCTCTGAGACTTTGATTTCAGTATTAGTCTGTAAAGCGCTTTGAGATTCATGTTGCAAAATTAGAGCCCAACAGTAATTGTATTTTACTATGATTTTAGTCAAAGAAAGATCAAACATGGATAAGTGGTTTGACAGGGTCACTCTTTTAGGGTAATGTCTAGGATCCTGCAAGAAAGTCCATGGGTCCAAAGCTCACTTTGGCGAGAAGGTTATTATGATATTACGTCGGTTTGAGGTGTGCTGATGTTGTGTTGTGATGTCATGACATGGCTTCCTGGTGTGATCGGAAGATGAGCATCCTGAGGTTGATGACGTTGCCTTGAGCCACAGCAATGTCCCGATGTGTCAGAGTCCATGACTGGGGTTCTACCCGTTGTGAAAATACAAATAATAAGGAATCATGATTATGTAATGATATTTTGATGGGGTGTGATCATTTTATGCTCAGTTCCATGTCTTCAGTTTTGATATGACAACATTGGAATGCACTGTCAAAACGTGTCATTGTGACAGGTGACATTTGAATGCAGTGAAATTTTCCCTGGGGTGGATTGACATGGTGGGGGGCAGGTAGCAGCGTGGGGACATGCCACGGTGTAGTGCCACGCTGGGAGACAACCCGCTAGGACAGTGAGTTGATTGGTGATTTAGTTGGGGATTGATCCTGCTTTGAGCAAGGGGTTGGACTAGATACCTCCTGAGGTCCCTTCCAACCCTAGTATTCTATGATTGTATGATATCGTGTTGCAGCATGATGATGTCACATGGCACAGTGTGAGGTCAGGAAGACGTACAAGCATGTGCTGCTGTGTCCCATCATGGCATGGGGTGATGACGTGTGGGGGCATGGCGCAGTGGGGCCACTAGGGATGATGCGGCAGCGTGATGCATCACGGGGTGATGATGCGACTGTGTCATGCTATGACATGCTGCAGCACGGCATGAGGTCACTTTGCAGCCCGTTGGCCCCCGGCTGCTGGCTGCCTTGATCACGGGCCCCGCCCTGCCTGCCAGATGGACTACAATTCCCATCAGCCAGCTGGGCCGCCCCTACAACGCCATTGGCACCTCAGAGCGGCGGGACTACAATTCCCATGAAGCTCCGGGCGGCGGAGCGCAAGCGCCTGTACCGTTATGGCGCCGAAAACTACAACCCCCATGATGCACCACGGTACCGGGACAGCCCTGCCCTCCCATTCCCGCCCCGCCCCCTGGCTGTGACGCGGCGACGTTGTGTGTGACGGGGGAGGGGGAGTTCAGCGCGGCGGAGCCGGTGTCTGCGGCGGACGGAGCGCGGAGCCCGGACCCCTCCCCCATGGCGGCCAGGCGGCTGCGCGCGGTGCTGCGGCTGGG
>NC_133794.1:9792839-9867402 GCF_003597395.2 Chelonoidis abingdonii
GGGTCCAGAGGGGGAGGTCTCTGGGGGGAGGGCCAGGGGGGCAGAGAGGGGGTCTCTGGGGAAGGGTCCCAGAGGGGGAGGTCTCTGGGGGTGGGGCCATGGGGATCAGGGCCGACCCAGAGAGGGGCCTAAGGGAGGGGGACACTTGTATGCAGCATTGGGTGCACCGGAAGAGGCAGTGGGGACCCGGCCAGGACCGCTCACGGCATGGGGGGCTTGGGCTGGGTTGGATGCGTCAGGGAAGTTGGTGTTTTACATTCTGGGGATCCGGCCCACACACCTATTGCCAGAGAGATGGTCTTGTGGAGATCTCCACTCCCAGCCACACGACGTCCCTATGGCAACTTCAGCGATTGTCCGCAGGAAACGGTGACGCGAGGGGAATTCTTCCCGGATACTTTGCTTCTTTCAATGGAATTTAGCTTCTGGAACCAAAGAACCAGATGTGAGCAGCTAGCTGGCTGCAGACCCTCGGCAACACCCCAGGAAACGGCCTTAGCTGGCTGAAGACTAACCATGGGGGATCCATGGACCACGCATGGGCTACCACTGACTTAGGAAAACTTGCTGCATCTAAATGGAATCTAGCATCACTGAAGCAAGCAAGGGTGCATCTCTAGCCCCTGGGGTTTGCTGGACAGCACCAGGCCTTTAGGTTTCCCCTTCAGGGTAGGGGAGGTTGGTGCGAGTTTCTTTAGCAATGGAAGATGTTATGATAACATGTAAAGAGCTTTCCAGGGAGTGTCATGCTTTGCAGGAAGAGGAAATAGGATCCAGATTCAGCAGCCTTTGCGAGTTTCCAAACACATGGGTGCAGCCCTGGGATCAGGTGCTAGTTAAAGGGCGATTGTCGGAGATGGTGGTTTGTAAAAGTCTCTCTTCAGTTGGAAAACACGATGTTGACTTGACTTGATCTGAATTAAATGTCACCTCTTGCCCAGGCTTTGAGAATGAATGTCCTCCCTTTCAAAAGGCCTGGAAGTTTTGAGGGCTTGCACCTCCTCCAGCGATGACCTCTGGTGGGAGGTGCTGTGCCAGGAAGTTGCTGCAATGCATTGGTCTGTCAGCAATGCATCAGGCCCTTAGAGCAGTCCTGCTTCTTGGCAGGTGCGAGCAAAAAAATCAACAGCTTGGGCATAACCGAGGTACTTTTCAAGTTCAGATGCCTCCGTTAGCACAGGGGACGCTCCCAGAGCTTGGAGCCGAGAGAGTTTAAGTGGCGTTGTGGCTAGCTTTGAAACGGAGCCAGGGTGGCTGCTCATCACTGACGTGTTGGGGATAAGAGATGCCGTGTTCCTCAGGGCAGCAGTCCTCTCCTCTGCATCTGCACAGCACCTAGCTCAGAATAAATAACAGGAGGTGGCATCTTGCAGGCAATTGTTGAGTGTGTTTTGTTTTGAGATGCAATATGGGAGGGCTGGCAAAGCACTCCTAGCTGAAGGCTGTGCTCTTTGCTGCACGAATTCACCGCATCAGGCATAGAACTTGGAATCTTTCCCCTGGAGAGTCTGTCCATCCACTCAGGCAGGGCTGAGGGGGCCCAGGCGACCTCTAGGCTCATGGAGATCTCAGATGTGATACTCGAATCTGAACCACCAGCAACGTCTGTTGTGCTTTCCTGGTGCTGGAAGGAGATTGGGCATCGGGCTGGCTGAGTCTGGAATGGCCCCAGCACACTGGAAAAGAAAGACCTTTCCCCTCTGCTGGTGTCTCTGGGGAAGAGGGTGAGTGACCCGTTTTCAGATGCATCTATAAATATATGTAAGTGAACAGCCTGAGTGGAAAGTTTCCAGTGACGATGGAACGTGACCTGCTGATTGTGCTGGGTGGAAGCTGCCGGGGTCTTGGAAGGAAGTTCCTGAAGGCAGGATTGAATCTCATTCCTAGTGTCATTATAATGTCCAATTCCCACCCTTCCAGCCAAACTGGAAGCTTGCTGGGGGGTTGGGAACTTCAGGACTTCTTGTTTGTTTTGTTGGGATTTAACCAATGGGATAAAACCCAACCAGTCTGAACTGCGAGTTGGGAGTCAGGAACTTCTGGGTTCTGTTCCTGGTTGTGGGCGAGTTGCATTGCCGCCCTGTACCTCAGTCTCCCCAGCTGGGTATAGTCACTGAATGGTCTGTTGCTGGCTTGCACGTAAGTGCCGCCTGCTGCCGCCAATGCCAGGGTCAAGTGGCGAAGATGGGGGAGTGTTCACCGTCACACTCTGAATCGTCGACGCTGACTCAGGGGTTGTGGAAGATCAACCGTCTGTCCAGGCTGTCGTGGGAGGCCAACCACGCCACCAGCGCAGCTCAAAGGGTGGGTCAGAGCCCCAGTCTGCCAATGAAACGAACGGAAGCACAAACATTCCAGCGGCAAGGGCCGTCAACCGCCTCTGGACTGTTTGCAGGAGAGAGGTCACATGTTGCTGGCTTCCCTTCTGTGTTTGTGATTCTCCTCTTGTCTGCAGTTGGCGTGCCAGGCTGTGAGGATCACGGAACAAAAGCACCAACTGAAATTTCATCAGGGGGCGAGGTCCAGAGGACAAACTCCGAATGGGATACAAGGGCATTAGAACCATGACCTGGGTAGTGAGCTCTGCCTCTGACAGGCTGGGTGACCTTGGCAGATAAGTCCTGTTTTCAGTCAGTTTCCCATCAATCAGTTGGAGAGAACACTGACCCGCCTTGCAAGGGCCCTGGAGAAGAACCCACAGAACCCAGCATAGATAGCTGCTGACAGTCACTGCCAGTGACCCAGCTTTTCCAGAGCGCCTTTCGTCCAAAGATATCAGAGCGGCTGTAGACCGCCGAAAGGCGGCTACGGTGGGGGTGGGAAGCAGCAGCCAGGGCTGTAGATCCGAGAGGAAATCTTGGCCAGTCGCTGCTCTTTCAGAAAGCGCCAGGGATTGCTAACGTCCGGGCAGGGCAGGGCAGGGCAGGGCAGGGCAAACCAAGCCTCTGGGCCTTGTGACATCCTGCCAGGGTTTGGAACGCTGGCTCTCGCTCCTCCTCCTGAACTCTGCTTGGCAGCATAGCCGCTGGGTCTGGTTATGCACCGATGGGTCACCGGTGCAGCAGGGTGTTATTACAGGGCCTGCAGAGAGTGGTGGCACGTTGCTTCCCCTGCCACCCCCCTTCTCAAGAAATCCAGATACTCTCAGCCCCTGCATCGGTGCCCGTGACTCAGAGGAGGGCAGCGGGGGCAGAACTCAGCAGGCTGCCCTGTATTTCACCAGCCACCCTGACTAAGGAGATGGGGCAAGCGTGGTCCCTGTGCCTTATAGCAGGCCCTGCCCGGTGGCACCCGGCTCCAAGGACTTGCCACTCCTTATTGGCTTTTGGCCGGCTCAGCTGACTGCTGTTCCTGTGAATGAACCTCTTCTCTTCCTGCTCTGAGCTGCCCTCCTGATGGGCGGCTCTCATGGCAGCTGTTGTGTAAGGCAGCTGGGCACAGGGGAGGGGCCGCCTGCCTCTTGACTCAGCACCAGGTGATCTGCAGCAGGGAGGAGAGGGTCAGGGTCTCCCTCACTGGGAGCCCTCCCCAGCTGCCTCCATGAAGATCTGAGTGAGCACAAGCAGGAGGTGATGTAAACTGCCACTGTGACTGAGTGCGAGGCCTGCCCCACCCTGCCCTGCCCACTGGTCACCCACCCTGCCCTGCCCGCCGGCCACTCGCCCTGCCCTGCCCGCCGGCGAGGCAGCCCTGCCCTACCATGGGGGGCTTGTTTAGGGCCATGAACTGCTGGCCAGTGAGCTAGTGGCAGCAAGCTCCCCTCCAAGCCAGGGCCGTTGCGGCGTTGTGCTGCAGGTAGCAAGGGACGCTCTCCCCTCAGAGACAGGGCTGATCCCAGGGCCCCCGCCCGGTGCTGTCTGTCAGGAGATCAGACGTCAAAGCTCAGGTCTGGGTCATTTGTGCCTGTAGGACATTCTGCGCCATACAAATGGTGCCCACGATATTTTAAAATTGTGCAAAATTCTGCCAATTTTATTTGTCTAATAAATGTGGTGGCTCCAGCACGGCCTTGGGGAGCACAGGCGACTGGCTGCACAGAGGTGGGAGATCACTCTGCAGCTCCTCCCTGCCCCTAGGACATGGACTCAGCGGTCAGGCTGCACCCAATCCAAACAGTGCAAGGACTGGGTCTGCCCCAGAAACACTCAGGGCCCTGCCCCTCTGTTCCAGGTGCACTAGATGCAGGCAGGCAGGCAGGCTCAGCAAGGTGGGATCCAAGTATGGAGGGATCCAGATATGGGTTGAGAGGGTTCTGTATGGGGCAATCTGAGTGCGTGTGGCTCAGGGTGGGATTCAGGTGCAGGAGGATCTGGATGCACAGGGGCTTGCTGGGGGTCTCTGGGTGCAATGGTAATGGAACTCTGCAGAGGAGTCCAAGTGAAGATGGTTGGGGCTCAGTGGGGGGGTCCAGATGCTGAGGGAGTGGGGTTCGTACAGTAGGGATTCAGGTGCAGGGCCAGTGGAGTTCATTGTTGGGGGGGAGGGTTCTGGGTGTGAGAGGGGTGAGGCACAGTGGGAGGGTCTAGGTATGAGGGGCTCTGGATGCACGGGAGTTGGATGGATGGGGGAGCAGCTCCCTGTACAGTGATCCCTCCCCCTGCAACTCAGGAGTGAGGGGTACAGGAAGTGCGGGGGTGGGGGTTGCAGAGCTTCCTACCAGCTGGGGGAGAAATCTGGGGATGGGTCTGACATGGCCCTGGATGCTGTGCAGGGGCAGAGAAAGTCCCGTCCTCCACAGCCCAGCCAGGACTAGCAGCTGAGCTCAGCGCAGAGTAGGAGCCACCAGCCGGCCCTTCCCCTGATGAGGAGGGTCACATGACCACTCTTGTGGCTTCCCTTTGCTTCCCCGTCAGAAAGTCATTTTTCTGCAGGGAAGCAAAGAAACCTGCGGGGGACATAAATTCTGCGCACGCGCAGTGGCGTAGGATTCCCCCAGGAGTAGCTCATTAAACATCCCCTTGGTGGGAGCAGGTGTCAGCGGCTCCTTCACTGTGGTATGGGAGTCAGCGTCGCTCCCTGCCACAGACTGGTCAGTAGAGTTGCTGCGTCACTCAACCCAGCAGTGGCCGCATGGGAGCGGTGACGAGATCGCAGCACGCAGCTTGGCCATACAGCACTTCGGGGCCAATGTTCCCCTGGGGAACGGGATTGGCATGCGAGAGGGAATTCCCTCGTCCTGGCTGAGGAGGGTGTTTCGCCGCCTTTGTCTCCCGCAGCCCCACTCTGCTTTTAGTGGCTTTGGGCTTAGCTAGTCTCGGCATCAGGTGACCTCTCGAAGGGGAGTAGCACCTTCCCCTGCCTGGCCAAGCGGGCTCCGTCGGTCTCTGCTAACCCCGACCCGTTTCCAGTTGCAGGGCCCTGTCTCTCTGTGGGATGCTGCTGAGCCGCGTGCCTTGGGCAATAAACAGCCTGGACTGGGGCCCTTGCACCCAGCACAGCCGGACGTTCATCAGCCTCACGGGGCCTTTCACCAACAAAAGGAAGGAGTATTCGGAGAGGAGGATTATAGGGTAAGTGGCACTGGCTGTGTTCCCCCAGCGGAGGGCGTTCCAGATTGAGGGCGCATGGGGCTTTCCCGGCACGCTCCAGCATGCTGCATCCTTCACCTGCTTGCCCCAGCGCTGGTGGCGCAAGGGGAGGTTGGTCTCCAGGCCTCGGTCAACCCTTGACCTGTCTGTGACATGACGCGGGCTCTGCAAACCGGATTGAGGCCCATGAAACTCATGGCACGTACGGGGGGGGCATGGCTGGTGGTGGAGGTGGATGGTTCCGTAGCTCAGCCCTGAGCTGCTCCGTGCCTGCAGGACGGACAGCACCGAGTCAGCGCAGGCGTCTCCCCCGGCAGGTACTCCATGCAGGAAATGTACGAGGTGGTGTCCAACGTGGATGACTACAAGCACTTTGTCCCCTGGTGCAAGAAGTCGGTGGTGGTCTCCAAGCGCACGGGCCACGTGAAGGCTCAGCTGGAAGTGGGCTTCCCGCCCGTGCTGGAGAGATACACCTCCATCATCACCCTGGTGCGCCCACACCTTGTCAAGGTGAGGCTGCTAGGGAGCGCTGGGATTCTCAGGGTAGGGGATGTGTGGGGATGGAACAGTTCGGGGTGAGGGCGCTCAGCCCCCCAGGGAGCCTGGCTTCCCAGCGCTCTGGTAGCAAAGCCCCTCGACTGACACTCCTGCTGTCCCTTCTCAGGCAATCTGCACTGACGGGCGGCTCTTCAACCACCTGGAGACCAGCTGGCGCTTCAGCCCCGGCATCCCAGGCTACCCCCGCACCTGCACAGTGGATTTCTCGGTAAGCCCCCCCAGCCTGCCCTCCCCCATTCCCCTCCCGGCCAGTCGCCATGTGGAGTCTTCCCCCCGGTGAATCCGCTGGGGATGGACCGGAGAGGTGGCTGCCGGGCAGCCAGCCCATGCTGTGTAATGGGCGGGTTAGAAGCACCTGTCCCCAGGTCATCGGCCTCGAGGAGGTAAGCAGGGGGCGAAATGCTGCCCTCAGCCACCAAGCGACTGCTGTTCGCCTCTCGAGGGAAAAAGAAGCAGGAGCAAATGTTCCACCTGGGCACATTTGTCTGAGAGGCGAGGCCTGGCGGTTAGAGCAGTGGGGGCAGGGAGTCAGGACTCCTAGGTTCTCCTCCTGGCTCTGTCAGTGACTTGCTGTGTGAGCCTCTCGGCCTCAGTTTCCCCAGCTGGGGCGTGGGGTTTGTGTGGAGGCGACTATTCGCTGCTGGCAGGTTCCCCGCTGGACGCTGCAGAACATGGGCAGCCCGTCCCCTCGGCCCTTTGTTCCAGGGGAGGGCTCTGGCCCGGCCTGCCCTGCTCCGCCCCCCCAGCCTCTCATCTCGCTCTCCTCTCCAGATCTCCTTCGAGTTCCGCTCCCTGCTGCACTCGCAGCTCGCCACGGTCTTCTTCGATGAGGTGGTCAAGCAGATGGTGGCAGCTTTCGAGCGGCGGGCGGCCAAGAACTTCGGCCCGGAGACGCGCATCCCCCGGGAGCTCATGTTTCACGAAGTTCACCAAACGTGAGGGGGTCGGGGCCGCACGTGCAGACTCTGCCACAGTGGTGGGAGGCGCTCGGATGCCCCGCCCCTGCCTTTTTAACTATTTATTTGATTTCACCTCTCCTGACAGTCTCTCTAATTTATCTGCTGGCCTGGTGTGCCAAGAATGGGGACGTACCCAGAGCGGCTGGGTCTGGCTGCCCTGGAGCATCTCCCAGGCCTGCCATCTCGCACAGAAGACCCCCACTGGCCTGTTGGGCTCCATATTTTTGTAGCTAATTTTATTTTAAACTTATTTTATTTTGGGGGTGGGGGTTTTGTTAAAATCCCTCCAAGCAGGGAAGAGCGATCCTGCCCCTGCCTGATGGCCAGCAATTCTCGTCTTTCCCCCTGTGCTGCCCTCATGGCAGAAACTGGCAGGGCTGCGTGTGCCAGCCCCCTGGTCGGACTGCCTTTCCCCCAGGCGGGGGGTGCATGGACTGGACGATCAGGGTCTCGGCTCACCTGTCTGCGGTCGGTAGCTGTGCCTTTGCGGGGGGAGTGTGAAATGGATCAGAGCCCTCTCCCCATCCGCGGGGATGCTAAGCGCAGAGAAGGGCACCGAGCCAACGTTACAGTGGCTGCGCGCCAGCTCTGAGGTACGTGGGAGTGAGAGGGGAGTTGCGTTTGGTCTGGAAGCGAGCACGAGAGCAAGTGTCACATTAGCCGGGACCTGCAGAAAGGGGCAGGGGCACTGCCTGGTTGGCAGAAGGTGGGAATGAGCAGTCCGGGCAGGGCAGGGCATGGGGCAAGTGCCTGGAGGGCAGCATGGGACTCGGAGGGCAGCTGCTCCCCAAACCCTGCAGGTGTGACCTCGCTGAGCTCGCCCTGGATGGAGGGAGTGCTCCCTGGGCCCTCGTTGGGCAGGGAGATGGCATGGCCTCACCCAGGCCCCCACAGCGCTGGCAGCAGGGCTGCTGGCTCTTGGCTCCCTTGGGAGAGCCCTGTGAGGGGGAAATAAAGCCCATCTGAGTGGCCAGGATGGAGGTGGCCCGGAGGCTCCATGAGGTGGGGGCAGAGGCCCCCCACAGAGGTGATGCCCATGGGGCACCTGGCCCTGGAAGGTGGGAGGCTGATTTTGTGTCCACACACTGATGCAGTGTCCCAGATGCTGGAGTCTCCCCTCTTGCTTCTGGGGCGGGGGGGACCTCCCCACTCCCCTCCAAAGCTCCCAGAAGCCCGTGGGGTGTCAGCAGAAGCTGGAGAAGTGGCTGGGGGAGTTCCCCTCTGCCTGGTAGTGGCAGACTTTAGGTGGGGGGAGCAAGGACCCAGTTCCCAGGGGTGCGGCCCCACAGCGGAGCTATCCTTGGCCAGCACTGCTCCTCTGGCTGCCCCGCAGCCGTGCTGTGAGTAGGGCAGGGAGGGGTGAGAACGCCGCTGCTCCCTGCCCCGGCACACAGCAGCTCTGTCTGGGGAGCGTGCCCCGTGGCTGGCTCGGCGAGCACTGTGGGAGCGAAGTGAACAGAGCCCCATTGTCCTGCACCAGCACGGGGGGGCCCCGGAGCATGCAGAGCGCTGGGGGGGTGGATCCTGCTGTCACCTTGAAAAACAGCTGCAGCTTAGCTCAAAGTGGGGCCACCTTTGTCCCCATGGGAGCTGCCTGCTGGGGGGAGCAGAGCCTGGCTCCCTCCCCAAGCCCCACATCGCTGCTCTGTGCCCCGGCCCCTCCTGCTGTGCAGAGGAGCTGGCGTTACATACAACACACACGGGCAGGGGAGAAGGGCAGAACCGCCAGCCCCAGGCCCAGCAGCACTGGCTCTGCACGGCTGTAACTGCACTGATGGGGGAAGGATCCCGGCTGCTGCACATTGGCCTCGCCCGAGAGGCTGGGCACAGACACTGCCCGGGGTGTGCCACTGCAGAGCGTTTTCAGAGCGTCCCCTGCGGTCCTGGGGGAGGGGGCGGCAGGAGGCTGAGCAGGCAGCGTGTGGGTCACGGCAGCGCTGGAAGGGGGCGGTTGGGACCTGCTTCTTGTTCAGCCCGAATGCCTAGTGAGGCTGGCAGCTGGCCAGGCTGGGCGATGCCTGTGGCATGGGATTTGTTACCACAGTAATGGCTTGAATGGCCCCTGAGGGGACGTGCCTGTCTCCAGACCTGGGGGGTAACCTGGGGCACTGGCACCCGCAATGCTGCTTTCTGTGCTGGGGGCCACCTGCCGCCCATGTCAGAGCACTGGGCCGGCTGTGACCGCCTCTGCTGCTTGAGGCCTTGGGCCTGATGCCCTGCCCTGAGCTTCCAGCCGGACTCCCCCAGGGCCAAGGAAACGTGCAGCTGGGCCCTGCTGGGGGTGGTGCTTTCTGCCTGCTACCGTATCAGGCTGCCCTCGGCCGGTGGGGGGGGACACCCCCTCCAGCTCGGAGCTGGGACGCAGCCACCTCCTCCGTGTGCTCGCAGGGGAGTTTTGTCTCCGGCCGAAAGACGCTGTAGAAGTGGGATTTTTAGGCCAATAAAAAGCATTTGGCAAGCAGGCTCCCTGCAGGCCACCTGGGCTGGAGTATTTCTCAGCTGGACTCGGGGTAGGGGGCACGTGGGGCCTGCCTTGTGGGCCTGGTACTTGCTGGCTGCCTCTGGCTTTGCACTGCCAGCATGCCCTGGCCCCAGGCATCCGCTGCACAGCAGGGCACGTCCCAGACACCAGGTAACTGTGACCCCAAACTCCTGCCTGCGCTGTCTGTCCTGCAGCCACGCCAACATCAGGCCTTTCCCTGCCATTCTCCAAGCAGCAGTGTCTCTGCCCTCTGGGAAGCTGGGTCAGTGCTGGCCCTGGGCCTTCCCCACGGCCACCCTGCATCTGTGTGAGCTGCTAGAAGATGCTCCCCATGGGCCAGCCACCCCAGTCTCACCCCCCTTGCTAGCCACAGCTGTGCTGATTCCTGGTCCCTGCACCCCCTCACATGGCTTCCTGCTCATATTCCTTAGTGTGTGGTGGCTGCTGCCCTGGCACTCACCAGCTGGAGGGGGCCCTTTAGGGCTGCTGGGGGAAAGGAGCTGGAGCAGCCCCCCCAGCAGGGAGTGAGGAGGGGGCTGGATTGCATCACTCAGCACCCACCAGCAGGGCTCAGCCCTTGGTGCAAATCCAAGCCTGGGGGTGGGTCTCCCTAGGCAGGACCCCACCCAGGCTCATTCTGTGTGAGCACCGGCAGGCAGCTCCCCAGCCCCAGTGGGGGCTGAGTGCGATGGGGGCAGCACTGAGCCAAGCAGCGGGTCTGTCACAAGCCAGAGCCACAGTGGGTGGGTGCCCTCCACCAGGGAAAGCTGAGCCCGTGGGCAGGGGGGGGCGTGCCACAGCCAGAGGGGCCTCACCCCACATTAGCCATGAGGGGAGATGGAGACAAGCCTGCAGCCGGGAAACATCATGGGCCCAGACAAATGCAACGCAGCCCCCTGCGTACGGTTCCCCCAGCTAAACCCCAGCCTAGTCGGGCCGCATTCTATCCCAGCCCCCGGCCGAATGCCAAGCTGGGTTTGGTACTTGGCTGGGTCCCGTACTGGGGCTGCTGCTGCGGTTAGAGGGACGCAGCAGGATAGCGGGAGGGGCTCATACAGGCCAGACAACAAATGTCTCCTTCCACCTGCAGGCACAGGCCAAGGCAGGAGAAAAGGCTGGGGGGCAGCAGCCTGGCCCCAGACCCCACAAGGGTCAGAGATGCCATGATGCCCAAGGTGCCGCCCTCCAAGCTTCCAGCACAGGGCTGCTCCAGCAGCTGGACAGCTCAGGCTCTGCCCTCTGAAATGCCAGACACAGCCACAGCTGTGGGGCTGGGATGCTGGAATCCCACCCTGGCAGTGGGGTTGACTCTCCTGACCTCACCTGGCCCCCCAGGCTCTAGTTACAGGAACCATCATTGCCCCAGGGCCCGTTGGGGGCTGGGGAAAAGCACTGGCCCCTGGCAGCAGGGCCCACCGCAGGCCAGACCCAGCCCAGGGAGAGCCAGGACCGGCTACTCAGTTCTGCCCCGTGCTGGGTGAGATGCCTGCTTCACATGGGCTGGGGAGTCCTGACACAGCTGGGGCAGCTCCCTCTGGGCTGGGGGGCAGGCCCCTGGGAAGCAGGGAACAGGTGGGTTGTGGGAACAGCAGTAGGGGCTTTAGCAGCTGTGAAAAGCTGGCTGGGGCCCCCTGGGGGACAGAAGCCCTCCCCCCGCACAGGGCCAGAGAAGTGGCACCAGCTCCCTCCCCAGGCCCAGGCCTTGCTGGTGGAACCAGCCCCACGCTGCCCTGTGGGGCAGGCCAGGAAAGCCCCAGGTTGGAGCAATGGAGCTCTGCTAACCCTCGGCTGGGCTGGCGCTCGGAGCCAGGCTGCAGGGGCAGCTCCAGGCCTCAGCCCAAAGCAGCGAGTGGCCAGGGAGGTCAGGTTACCAGCCTGCGCTGGCTGCTGGGCACTAGGGGCAGCATTTGAGCACCTACCTTCCAGGGCTACGCTGTTCTGGGCTGGGGCCAGCTGCTGGGACCGTCCTCGCAGCCCCTGCCCCATTCAAACCAGCCCTTCCCTGCTAGCCAGGGACCCAGAGCCTTGGGAAGGGTAATGGCGCCCTCGTGTGGCCATGTGGGAAATGGCGCCTAACCAGCATGCCTGGGGGGCTCACAGCGCTACTCAGGGCCTGGCTGCCAACCTGCAGGAGGGGCTGTGCCCCCCCACAGAACCACACCTCAGCTGAGGATCTGAACCCCAGGGCCCCTCCCTGGCAGTGGGGTACTGCCCCCCCCCCCAGGCCGGGGCTGCATCCTGCCCGCTGGCGCCTCTGACATACGGGGGGGAAGCCGTTTTGTTAATAAAAACATTTATTTTGCATTTTGTACAGAGCCACCCGAAGGCTGCGCCAGGCCGCAGCCGGAGCCCGCCCAGCACCCGGGGGGCGGTTAGGGGACAGGGGCATTCACACAAACACACACGGAACCAGGGCAGGGGAGGAGTGTATCGCATCCTTCCTCAGGAGAAAGGGCAGGAGCCAGCTTCATGTCTGCACTGCAACTGCTCAAAAGGCAGCTAGCCACACTACCCCATGGCTACTGCCTGCTGCCCAGGAACTCACATCCTGGCTAGCCCGGGCCAACCCCCACAGCCCCCCCGGCTCTGGCCCAATCGCAGCCTTTCCCCTCCCCTGCCCCCCTCTCTCCCAGGCAGCAATGGGGCTCGTGGGCAGGCCTGGCCCCTGCTGGGAGCAAGGAGCTGAGTGGGCAGGCTCTAGGGGGTGGGATGAGAAAGGGTCCATCCCCCTGGTGTACAGCAAGGATGGCCCCTGGCTCCAGCAGCCCAGACCCTCCCCTGGGGAGGAGGAAAAGCCCAGAGATGCCCTGGCCCACGGCAAAGGAAGAGATTCAAGCGTTCACACGCCAACACCGCCCCCAGCCGGCTCTGGCTCGGCTAAGTGCGCAGGAGGAAGCTGCTTTGCTCTGGGCCTAGGAGCGCAGCTGGCTGGGGGGACGAGGCAGCGCTCAGCACAGTACAGGATCCTGCCCGGCGGGACAGAGCAGGCTCACCTAGAAAGCCGTGCTGGGGGAGGGGGGGAGTCCCAGGGGAGCTGCTGGGCTCTGGTTGGCTCAGGAGTTTAACAGCGGTGCCGCTAATGGTGGCAGAAGGGATGGGAAGGGGACTGATTGTTTTAATCTTAATTTACACCATAAATAACCTGAAACTTATGGTCAGTGCCTCAGAGAAAGGTTTAATTCTAGCTGCTGGCCAAGGCCCTTGGAAGGGAAAAACGTACTGTCTCTTTAAACGGCTCCCGGACAGCTGGCAAGCGCGGGCTCCCCCCCAATCCCTTCCTTTACCCCGATTTGAAGCCCACGAGCTGCATGAGGCCGTCCGTGCTCATGGACTTGGGTCTCTCCAGCGGGAAGCCGAGCGCCCGGCTCCAGATGAGCTGGGCCAGGACGCCCAGGGCCCGCGAGACGCCGAACAGGACGGTGTAGTAATTCATCTCCTTCATGCCGTAATACTGCAGGGGAGAGGAGCGGGGCAGGGGGTTAGGCCAGTGCCGAGCCCCCCAGAATCTGCTCAGGGCCTGGGGAGTGGCTGGGCTCTTCTGGCCCCATGGGGCTCGGAGTCTCAACTGCTGAGCCTGGGGAGGGCGAGCTGGAGGGGCTGGGTCAGAGCAGGGCCCTGAACGGGATTGCCCAGCCAGACCTGGCTCGGGGGGGGGGGGGGGGGGGGGGCGTCCAGGCCACAGGCCCCCTCCCTCACTAGCAGCCCCCGGGGGCCAGCCTCAGGCCAGCACCTTACCTGCAGCAACACCCCGCTGTGCGCGTCCACGTTGGGCCAGGGGTTCTTGGCCTTGCCCTGCTCCAGGAGCACGTTAGGGACGATCTTGTACAGCTGCGCCACCAGTTTGAACATGGGGTCTTTGGGGAGGTGCTTGAGGGCGAACTCCCTCTGGCAGGTGTAGCGCGGGTCTGTCTTCCTCAGCACGGCGTGGCCGTAGCCAGGGACCACCTGCGGCGAGAGGCAGCCTGGGGTTAGCACAGGTGGGAGGGGGGTTCCAGACCTGCTTTCCTGGGGAGGCAGCCGCCCAGGCTCACTGCTGCTCCCGGGGGACTCACCCGGCCGGAGTTCAGCGTGTTCCAGATGAAATCTCGCAGCTTCTCATCAGGCACGTCCTGGCCCAGCTCCTTCTGCAGGTTGGTCAGCCACACCAGCACCTCCTGCGAGACGTGCCGAGAGAGGGCAGGGGGGTGAGGCCAGGGCTGTGTCCCCCTCTCCCCACCCCCACCACGCAGGCACCGCCCCCCCTACCTGATTGGCGAGGCCGTGCAGTGGCCCGGCCAGGCCGTTCATGGCTGCGGCGAAGGCGAGGTACGGGTCCGAGAGGGCACTGCCCACCAGGTGGCTGGTGTGGGCGCTGACGTTCCCGCCCTCGTGATCACTGCGGAGAGGAGACTGTTAGTAGAGTGCAGCAGCCGACCTGCTGCCCGAGCTGGGGGGCTGCCAGCCTGCCCGGCCGATTCAGGGAGCAGCTTTGGAGGGTGGGGGGCTGCTGTGGGACGGGGAGGCTGGATCCAGCTCCCCTGGAAGGCAGCTGCAGCCTTCAGAGCCCGCCCCGGTTCCACCGCGGCCTGTGAACTGCGGGGGGCTCAGGGCCTGGCATGCTGAGCTCCGCCGACCAGGGCAGGGGCTCCCCTCTGCACTGTTTGCAGGGCTCTGGAGTTCCGGCCACCTCCTCCCACACAGGGACGCTCCTGCCTCTCCCCAGGGCGTCCCCGTGCAGCAGGCACCACGCCAGCCTCGCTCCTGGCCGCAGCCCCACGCGTGGTTTGCACCTGTGGATGGTGAGGTAGAGCCGCATGAGCTCGATGAACTGGGGGTCGCTGTAGCCCAGCATGTTGGTAAAGTTATGGGACCAGTCCAGGCCCGGGTCGATGGCCCCAATGCTGCTGCCCTCACGGTACAGGTTGCGGTAGATCTTGGCGGCAATGCAAGGCAGCTTGGCGATCAGGTCCATGGAGTCCTCATAGATGAACTGTGGGCACAGGGGAGAAGGCAGGCTGCTCACCGAGGGCAGGAGCCCGGCTTGGCCAGGGATCCCCACCTCCCTCCCGCTTTGATCCGGGCCTGCCCAGCAGCGCAGCATCCCCGGGCTGTTCACAGCCACACAAGCAGAGCAGAGGGACTGTGCGCCCTCCCGGCTGCGCACAGGGGTTGCTGTTTGAAGGCTGCCTTGTCCCACCCGCAGAGGTGGCTGCATTTCAGTGACGCGACAGCCCATGTCTATTGTGGGGGGTTAAATCCCAACACATCCCAGTGCTCTGAGCAGGAAATGGAGAACCAGGCTCCTGACTGCGCCACCCTGGGTGAGCAGATCGCTTTACCCATCTGTAGGCTGGGGGAGGGGAGGTGCCAACCGTGCCAGGTGCAGGGGAAATTGGGTAATTCGGACGGACTGTAACAGGCAGGGAAAGCTACTAGAGAGCAGCGAGGAGGAGAAGCCGCAGACCCAGCCACCTAGACAGCAGGTGTCTCTCCAGCATGGGCTCCAGATAATACACCGTTACACACCCAGAGGCAGAGAGTCTCCGCTCTGATGCCGGGGTTGGACTGAGAGGAAACCAGCTCAGCTGCCTTACAAGGACAGGTGCAGCCAGCCCTGTGCAAGCGTTGCTCCATCCTCCAGCCCAGCACTAGCCCATTGTACAGGTGGGCAAACTGAGGCAGAGGGGAAAGTGACTCTGACAAGGCCCCAGAGTGAGTCAGCAGCAGAGCCCCAGACCCACCCACGCTGCAGCACGCTGCCCCTCGAGCTTCCAGCCACCGGTGTCGGAAAGTCGGCTCTCGACGGCTGCCAGGCTGCTGGCCAGACGCCCCCCTAGGAGCTGCAGGCTGACCACTCTCCATGGCCCGGCATGGGCAGCAGGGAGCCCAGCTGGGCCTGGCCTTGGCGGGGCACATCCTGGCACAGCTCAGGCCTAGCCCCCTACCTCCCAGTACTTGGCCCGGCTGATGCCCTCAGAGTAGGCCCGGGCGAAGCTGCTCTCGCTGTTGAGGGCAGTGATGGCAGCGCTGAGCTGGGACATGGGATGCAGGTTGGTGGGGAAGTTGTCCAGCATGGTCACCACATGGGAGGGCAGAGCCGCCCTCTTGGCCCACTCTTGGGAGACCCAGTTCACCTGCAGGAGGAAACACCACACGGGATTAGCCGGGGAGCACCGAGGGGCTGGGGGCGCAGGCTACCTGCCCCCACCGGGCCAGGCCAGGAGCAGAGAACAGGCTGCAGCCGCATTGGAGAGGCCATGAGAGATCAGAGCCTAGAGCCCCCCCGCCTCACCTGTTCCTGAGTGGGGATGTCTCCGGTCAGCAGCAGCCAGAAGAGGCCCTCGGGCAGGGGCTCCTCCCCTCCTGGGGCTTTGGGCAGCAGCTTCTGGCACTCGGGGATGCTGTACCCGCGGAAGCGGATGCCCTGGAGAGAAGGATGGAGAAGGGAATCAGTCTCTGAGGACAGGGGGCGGCCTGGGGGGGGCAGGGCGGGGGAGGCCTTACCTCATCGGGGTCCAGGACAGAGGTCTCGTATATTAACCCCTTCATGCCTCTCATCCCGCCGTATACCTGGAAGGGACAGAGCCGGGAGGCAGTTAGCGGGGTTCAGTGGGCGCTAATGGCAGGAGTTTGCTTGCTGCAGCCAGAGACGTCTCCCCACTGCCGGGGAGCAGAACAGGCCCTCTCGGCACCAGCGCTGATTTCACCGTCGGCTGCCTTAAGCCACAGCTCTGCTCTCCCCTCCACCCCACTCCCCCGAACACAGGCCCCGCAGGAGACTGCTGGCAGAGATGCTGCTCCACAGGGATCCCACTGCTGCTTTGAAACCACCTGGCTGGGTCTCTGGCAGCACCGACGGCTGGATCTAAACCCCACATGCTCAGCTGTGTTACAGCCCCAGCCCTTCTCTGTGCAGCCACCAGGCTGCGCCGTATGACCCAGGGGAGGCCTCTGGGCTCCCACTCTCCCATTTCCATTCCCTGCCGGCACAACGCCCTGTCTCACGCTGAGCTCGCTAAGGACGGAGCAATCGCGCCTCGATTTCCAGGCACAAAGCGACCGCCAGGACAGAGTGCCCAGCCCAGAGCAGTGCATCTGGGCCACTGCGAACCAAGGGGCCTTCCCCACTGCTTCGAAGCAGCTACTGGCCACTGCCAGGGCAGAGCACCAGATCAGACACCCCAGTGGGCCCATCCAGGGAGAAAGGGAGCCTGTGGAATTGATCCAGCTTGGCAGGGAGGGGGTGACACTGGGCTAGGCTTGCTGTCTGACACAGGGGTTTATGGATAAAGGTCACTCCCTCTAGGGTGAGGGAGAGAGAATGAGGTGTCTACGCAGCCCAGCTCCAGCCCCAGCCCCAGCTGAACCAAGACCCCACGAGCCGGCCGCACTCACCATCTCCACAGTGACTTGTCCAATGACCGTGTTCCCATACTGCTGCCTGAAGCTCTTGATTCTCGACTGCTCCTTGGGAATCAAGTTGGCAAGGACGTCTTTCAGGTTCTGTACATCAGGGGGAAAAGCAAGAGAGCTGGTGAGGGGCAGCACTGCCCCACGGCGGAGCTTAGCATCGCTAACCCTGGCATTGCTTTGGAGGGAGGGGACCTCGGAGCCAGTGAGGATCTCTGGTTTGTGTTGCACAGAAATCCCTCCAAAGGAGGCCAGAGCACGACATGTAAGCGACGGGATTTGAACTGCAGCTCTGGGATGTTTCCGTTTGGGGCAAGGACATGAGCAGCACTGGAGCTGCTGAACTGGAGAAGCCAGGACCAATTCTCCCCAGAGGCGAGAGGCAGAGGTATCTACTTACCGTGGAAGTAGAGCTGGCATGTCGGGCGGCGAAGAATATACATGGTGCATTCTGCAGAGACAGAGAGAGGGGGCCTCTTACATGTTAGCCTGGCAGTGACATGGAGCATAAGATCCACAGCCTGTCAGCGTTACGCCAGGCAGGTCAGTATCACCTGGCTGACACCAGCAGGGAAACAATCATACCAGGGTGTTCTCACAGCCCCCTCCCCCACATTTCCCTCTGTTGCAAGCAGGTGACTTAGACAGCACAGCTTTGACCAGGTCACTGATTGGAAGCCAAGAGCCGGAGTCAGAGCGGAAACGTGGAAGCAAAGCTCTAGTTCAGAGAGTTATTGGAGCCAGAGCAGTCTGTCCAGGAGGTGGGTGCACCCGACAAAACATTTAAATTCCGCCACCTCCTCTCTCTGGGTCAGCGATGCCAGGCCAGGAGGAAACCGGGCATTTCATTTTGCTTTGCCCAGGAAAACCGCTTCCACCTCTCTCCGTCTGGAGAGAGCAAACGAATCAAGCACGCTCCCGTTTCGGTCATGCCCGGACCACACCCCCAACCGTGCGTCAGTAGCATCCGCGCAATGCTTGGCAAGCGCTGGCAGGGGAGGGAGTGGGATTGTTCCTGTCAGTTACAGCTGCACTCGGCAGGTTCCCGAGAGCAGCATGAGTCATTCCTGGCTTGGCATAGGCAGGGGTGGGGGAGGGCACCATGCAGGTTTAGAGCCAGCCAATCCTGCTGGGTGAGCGGCCTTGAATACCTGCATCCAGAGCAATCAGATCAGGGAGAGAGACCGACCAGCTGGGTCCTTTAACTCTGGCGTGTACCAGCCGAGCACCCGAGCTCAGGGCTGCCCGTGGCCCGCGTAGGACAGCCCCTCACTTTAGTACAATGCAGACACATGCTTATGGAGAAAAATCAAAATCTTTCCCTCGGAGCACGTCACTCGGGGACTCAAATGCTGCCTTTAAATGACACAAAGTGGCCCCCACCACAAGGCTAGTTACATTTGGGAGCTGGCTAATGAGCTGCTAGGACACCGAGTCACTAATAATGCCCCCCCCCCCCCCACTCCTGGGGCGGTGGAAGTTTTCAGCTGTACAGCGGTGGGTTTATGCTGCTGCTATTGGGAAAGCGTGCCTGGGGAAGGAGTCCTTTTCTCAGGGATCCCGCCCGGGGCAGGCTTTCCAGAAGCAACCTGCAGTTCTGCACCCTCAGCTGCCCGCTAGAGGACTTGAGATTTGCAGGCACAGCCGGCACTTGACAGCCCAGTGCCACTGAACGTGCTTTGTGGGCACGAAGACGGAGACCCGCTGGCAGAAGGTGAATCGGGGCCTTTGCTCTGCTTGAATCGGAGGGTTGGTTCGTAGCCCCGCTTGAGCTGGAGAAGGCATCTCTCCTCCCAGAGGGCCAGGCCGCTTTTACTGACAAACGTGCACTTCCCACTCATCCGGGAAGCGCTAAGCGGACAGGTTTGCCGCCTGCTCTCGTGAACTTGGGGTTGCTGCTGGAGTCAGCGTTCTTGTTGCAAAACCACAACTTCAGTGCGGCACCCACACAAGTGAAAGCGTTTCGAGTTGGCCAGGCAATGCCAAAATCCTGGCCCAAGCTTTGTTCTCTGCGCAAGTGGCTCGGGAAAAAAAATCTAGTCATTTGTTCTGTACACAAACGGGCTAGTTTGGGATTCTGCTCAGGACGGCTTCTGCTGTTCCCTCCTTCAACAGTCTGGAACATCCTGCTCGCCTCAAGCGGCACAAGGAAAACGGCCAGGAACAGCTAGTCAGGGGATTTATTTAGCTGCAGGGAACAGCGGAATTATCCCAGCTATGCAAAGATCTCAACATGCACATCAAACCTTGCATGTGAAAGGGGGTCCAAGGACTTTAGAAACTGACATGGGATAACATCAGCTGCCACTAAGATCCACACCCCGAGCAATGTCGCTATCCCCTCCCACCCCCCGCCCCATGTAGCCAGCACTATGTCGGTGGGAGGGTCGCTCCCCTTGCCATAGCTACCGCCTCTGTCGGCGGTATGGCGTCCTACAGCTGCGCCGATGCAGCATTTTAGTGTAGACTTGCCCAAAGAGGGAACCACTTCTGGGGTGGAAAACAGCACCTGGGTCACAGCACACAAGAACTTTCGCACAGAGGTTAGAGATGGAAAACTGGAGCCCCCGAGTCACATTCATAGATTCCAAGGCCAGAAGGGACCATGGATCGTGAGCTCCGGCAGCACAGCAGCCAGAACGCTGCCCCACAAGAACTCCTAGAGCAGAGCTTTCAGAAGCTCCAGTCTTATTGCCTGGGCTCAACGTCAGGGGATGGCTACTGAGCACAGGAAGCCAGGCCTTATGGTTGGCTTGCAGGGGAAAGTGGCATTTTCCCAGCCTAACTAGTCTAACAGGTTTTCCCTTGTAGCCAGCCCAGCAGGTTCTGCATGTGAAGGAGCGTGCCCTGGGGCAGTGGGGGCCCCCCACCAAGTCACAGTCCTTGGAGGTCTCCCAGCCAAAGCATTAACCTCTCCCAGCCCCAGCCTGAGCACTGGTAGATGCTTTGCAACGTGGGGGGAAATGGACAAATCGGCCACTCCCAAAACGAGTTCAGAGCTGCAGGCAGGGGCTCACGCTGACCGTTCAGAACAGCTCGCACCAAGGTTTGCCCTCTCCAAGGTCAGCGAGGGTCTGGAGCTTATCTGTTCTCGGGCCCAAGAGAACCTCAGGAAAGAGAAGCAGCACTTCGGGATGCATCCAGAAACCCTGCGCTGAAGCGGATATTGAGATCACGTGGTGGGTCAAGTCAGGACTCCAAAGTGGGTCGTGACTGCATTTTAATGGGGTCACCGGGGCCAGCATTAGATCTGCTGGGGCCTGGTGCTGAAGCGTGAGCCCTGCTGGCAATGGGGCTGGGGCTCTCCCCCCCGCATCATGCAGTAATGTGTGTTGTACGAAGGGGGGCGTGGTGCATTGGACCTTGGGAACCCTGCTCTAGGCGGGGAGAGGAACAGAGTCTAGCCTCCGCTGGGCTATAAACAGAGCAAGAAGATGGAAGCTGCGAGTTTCACACTGTGCCCATCTCCTCTCCCCACTGCAGGCCAGGGCTGACCCGCCTACACGCTGCTTTTCTGTTGTACTGACAGACCAAGTGGGGGAGGGGGGTGACTGGTATCACCTATTTCCTTCGGTGCCAATCTCCCCGCAGCGTGGATGCAGTCAGACTGAGAAGCAAACCTCAGCTTGAGCGGAAGCACCTCTTAACTCAGCTCCCAAAGGAGGCATCCTTTCAGGCCAGTTAGTTTCTGGAAACCCAGGAGTCAATATCCAGCTGCTGTCAGTGCCGACCAGAAGGGTCTGATACCAGACTACTGCGAGTTGCCAGGAGGGAGAGCACCGAGACGTGGCAGTGTTCCCTCCCGGCCTGTGCCGATCCAGCAGCTGAGCAGGAGAACTCCGGCGGAATAACAGCCTGGTTTCCCCTTGGAATGGGAGCAGCTGGTCCCAGATCAGGTGCCCAGGTTCAGGGAGGTTGTTCTGAGTAAACCGAAAATGCTTTCAAACAAGTGGCGTGGGTCCCAGAGCAGGCCACACAGGTTATACAGAAGCAGCAAACATCCCTCCACTGGACCCGATGGCACTCTTTGGGGAATTCACCCACAAGGGGTGTGCGTGCGTGTGTGTCAGCAGGGGAACGGAAGCAGCTGTGACCCAGATATTCCCTTCTCTCTGAGACGCAGATCTCCAACTTCTCTCCTTGACTATGTTTGTAGCAATGCCTTCCTCACATCCAACCTTACAACGCCCACCGAGGTGCTCTCGCTCTCTCTCCTTACAGACGGGACGACCGAAGCAGAGGTGACGCGGCAGCGTGGGGGACAGAGCCCGGAGCCCGGCTCCTAGCCCAGAGCTCACCCTCTTATGCAAACAGGTGCTTTTATGTAAAAGATCAAGGCTCTTCCAGCAGAGAGCAGCCGCGCTGGTCTACCTCAGCCTGAAAGGCGTCCCACTGAAACACGCCAAGGGGCTGGAACTGACAAGCTGGAGGGGGTGAGGAGGGTCAGAGCCAGGAGACCGGATGTGTCTGCAGGCTATGCTAGTCACCCCTTTGCGCCATGCTGCTCGGGGCCTCCTGGATTTACATCTGGTTCAGTCCCAGCAGCAAAACCGACACCTGCAGACACTGAGGAGCAGATGGTTCCGCTGACAGTTCCGGGAACTCCCGAGACCTCCCACCAGCCTGTGCTTGCCTTGCAGAACAGCCCCAAACCCAAGCAGGGGCACGCTCAGCCTTGGGAGAGGGCTGCCACCCGCCCCTGTCAACACTGGCGGGGCAAGAGTTCCAGAGGGCCCTGCAATCTCCCCCGATGATCAAACGCAAACAACCAGAGAGGGAGCAGCCACCGGCTCCCCTCCATCCAGTGGTCGGGACAAAGAGCCGTGTCCCAGTCTGAGCCCTGCCCTCCCTGGTAGCACAGAACATTCACCCGCCAGGCGTGGTACAAAGTCTTGCAGTGCGGAGTCCCCACAGGCCACGCCAGTGTCAAGCACAACGTTACCCTGGAGACAACTTCCTCCTTGGGTGTCTCCTCCAGCAAGGTCAGGGGAGGGTGACCCTTGGGCTCCAGGCACCTGGGGGTGGGAACACCATATTGGCACAGCTAGTTTTAAACACCTTGCTGCTAGTTCCATCCCAGGGCTCCCAAAGGAGTGTCTGTGAGGGTATATCCACCCCCATCACAACCAGGAACGGCTGGTCAGGGCAGAGCTGGGAATAAAGCCTGGCTCTGACTCATTGCCCTAGCAATTAGGCAAAGCTGCCTCCTACCCTGGGTCAGCTGGTCCGGGAGCATCCCAGCTACTCAGCCATGCTGCAGCCTAGATGGGACAGACCGAGGCCCCCCCGCACCTCACACATGCACACCAGACAGTTGGTTCTGTGGAACACACAGGGTCCCTGAGGGACGACGCTGGCAGAGCTAGCAAGGGACTCGGTTTTTCCATTCAGTCCTGCTGGCTGGGAAGATTCGGCAGTTTCACAACACTGCTGCAGAGTCTATGTGAGCTGAGCAGATGGCACAAAGCGATCGACCCCCAATCCCCAGACTGAACTAGGAATGAAATTCCGCCCTCTCCCTCCACCAGAGCAGTTAATAGCCCTGAGCTTTGCTCCATTTTCCTATTCTCGTCCCAGCCAGATGGGCAGCACAAAGGAAGTTGAGTCACAGACGTCTCTCATTATGGGGGGCCAGAGTTGGCCCAGAATGTGTTCCTGTTCGGCTATCTCCCCACACCCAGCATCCTCCTCCACCAAAAAGGCCTCCACCCAGAGTCTTCTTTATTGCAAAGCTTTAGCCCTACGGCACAATGAGGATTGTTTTAAATCAGGGGTCAGGAACCTTTCAGAAGGGCTGTGCCGAGTCTTCATTTATTCACTCTAATTTAAGGTTTTGAGTGCCAGTCATACATTTTAACATTTTTAGCTCTCTTTCTAAAAGTCTATAATATAGAACTAAACTATTGTATGTAAAGTAAATAAGGTTTTTTAAGTGTTTAACAAGCTTCAATTAAAATGCAGATCCCCCCAGACCGGTGGCCAGGACCCGGGCAGTGTGAGTTCCACTGAAAATCAGCTCACGCTCCGCCTTCGGCACCCGTGCCATAGGTTGCCTACCCCTGTTTTAAATGAACACTGACTGACCTCCTTTGGGGGCAGTCGTTGCTGAGCCACCAAGACCTGACTGGCCCAGCACACTCCTCTCTCCTCCCCAGGACGGGCCCAGGGCAGGACACACCTGGAGCCAGCAGCAGCGGCCGGGCTGCGCATTGTACTGCAGCGCAGCAGGGCAACGGAAGGACAGAGCAGCAGCTGTTACCCTCCGAGGGGTTAAGCTGGGAAATTCAGAGCAGCGTTAAAACCAGCAAGTCTGCAGCCGGTTTTGCTCACCCCACCCTGCAAGTTGGCAGATTACCAGAGGAAAGGGTAGAGGGGCAAGATGGGAAACCTGTTTCTAACCCTCTCCACCGAAGGGACTGATTGTTATTCAGTGTTTCAGCCAACTCAAGAGCCACGTTGTTTTACGCATTGCTTCAGAGATTAAAGCAACTGGAGCCCGGCCTGGGGCTGGGACACAAACAGTGGAAGGAGAAAGACAAAGGGTTAATCTAGCAGGAGGGTCTCAGAGCTGACAGGGCACATGCCGCTCCCCACCCCAACAAGCTTCCAGTCTAGAAAGAGACTTGCCCTGCGTCACACAGCAAGTGAGTGGCAGAACTGGGAACAGAATTCAGGTTTCCAGACTCCTAGTCCGGGGCCCTACCCGCTAGCCCAGGCTGCTTCTCAGACATCAGGCACGGAACAAGAACCACGTTGCCGGTGGATCTCAGAAGCTCCGATAGCGTCACTGGACGTGGAACAGGAGTAGAAGGCAGCCAGGGACAGAGAGGGGTGTGTGAAATGGGACCACTTGCTGCAGACAGAGGAGTCTTTCCAGGCCTGGGGAGTGGCTCACTAACAGGATTAAAGCGATCACATCAGCAGGAAACATTCAGGGCTGTTATGGTTACCAGAGAGTTGGTTTCTGGTTCCAGTTTTTTTGTTTTAATTTTTAACCACAGATTCAGATGTCCCGTTTCTTCTCGATCACTTTTACTTGCTCTTGGCTTTATGACTCGGTTTTCTTAGGCGGCAGCACGGCCTGGATACTGGGCAGAACACCCCCTTGAGCGATGGTGACTTTCCCCAGTAGTTTGTATGGATGGCGAGCTGCAAATGGCGGGGGATGATCCTGGTTTTCTTGTTATCGCACGCAGCGTTGCCAGCCAACTCGAGAATCTCAGCAGTCAGATACTCTAAGACAGCAGCCATATATACAGGGGCTCTAGCGCCAACTCACTCAGCATAATTACCCTTCCTGAGAAGCCGATGAACACAGCCCACCGGGAACTGCAAGCCAGCCCGAGATGACCGGGACTTTGCCTTAGCCCTCACTTTGCCGCCTTGTTTCCCCTCGGCCAGACATTGCCTTTTAACTGGAAAAGCTGCAATGAGTTTAGCACATCAGGGAAAAGAGGAATTACAAGTATATCTGAGCTCTCAGTCCCTTTGTTTGCGAGTCCTGACCTGGACAATGGGACAGTTAGAACAGAGCCTGTTCCCCCAGCAAGGATAGGAGACAGATCTCCTAGGGCCACAGGAGCGTTCTTTGTACCCTCACCTCGCACGGAGCCTCGCACGCGCTGCTGGTGTGCAGGTGGCAGGGCAAGCCGCACAGTTTAGAGAGCGGGGACTAGGAGCCAGGACTCCTGGGTTCCATCCCCAGCTCTGCTGGGAATCCTGGGGTCAGATTCCATAATGGCAGACAGGGTCCGTTCACAGCTGGAACCCGCGACCCAACAGCTGCAGACAGCTTCTGACAGGGCACCTCCTCCCTAATGCAGGGCACATGCCTTTCACCACGGCCACGGAGCTTTAAGTCTGACTCTCTTAGCAGAGCCCTGCGACCTCAGAAGCCATGAGTCTGACCCCACGTCATTACCCTAGTCCAGATCCCGGGAAGGGTCATTGCGCTGTGGTGCTGTTGGCCATGGCTTCATTTTAGCCCTTGTTCCTTGTACAGATGTTTAAAGTGTCAGAGGCTGCCCTTGAATTTGGGTCCCCGGACTGATAACTCTCAACTGCTTGCTGGAAACATCACTTTTCTCTTCCAGCGCCTGACCTTTAGCCCAACACTCCCAGTGCAATGCAAGATCACGAGGTGAAAGCTGCCGGGCCAGCCAAGTGGCACGGTGTCATTTAACCATTTCCTGGCAACTGGTGATGGAACCCCACTATTGCAGTTCCAGGGGAGGGCTGATTGGTGGGGTGGTGGCAGCACCAGATTAAGGTCAGAAGGCTCATGGGGGAGCTGGACTGTACATGATTCAGTGGGCAGAGACCTTGCACACCCCACAGGCTTGCTGGCAAGGTTCTTAGCTTTCACAGCTTCAGTTTGATGCGCGCCCAGTCCTCTCATTCATCCCCTCCTACGCTCACCCCCCCACCCGAGCATCTCATCCCTCCCCCTCAATGGATTTCCACATTGCTAGGCTGCAGGAAGCCCAGCCACACTCTGACCCCAGGAGCTCACAGGCAGAGAGGTCGAGTCCAGTTCCCAGTTGTGCAGCCCCAGGTGCCGTTGTCTCACCGCTCTCCAGCTCCTCCAGTGACCTCCACGCCCCAGAGAACATGCCACAGGGAGGTTAGGGTGATCTATTTGTAGTGCTGCGAGGCCTGTTGGCTCTTACAGCACAAGCTAGACAGATGCGGGCGGGAAGGGGAAAAAAGCCAAAGCACTGAAGGGGGGAGTGACTGGCTCAAGGTCACAAAGCAAGTTAGTGGCAAAGCCGGGGCCCCTGGCTCCACCAGTGTCCTATATCCACTGGGCCAAACTGCATCTCCTGAGGTTAAATTTCCAGGAATTACGTAACTATTCAAGGACATGCCTAAGTGGGGTAGGAGAGGCGGGAGGGGAAGCCACAAAGCTGTGTTGCAAAGCAGAGCAAATTCAGACCCCGGAGTTGCTGGGCAGGTCTCTCAGGCCCACAAGGGTTTAGTTGCACAAGAACAGGTGAGGGTTTTACAACAGTTACTCAACCGCAGGCCCGGGTTTTTATCACCCATTCCCACATTCAGTTCAGCATTTAAAAGCCGCAAGCTCCTAATCAGGCTACACAGGAGTCGTCTGCACAGAACATGAGCTAATCAGGAATCGGATCCTGAGCGAGCCTGGCCAGAGCGGGGACGCTCCTCTTCTGCTGGGGCCTGCAGTTGTGGGAGATGCACGACCGGTAGCTGGCAAGTCTCACGTAAGTTCCTGCTCTCCTCACCTGCGATGCCTCAGCAGGCAAGGGCAGCCAAAGTATCCCAGCCTTCGACACTGCAGCCGCCTCCCTCTTTAAGAGACAACCCAAAACTACGGCTACCAGCATGCAATGCAGCCAGGCCACTTGGTGCAAGATGGAGCACTGCAGGCCTGGGTCTTCCTTCCAGAAGTCAGGCCTCCCTAGGGCAGCTGCAATGGGTGTGGGGGGGGGGGGGGGGAGAGAGAGCCTCCTGGCATGATGTTAACGTGGCCCTGAGACGGGCAAAATGTGGACACCTGTAACACAGAAACTACGAACATACCCACATCCTAAACCCAGCTGCATTCAGCCACTGACCCCAGAGCCGTCCAGTCACATCCTCACCCCAAACGCACCTGACAGTCTGTCCTCGTGCTCAGCACGCGGACGTCACATTCAACCACCCGACGCAGGCGTAACAGAATTAGGGGTGAGGAAGATGCAATTACTCCCAAGAAGCAGGGACACTCCTGGACATGTACAAAGATGGTATTTCCCCCTCCTTTTGCAACCCACTGAACACACAACCCCAGGAGAGACAGGATTAGAAGAACAAAGCTGAAGGATTTACCCCGGTCACCGTAAGCTTGGCTCATTTGGCTTTTGTTTCAGTCAAAGACTGAAGAACGTGCTAATTTTAGCTTTCTAGGACTCTGGTCAGCTGCTCGGTTTCCTCTGCTCGCTTGCCTTGGTGTACAGACGAAACTTCCCATCCCACCCCTGCCGCAGCCAGGTCCGAACAGCTCCCGAGTCCCTGCTTGGCTTTTCTGATCCTTGGCGATTAAACATGGCGAAGGAGCCAAGAACCACCACCCGGGAAACGCTGGGAGCAAGTCAGAATCGTCCCAAAATAAAAGTGCCACTCGATAAGCTGCCAAAGGGGGTTGCGATGAAACTCGACCGGCCGGGAGTCCGAGCCAGACGCTGAATGTCCCTTTGACCGGAGGGAGGGTGCCGTGCGGCTCAGAAGCTGCTCGTGCTCACCAACCCAAGTTGGTCCAATACAAGATAACGCCTCCCCCGCCAGCAGCCTCCCTCCAGCTCCGCGATTGCTAGCCAGGACCCCATTTTGTGGAGCCCAGGGAACCACAGCGCACAGCCCGGCTGGAGAAGACGGCGGCTGAGTTTTCGTGCCTCCGTTCGGCTCACAGGGAAAGTCGCTGTTACTGTTTTGCGCTTCTTCCAAGCGCCCCACCAAAGCCGCGGTGCTAGGAACTAAACTCTTCCACCCAGGCGAGGTCGCTCAGTAGTTACTGGGCCTGCGGAGGTCAGTTCCCCCCTGCGACCCTACATCCCGCTGAGGCTGCGTGGAACGAAGCAGAGCCTCCCCCTAAGGGGTTCAGGCACCCGGCTTCTCCCCCCACGAACCCTACATCCCGCTGGGGCTGCACGGAACGAAGCAGAGCCTCGCCCTAAGGGGTTCAGGCACCCGGCTTCTCCCCCACGAACCCTACATCCTGCTGGGGCTGCACGGAACGAAGCAGAGCCTCGCCCTAAGGGGTTCAGGCACCCCAACCCCCCATGAACCCTACATCCCACTAGGGCTCCATGGAACGAAGCAGAGCCTCCCCCTAAGGGGTTCAGACACCTCCCCCCCCATGAACCCTACATCCCGCTAGGGCTGCATGGAACGAAGCAGAGCCTCCCCCTAAGGGGTTCAGGCACCTCCCCCCCCCATGAACCCTATATCTCACTGGGGCTGCACGGAACGAAGCAGAGCCTCGCCCTAAGGGGTTCAGGCACCCGGCTTCCCCCCACGAACCCTACATCCCGCTGGGGCTGCGCGGAACGAAGCAGAGCCTCCCCCTAAGGGGTTCAGGCACCCCCCGGGAAGTACACTGAGCTCCAGCCAGCCTGTGGCTTCAGGGGGTCATGGGAGGCAGCCAGGCCCGGAGCTGCTCCGAGGGAGAAACAGGCACAGAGCTAGTGGGGAGGCTTCCAGGCCCCTTTTGACCCTGCAGCGCAGCTCCTGCGCTTGGGGCCCCAGACGGCCTCCCCGGGAAGGGGGAGGCAAGCGCCACACCAGCGGGAGGGATGAGTGGCTATCTAGCTGGGGGGGGTCAATGGGGCGTGGCTCAGCCGCCAACCGAGCCGCCCGCACGTGGGGCCACTGGAGCTCGGGGTGCGCCCAACCCCTTTCCGGGTGCAATCCCCACCCCCGCGAGAAGCTGGCGGGGGAGCTCCCACGCGGGACCCACGTGACCCTGGACACGCCACGCGCGGGCGTCACCTTGGCGCCCAGCGCTGCGCCGTGCCCGCCCGCAGTAAGGTCATGGCGAGCGGAAGCGGTGCTTGCAGCCGGCTCGGGGGCCTGGGCCTGGGCCTGGGCCGGCGGCGGGACCAAGGTTGAAGGAGGCGGCCGAGGAGGGAGCGGCGCCCGGGCGTGGGGGGAGGGGTCCTCGCGGCCGCGACAGCGAAGAGGGCGGAGCGCGCTGGCGGCTACGGCCCGCCCGCCGGGGAGGTTATTAACATAGCCCCGCCCACTCGCGGCCGCGCCGCGCTAGCCTATTGGCCGGGGTGGTCAGATGGGCGGGGCCTAGACGGAGGTGGGCGGGGGGGCACGTAATGGCGGACGGAGGGAGGCTGCGTATAGGTGGCCAAATCGAATGCCTGAAAACTCAGTGTAACCCAACGGGCTTGACCCCGCCCCTCCCCCACCCGGGCTGAGCGGGAGGGGGGAAGGGGCAACATGGATTCAGTTCATCCCAGAAGGGGCTGAATCATATGGTGATGCCTCCCAGCCTCGCTGTGGCACGGCCAATGACATGGCGTCGCCCCCCAGCCTCGCTGTGGCACGGCCAATGACACGGCGTCGCCTCACAGCCTCGCACGGCCAATGACACAACGTTGCCGCAGAGCCTCGCTGTGCCACGGCCAGTGACACAATGTCACATTGGACCTTCGCTGTGCCACGGCCAATGACACAGCATCGCCTCACAGCCTCGCTGTGGCACGGCCAATGACACGGCATCGCCTCCCAGCCTCGCTGTGCCACGGCCAATGACACGGCGTCGCCTCCCAGCCTCGCTGTGGCACGGCCAATGACACGGCGTCGCCTCACAGCCTCGCTGTGGCACGGCCAGTGACACGGTGTCGCCTCCCAGCCTCGCACGGCCAATGACACAACGTTGCCGCAGAGCCTCGCTGTGCCACAGCCAATGACACAATGTCACATTGGACCTTCGCTGTGCCACGGCCAATGACACGGCATCGCCTCACAGCCTCGCTGTGGCACGGCCAATGACACAATGTCACATTGGAGCTTCGCTGTGCCACGGCCAATGACACAGCATCGCATCACAGCCTCGCTGTGCCACGGCCAATGACACGGCGTCGCCTCCCAGCCTCGCTGTGGCACGGCCAATGACACGGCGTCGCCTCACAGCCTCGCTGTGGCACGGCCAGTGACACGGTGTCGCCTCCCAGCCTCGCACGGCCAATGACACAACGTTGCCGCAGAGCCTCGCTGTGCCACAGCCAATGACACAATGTCACATTGGACCTTCGCTGTGCCACGGCCAATGACACGGCATCGCCTCACAGCCTCGCTGTGGCACGGCCAATGACACAATGTCACATTGGAGCTTCGCTGTGCCACGGCCAATGACACAGCATCGCATCACAGCCTCGCTGTGCCACGGCCAATGACACGGCGTCGCCTCCCAGCCTCGCTGTGGCACGGCCAATGACACGGCGTCGCCTCCCAACCTCGCACGGCCAATGACACAACGTTGCCGCAGAGCCTCGCTGTGCCACGGCCAATGACACGGCATCGCCTCACAGCCTCGCTGTGGCACAGCCAATGACACAACGTTGCCGCAGAGCCTCGCTGTGGCACGGCCAATGACACAGCATCACGTCACAGCCTCGCTGTGCCACGGCCAATGACACAATGTCACATTGGACCTTCGCTGTGCCACGGCCAATGACACGGCATCGCCTCACAGCCTCGCTGTGGCATGGCCAATGACACAATGTCACATTGGACCTTCGCTGTGCCACGGCCAATGACACAGCATTGCATCACAGCCTCGCTGTGGCACAGCCAATGACACAATGTTGCCTTGTGGCCTTCCTGTGATGCAGCCAATGACATACTACCACCTCGGAGCCTTGCCGTGGCACGGCCAAGGCCTTGGCGTCCGGTCAGGACAAAGTATCAAGGTGGCACGTCAGAGCCTTGCTGTGGTGCTGAGAAGCATAATGGCGTCATGCGAGGATGTGGTGACAAAGCATTATGGGAGTCACCGAGATGCCGTGGTGCAGCACCCGTGCAGGTCACTCGATTGTGGTGCTGAAACGCCTCTTGTGTCAAAATGCAAGAGATTGTGTCCCATGTTGTCACTGTGAGGTGATGTCATCACACCAGCCCTCAACCCCCTCGTGACATTTAGGGAATGTCTGACATCAGTTTGGGACCATCCCTTTCCTCCTGCAGCCCTGCACCAATGCCCTGCAAAACTTGGAGCACACTCACTGAATCCAGGCCAAACCTGGAAAAAATCAGGACAGGTGACAACACTCCTTACAGCGCTGTCTAGCGCCAGTCGCTGAGTAACCTTCAGGTAACGCTCTCCAAGGCGGCCAGTTAATCACTAGCAGCGGGGGAAACAGAACAGAACTCACAGCCTTTGTCTCTAAAATTACAGGCCCATATTTGGGGAGCTAAAGTCAGACTGGCACTGGCTCTGTATCCCAGCAACAGGGACTGATATTGGAGTAGGCCTGCCATGTCGCATAGTCCTAAAATGCAGTCAAGAATTGCCCTTCGGCCTGTAACCGCTGGATTTTAATAGAGTGGAATAACTGGAATGTAAAATCAACCAAGATATAAAGGTGAGAAAGAACTAAGCTTGAAGACATTTAATTCATTAAGCAGAGTTTTGTCTGGCGTCTGGTAAGGTATTAATATGGTCCTTATGTGTCAGAATCCTGCTGCCCCCACTGTGAAAGGCAACAACAGTGCATTTCCTGCTCAGGATGTCAGGGTCATACCAGCCACTCTACAAATGTAACTGGTGCCTGTTCCTCCCTGCATCTTCAATGCCACGTGAGCCTAGTTTGTGAACGGAAAGCTGCAGCCCTGTAGAGCCAATACAGCTTTGGGAGAACAGGCTGGAGTCCTTGTGGTCTCCTTTCCATGCACACATGACTCCTGAGTTACATGCTTGCCTGGAGAACAGACCATGAAGCCCCAGTTCTAGGGTACCAAGTGCAAGTTCCCATCTGAGGCTGGAAAAAATCACAGCTTGATTTTCAGCAACTCACCTGAGCTCGAAGTCATTCATGGATTCTCCGCCCCTGGTCATGCAGCTGGGATTGGGGTTTACTGAGTGCATTGTCCTTAGAGGTATGAGCACGCTGCTGCTCAGTGCTATGCTGGGCAATGCACTGAGATGACACCAAGGGCACTGCCCATATGGTCTGATACGCTACATGTGGCAAACACATGACAGGACAGGGGGTTGGTGGGGAGGGGAAATGGGGCATAATAAATCGTTAGTCTCCTGCAGTTACAGATCTGACTGCTGGCCTCTGCCTAGCCCAGTGCTCTCCTCTGCTGTCCTGGATCAAACCATCAGGCCATTTGGTCTGGGATTCCACTTGCTGCAACACTGCCTCACCTCTGCTGCGCCCACCGACTGCTCTCCCACTACAGCAGGACTCTTCCAAATGTCCTCTCTTGCAGGGAATGTGGGTAGCACCCTTCTGTGCAGAGGCTTTTTATTGTGCCCTCTGACTGCAGCTGCAAGCATGTGATGCTGAGGGCCTGGGGGGACAAAAGGAGAGGAGAACTGCTCTTTCTGGGCCTACCTAGATGGTGGATGAACTGGTCTCCAACCCCTAGGACTCCATAAGGACACCCCCTGGATTTTCCCAACACTCACTGAGTAAAGCAGGCTGATTCAATAGATGGGTGGGGTGTGGGCTCGATCCTGATGAGTCTGGTCCCTCTCTCTCAATCAGATTTATAGCTGGGAGTGGGGTCTAGAGAGCCAGGACTTGGTTTCTGTTCCTAACTCTGCTGTTGCCTTTGCCACTGTGTCATCTCTCTGTGCCTCAGTTTTCTCCTCTGTATAAGAGGGATAATTCCCTGAGCTCGAGCGGATCTGTGTTCCCCGAGACAGTGATTTCAGAGCCGGCTACTAGCACATGCTATAAGAAATGCTGGGTTCCCTGCCTCATTGGAGTTGCTGGCTATAGGGTTAAATATCTGCAGCTATGAAGTTTTCTCTATGAATCTCTCACTCAATCCAGGGCTATTTGGGCACAGTGGGGCAGGAAGCTCCTGAAAAAGGGAGAGGCTGAAAAAGAACTAGGGTCACTGATCACGAGACAATGTAAGCAGGGCAGGGTGGGAGGTGATTGGCAGGCCTGGAACCTCTGTTCAGCTCCATGGGCAGAGAAAGAGCAGGCTACATGCACAACCTGGGGGCTGGAACAACCCACTCTATTACTGGAGAAAGAAAAGGAGTACTTGTGGCACCTTAGAGATTAATAAATTTATTTGAGCATAAGCTTTCGTGGGCCCATTTCATTGGATGCATGTAGTGGAAAATACAGTAGGAACACACACACACACACACACACACACTCTCTCTCTCTCTCTCTCTCTCTCTCTCTCTCTGAAACAATGGGTGTTACCATACACCCCATAAGGAGAGTGATCCGTTAAGGTGAGCTATTATCAGCAGGAGAGAAAAAGAACTGTTTGTCATGGCAATGAAAATGGCCCATTTCCAGCAATTGACAAGGAGATGTGAGGAACTGCGGGGTCGGGGGGCGGGGGGGGATAAGCTGGGGAATAGTTTACTTGTGTAAATGCCCATCCCATCTCCAGTTCTTTCTCAAACTAGTTTGATGGTGTCCAATTTGCAAATTATCCATAATTCAGTCAGTCCTCCTTGGAGGCTGGCGCAACCGTCACATGGCAGGGGCATTGCTGGCGTGATGCTAGACAACTGGTAGATGTGAGGTAACAAGCCGCTGCATGGTGTGTGTGCTCGATTTAGGTCTATTGTGTACTGGCCAAACCGGACATTCTAGTAAAAGAATAAATAACACAATCAGACAGTCAAGAATTTAAACATTCAAACCAGTCGGAGCCTCAATCTCCCTGGCCACTTGATCAAGACCTAAAGTCACAATATCAACAAAAACACTTCAAAACCGACTCCAACGCGAGGACTGTGATGGATATAATTTGCAAATTGGACACCATCAGCCTAGGCTTGATAAAGACTGGACTGGATGGGCCATTACCACAAAGTAAAACTATTTTCAATGCTTCTCCCCCGCCCGCCCCCACCGTTCCTACATCTCCTGTCAATCTGTAGCCACAAAGCTTACGCAATCAAGATGGTAGTCTCTAAGTGCCCATTAATTCCTGTTCTTTTGCAATCCAGACTACACGGCTGCTACTCTGAATCTAACTATCTGGAGTGGGTGGGGAGACGTCTAGTCCATGGCCATTCAGACTTATCCTTCTAGCTCAGCAGGGGAGGTTTCTTGACGGTGAGCCCTGCCCCCACTCAGGCACTTGGCTGAGAGCTACCAGATCAGTGACCAAAGTTCCATCAGCTGATCCTGGATTCAATCCTGGGCCGGCTGATACCGTTGCAGTGAAACATGCTGCAAACCTACTCGTCTCACTGACTCACATCTGGATCAGCAAAAGGTTGTTTTGGTGTGTGAAGGTAATATTTGTTCATGTCTAAATATTGGCTTAACTCTGGCAGTGTTAAGCAGCAGACAGGAAGCCAGGTCCTGTGGCGAGTCGCACACTGTATTCTCTGGGCGGGAGTGTGAAGTGCTGCTGGTAGAAGTCTTCTTCCCTCGCTACCATCAGCAGGTACAGAAAGTGGTAGATCCACATAGCACAACTGATGGCAGCAAACCCAATGAGGAAAAGAGCTGCCAGGGCCCTTCGCCTGCTGCAGTCCGGAGAGGAAAGGCTCTAAGGGCTGGTGTTTAATAGTGACACTAGCTAACTGTTTTAAGGGTGCAAGTGCTAAGTCACAGCACATCTGTCACTTGTGCACCGTCCCCTTGTGATGTGCAGTACAGATACTTGGCCTGGGTGAGGTAGGCCAGCACCTGGAGAGCGCAGAGGCTGCCACCACACCACTCACGTCTGCAAGTCAGTAAAGTGACGCTGGGCTGCTCAGATCCAGTGCAATAACTTCAGCAGACAAATTTGCACAGCACTGCGTATTGAGCCTTGGCCATTGTCAAGATTAACGCAATGAAAGCTCCTCCAGGGTGCCTCTGGAAGAGCATTTTTCTGTGCTCAACTTCCCAAACAGCAGGAACTGACGCACGTAGCGGACAGGCCAAGTCAGAGCGCCCCAATTGTGGCAGGGCCAGCCAACAACCCCCAAGCATGCTACAGGCTGCAGTGCCCCTGGGACCATGTCTGTTCCCGGGGCCCAGGTTTGTGGTGGCCCATACTCTGGCGGGATTACCACAACACGAGGAAGCCTATTGCTTCAAGTGAATGTTAAGGCAGACACTGGCCACCACAAAAGCCAATTGGCCTGTGTGTGTGTTTGCGACAAAGCGGTGCGTGTCTCGGCCAGTCAACGGAACGAGAGGTGTTAACCCTTGCTGGAGCCACACACCTCTTCGAGCCCAGCGCCAACATGCAGCAGCCGAGCTGGAGCGGTGAGCAAAGGGGAGGGCACAGGGACGCGGCAGCAGGAAGAGGGACTGGGGGGAAGGGCCCTCATTCCCCCACTACAGGAACAATGAATAAATGGAGGGTCCGGCTGGTGCAAAGGTAAAAAACAAACCAACCCCGAGCTCCTTCTGCCGAGCCCTGTTCTCTTCCAGTGGAAACGGGACCAAGGGATACTTGTTACCTGCCTGGGTGGACATGACCTGGGTGTCTGCCCCTTGCCAGGGAAAGGTGACATGTGCCGGAGATCCTCCATGTTCAGCACATACCCCCGGTCAGAGCTGGCCCTTTGGGGCCATTAACAGCAGCTTTCACTCAGTCACCCCCAGCAAGGATGGGTGGGCAAGGACACCCCCTCAGCCCCCCGAGTCTGGGCACCAGGAGTGTGTGTGTCACTTTGCAACAGCCATTAAAGCTGCAGAAGTCCTACACACCCACCCACTCCGTTCAGGAAACGTTCCACACAGCAGCACCTTTCCCCTGGACTTAGCCGACGTCCCCTGCTGCACAAAGAATGCGGGTCTCCCCTCTGCCTCTTCAGCTCAAGCTGTAGAGACTTCTGGCTCTGGAGGGCCCCTGTTCAAGCCCTGCTGTTCCCCAAGATGGCAGCTGTTGCCCATAGCTAGAGCAGGAGCTAGTGGAAAACGCTGGTCCCTAGCACTGCCTAACCCTGGTACCACCCTTGCCTCGGTATTCGCTGCGTCGCCACAGGGTAGTTGAAGCTGCTAACAGCTTCCCCTCCTAGCCCTGGCTGTCCTGGACAGGGATACTGTGCTGGAAACTCCCATGGACTAAGCCCCAAAGGGGCTCTTCAGAACCCTCTGCTCAGACTAATCCCCCCTACCCCTTATTGCACAGGGAAACAGGACCATCGTGAGCAGTTCCAGCTGCAGTGTGGCCAGGTTTATTCTGCTGCCCTCCGTCAGAGATCACAGCCATCTGCAGCCTAGAAAGAGGTCCTCAGGAAACAGACCTGAGGCAATTAAAAACAAGCCCTTCAAAGTCGCATGACTCCCCCTGGAAAACTGGATCCCTCCACCCTGCGCATGCAGACGTTGCTAGCAGAGCGGCGACTCAGCCATGTCTTCGCCGGCTGTCATTTGAGCTCAATAACCGCTGCTCCTGCTGCTGCCAGCTGGAAGCGTCCCCTTTGGACGGATGACGGTGGAGAAGTCTCTGTGCAGTCAGAAAAGCCACAGAGAAGTGAGTTGCCCAGGGTCACAGTGAGACAGTGTCAGAGCCAGAAGAGAACCCGAGTCCTGACTCCTGCTCCAGCACTGTAGCCACTAGAGTACATTGCTGCTCAGAATAAAACCTGGGAGGTCTCACTCCAGCAGCCTGTCTAGAACTCAGAGTCCTGATGCTCTCTGAGGGGCAAAGCCAGGCATGGGCATCTCCTCTCAGAGCTGGAACAGAACCCAAGAGTCCTGGTTCCTGGCCCCCTTTCCTCTTCCCAAGAGCTGACACTCCCACCCCATGACAGTTACGGTGGAAGCTCAACCAAAATAAATAAGACAAAAAGCACCAGAGTAATGGAGACTCTGGACCCTACAGGAACATCTGTCCATCTCCTTAGGGAAGGGATGCGGGAGGAAACATCAAACAGCCTAAAGGCAGATTGAAAGTCAAGCAATCTCAAGGGAGCAGGAGAAGGACAACATCTTTCCCTCCAAAGGAAGCTTCTGTCCTGCTTTCCGCCCCAAGCGAAGACTGGGGTTTCCAAGTGACACACAGTGAGGTTCTCAGGGCAATGCCGGCGGGTAGGGGAGGAGTCCGCTACAGGGGATGTCCAGTTTGATCCAGGCCTTCGCGCTTCACAGCTCATCATGGGGGATGTTCAGGGCATGGTCGCACAGATCTACGCATACAAGCACAAGCTGTTAGAACATGGGACTTACCAGACTGGATCAGAGCTGAGGTCCAACCAATCCAGTGTCCAGCACCAGCTGCTCCAGAGAAAGGGTAAGAACCCTGCACGAGGCAGCTGTGGGACAATGGTCTCCTGCCCCACCCCTTGCGAGTTACAGGTTGGTTCATGCAGTGAAGCGGCAGAGCTCACATTCCTTACAACTTACACAATTTGATTTTGTGGCAGTGAGTTCCACCGGCTAACTGTGCCGTGTGTAAAAAGTACTTCCTTTTCTCAGCTGGGAATTTGTACCTCTCGATCTCACTCAATCCCCCTGTATTATTTACAGGATGGTCACACCTGGAGGCCACAAAGCAAGGATCAGGTCCCGTTGTGATAGTCTCCTACATCTGCAGACAACTGGCTATGCCCCAGTTTACAGTCTAAGCATTCTGCTGCCACTCCTCAAGCTGGTTCAGTTTCCAAATCAGATCTTCAGTAACATTTCTCTCCAGTTGTAGGAAACAGCAGCTACCACAAGCATGTCCCTTTTGAACTGGCTTAGCAGCCTGCAGCTTCCCTGTTCCTTTTAACATGCAAGATGATTCCCATATGCTCCTCAGTCTGTATTATTCCAAACACCACAGACTGGCTCCCAGCCGCTTTGCTGACCGCAGCATTTCTAGCACCTTTCACACCAAAGCACTTAATCTACCCGGAGGAGAATTTCATCCTCACTGAAATGCAGCCACCTCTACGGTGGGACACAGCAGCTGTTCAACACAGTACAGTATCACAGTGGCCTCGGCCTTGAAAGAAAACAGCAGCCTGTATGTGAATGAACCGGGACGGGGGCGGTAGGTCAGTGGAAAATACTTGCCCAGTTGGGACAGGGCCAGGACACTGGGCTAAAATCCTGACTCTCGTAAAAGGGGCCATGGGATCGACAATTTAAGACCTGGAGTTTAACTCTCATTCATTTTTCCAGAGGCAGATCATCCCTCCTAGAGGTGGAGGGCACAGGAGACCATGGGTCTCTGCCATTTACTGGAGCACACAGCAGTCAAGGAGCCAGCTGGACATGCAGCCCAAGAACAAGGCGGCTGCTCACGTGAGGACTGAAAGCTCTGGCGACCAGCCAGAGAACAGGGACTGGCTAGCACAGCAGTGCCCCGTGGGAAGGAGGGGGGCGGACCACTTCACTGCTCCCCACCCCGACCATTCACACTTTAGTTAGTGACTAATGAAAAATGCAGCTGTTTGAAGAGAGCTGTCGAAGTCGGCCTTTGACCCAGACAGCGCAGAGGGCAGGAGCTCTCTGCTAAAGCCTGACACGTTGCTGTGGCAGGCAGCACTATCAGGTGTGCAGGGCCAGGGAGATACGGGGACGGAGGTGTAAAGCCAGGGTCCCTTTGCGACAGCCTGGACAAGAACGAACAAAGGTCAGGCGGCACCCAGGGCCGCCATCCAAAAACAACTTAGTGGGATAGGGAAATCAGTCCCTGAACAGCACCCAGCAGTTGGCTGCTCCAATCCCGTCACTGCTCTTGGCAGCCAGTGAATCCCCGACACAAATGAGGTTGGGCTGGTTGTGGGAGGAGCCACCTGGCCCAAGCTGGAGTTTCCCCCAAAAGCTGCAGGTGGTTAGAAAAGCCAGCGGGAAATACATCTTCTGACCTGCAGCCCTCGGTGGGAGCAGCGAGCCCACAGAGCCGGGACACTCCTGCAGAGCATTCGCATCAGATCCTCAGCAGGTCTCTGGAGAGGGTTTGACACCCCAAGGGCAAGGAGAGGCCAGGGGATGGGAGGGCAAGTTACTGACAAGTGTGTAAGACCGCAGAAGGTAGACTCAGATCCCATCAGCGGGCCAGTCACAGCCTACGTGAAACGGCTGCAGGACAGAGAGTGACCCAGCAGCTGCAGGATAAGAGAGCCAGGAGCAGCGTCTGGTGGGCAGGACACCGCGCTAGGAATCAGGAGACCTCGGCTCTATTCCCAGCCCTGCCGCTGACCCAACTCTGCCTCAGGTTCCTCATCTGTAAAATGGGGTGAATGGCCCCGGCTGTCCTTTGTGAAGGGCTTGGAGGTTACGCACGAAGTGCGCTGGGTAACAGCTAAGTACCATTAGCTCCTTTCTTACTTTCCTTCTGGTTTATGAATAGTTTTTTGTAATGGCTTCTCTCTAGCGCTCAGCAGAGTACCTGGAGAGTTAGCCAGCGCTCTGCGACAGGAAGGTGTATCCTTGTGTTACAGATAGGTAAACCAAGGCATAGAGTGGGGAAGTGACTCGACCAAGGACTAGAGCAGAGGCAGGAATTGGACCCACGTCTCCCGAGTCCCAGCCCAGCCCCTCGCCCAGGTGAGCAAGCCCCACTCCGCCCCACTGCTTTCAGCAGTCAGCACAACTCAGCAGCACGCTTGTTGCTTTGGCTGGTTAACAAACTCACTGGATTCCAAGAACCAGCATAAAATGAGAGGCCACCCAAATTACGAACACACGCATAAGGGAGGTGCCTTAAATCAACATCTCGGGGGGAAAGAACTGGCAAAGGAAGGTGCGGTTGTGGGAAAGTTGGCACGGATGCGTCCAACACCCAGCTGCCTCCCCAGGCCTCATGGGTGGGTGACTCCACGTCTCAATGAAACTTATGGACCATGATGCAGAGGGATCACTTTCCCCATCATTGGAAGGCAGCTTCCTCTGGGCTGGAGCGCAGCAGTCAGCCTGTCCCAGCGATGCTGCAGCACTGGTGCATGATGGGAAGTGGGGAACAACACTGATTGAGTACAGGGGACCAGCCATGGTATCCTGGCTAAATTCTTCCCTGTCCCTGTGTACTGCCAATGGCTTCCGCCCTGTTCAAGGGACCATCTCGCTCCTAGAGTGGTGGCTGCTGACTGGACTTGGCCTCCAAGCAGCCATCTAGAGATGAACGAAAGCCTCCAGGCTCCGTTTGTTTAAAACCAACAAAAGGAAGTATTTCTTCACCCAACGCACAGTCAACCTGTAGAACTCCTTGCCAGAGGATGTTGTGAAGCCCAATATACCAGGCTTCAAAAAAAGATAAGTTCACAGAGGATGGGTCCATCAATGGCTATTAGCAAAACCATGTTCTGAAGTGTCCCTGGCCTGTTTGCCAGAAGCTGGGAATGGGCGACAGGGGATGGATCACTTGATGATTCCCTGTTCTGTTCATTCCCGCTGGAACACCTGGCATTGGCCACTGTCGGCAGACAGGACACTGGGCTGGATACCACTGGTCTGACACAGTGCGACAATTCTTATGTTCCCTGTCTGACTAGCCCTCGCCCCAAGCAGCAGTAGAGTCTCGCTTACCAGTCCGCTTGCTGCAAAGCCGATCCTTGATATTGTCGGTCTCATGGGAGAAGAATTCAATGAGCTCATCTTCATACTCCTCAGCGATACTCTCGCACTGCAACAGGGGCCAGAGTGTGTCAGAAAACCTGCACCCTGCCTCCCCTGGCACTCAGGGGTCACACGGGGCAGCAGTGACAGAGAGGAGAAACTACGTCACCCCAGACACAGAAACAGCAGCCCCACCTGCCCGTGGCCTGCTCTGCAGTGGCAAAGCACCGTGGTCAGGCTGTGTGTGTGTGTGTGTGTGTCAGCACTCTGCAGTCCAGGAAGAAGGGTCAGGGTTAAGCCCTGGGCCGTTCCTAGTGAGAGCAGCCTGGCATCTCCCACTCATTCACCGGTGCCCAGCACCAGCAGGGCAGGGGCTACTGGTTCCCCCTTCAACTGGCAGCTGAGCTCCATCGGGGGAGCCCCACATCAGGGGAGCCCCACATCAGGGGAGCACCTCTGCACTCACCGCAAACTTCAGGCGGGATGTCACGTCCCCGTCTATTTTGGTCCCAGAAAGGTCCATCTTGGTCCCGTCGTGGGAGATCACGCGGCCTTAGCTTTTCCGGTGGGTGGAGGGATCCACCTTCTCCCCATACTCCTTCATCTTCTCACAGACCTGCTCCAGCAGCTCCGTCAGGTGAGCTTCTGATCTGGCGTAGGGCACCTGGGCAGAATCACAGCGATCCGACACGCTAGGCCAGCATTCACCTCGCCACTCACCCACGCGACGGCCGCAGCACCCGAGCTCCAACCAGGTCGTAACCGTGCTTTGCAAGCATTGGCTGAGCCATACTGGGAGCAGTGACAGTGCTATCTGTTCTTTACACAGTGGCAAAACGACTTGGCGAGGCCATGCAGTGAGCCAGAGGGGCAGCTCTGCACAGAACCCAGGAGTCCCCACTCCCAGTCCCACCCCCTGCCCACAAATTCTTCCGAGAACAGAAAAGTCCAGGAGCCCTGGGTGCCAGCCGCCTGCTTCATCAGCCAATGCTGCCTCTCCAGAGCAAGCGCTGCTACTGTGGAGGAGCCATTCTCGGCCATCACAAACTGGCTTCGTATCCCAGTGTCTCCAGAACAGGAACCCCCCTTCCGTGGCTAACAGCATCCAGTGGGTGGCTCTGCCCACCCTGGAGTCTTTCGGGGGGGGGGGGGGGGAATGAATTAAGTGGGATCTTCAGAACCCACTCCCTTCTCCGTCCCTCTCCCCACAACACCTGTCTCCACATCCACCCCTCCCCACTCTTAAACCTGATTCTTCAGAGACACCTGCCGCCCCAGGGCTAGAGAACGGTACCAGGTGGGGCAAGCGCAAGACACCCTACCTCTACGACTGACTGGCTGCCGTCCGGGTTGATACGGAACGACCCCATCTGGATGGTTTTCTTGGGGTCCACCTGGGAGATCTCCCACTCCAGCTCGTCCACCAGGGCCCGACAAGCTGGAGAGGAGAGAGGACTCATTTCCATTAGTCACACATGGTGAATCAGAGGGAGAGAAGCAAAGGGCACTTACCCAGCCTGCCCCATGACCCTGGGCACGTCAGCAACAACTGTTCAATAGTGCACGGTCCGTCTGGGAGCAACGACGAACCCTGGTGCAGTAACTAACAAGATGGCCTCCTTCTAGGGGTCTGCCCTGTGCCCAGCCCAATGGGAGGCAGAGCCCAAGAGAGGATCTGCTGCTCTAACAATAATCTGCACTTACTTAGCGTTAACTAACCCATTCCCCATTTGGCTGATAGGGAAACTGAGGCCTAGGGTACAAATGTTACACAGCGACTGAGCTGGGAACGCCCCTTTTACCTCCACAATGGAGATCCTGACTACTCCAAGCAAGGACATTGCTCAACAGGAACACCAGGATGAGGGACAGGCAGAGTGTGTGTGAAACGCAGCCATTCATCTTCCCTGCAGGCTGACACAGTGACCTGCAGCGCTTCCAGATCAGCTACAAGGGGCCTCCGCGGTCCAGCAGGCTCTCTGCGGAAACCAAAGCAAACGGCTTCTGCTACAGCGAATCCTTCCCGGTTCCAACACCAGCCCCTCTAGGGGCTCATCTAGACATGTCTAACGCTGGTCTGATTTTACTGGCATAGTTCTACCATTATAATTTCCATGCTTATGCCAGCCCGAGGGTGGCTTCCTTTGACTTAGCCAGGACGGGCCCAGCTACAGCAGAGTAACAGAGAACTTACCCTGGGATAACAACAGCATTTAGAATCCTCACCCTACCAGGTGCTGCTCTAACCCCCTGGTAGATTTGTCCTAGAAATTGCTCTGTCCCAATGCTGGGCAGGTAGTTACAGCACCAAGGGCTCTGTGGCACAGTCCACTCCCTGTTTCACAGTGTTTGTCTGCTGGGCTCAGGGATTGTGTGGTGGGCCGGAGGCCAGTGTTTGGCAGTTTGTAGCTGCTCTTTGCTGGTTATTGGGATCAGCACAGCCACCCCAGGGCATTCCTACAGAACCTCCTGAGATGGAAAAAGTACCTGCAGGTCCCCTCTACCAGCCCTGGAGTCACAGCATCCCCCAGGACAGAAGGGAACAACAGCCCATTGTGGAGCCTTGGGGGGCAGGGGAGGGCCAGCTGACACCCTCATTCCATGGGTCTGTAACCTGTTCCCCAGTGTCCCCCACACGCTGCACCCTCAGAGGTCCCCAGAGACCTCTCTAGCTCCCTGTTATGCCCCTAGACACTGGCCCAAGCCCAGGACCCCCATACATCCTACAGAGATCTCCATAGGGACCCCCCAACCCAGATGCCCCTATAGAACCCTGTTTAAAGCTCCCCCACTCCCCTAGTCAGCCCCCTCACCCATCCCCTTGGAGCACCCTAGACTCAAGCCCCCCATACACTTTATAGGGACCCCTCTCCCCTGTAGAGCCTCACACACAGGACCCCCCAAAACCTTATAGGGACCCTCCCCCCATAGGGCCCCTGCACAGGGCTCCCCATACACCTTATAGGGCCCCCTCTCCCCTATAGGGCCCCCATACACCTTATAGAGACCTCTCCCCCCTATAGAGCCCCACACACCTTATAGGGACCCCTCCCCCTATAGGGCCCCCACACAGGGCGCCCCATACACCTTATAGAGACTCCTCCCCCTATAGAGCCCCACACACCTTACAGAGACCCCCCCTCCCCTATAGAACTCCCACACTGGGCCCCCTATACACCTTATAGGGACCCTCTCCCCGAAGAGCCCCCCCCAACTTTATAGAGACCCTCTCTCCCCTATAGGGCCCCCCCACACCTTATAGAGACCCCTCCCCCTATAGACACCGCCTATGGGACCCCGTGGAGCCCCGCACCTGAGACCTGTCCCGGCCCCGCCGCTCCTCCGGCGGGCGCTGAGTCCGCCCACCCCCTCGCCCCGCCCCGGGGCTGCCCCCCGCCCTGCCTGCCCCGCCGCGCCCGGCCCTGCCGCCCGCGAGCCCAGCCCGGGGATCCGGTGAGGGATCCGCGCCTGAGCGGTCTCTCCGCCCCGACCAGCGGCTGCAGGGCCGCCTCCGGGGAGGCCGGGGCCGGGGCGGCCCGCACAGGCACCGCCGCGGGCACCTAAGGCGGCGCCAGGACCCCGGGCGCGCAGCGAGGCCCCAGCTCGCGTGGCCGTAGGTTCCACGTGACAGCAGCCCGCCGGGGGGCGGGGCCTGCGCGGCTGGCCGAGGCAGGGGAGTCACACCAGCTGGGGCGGAGGGCCGAGCACGGGAGGAGGGGCGTGGGGCGTGAGAGCTGGGATGTGAAGGCTGGGGAGGGGGGTCGCAGCCTGGAGGAGGGGGTGGTAAGGGCTGGGGAGGGGATCTCACAGCTGGAGGAGGGGTGTAGGGCATAGGAGGTGTGGGGCTGGGGAGGGGTGTGAGGCGGGAGGAGGAGTGTAGGGCTGGGGAGGGGATCACAGCTGGGAGGAGGGGGTGTAGGGCTATAGGAGGTGTGTGGCTGGGAGGGAGGAGTCGCAGCGGGAAGGGGAGGGGGCGTAGGGCTGGGAGGGGGATCCGGGAGGGGGAGGGGGCGTAGGCATAGGAGGTGTGCGGCTGGGAGGGGGCCGGAGGCTGGATTGGGGCTGGGACGGGAGGGTCGCAGCTGGGAGGAGGGGCGTAGGGCTGGGGAGGGGATCACAGCTGGGAGAAGGGGGCGTGGGCATAGAAGTGGGGCTGGGAGGGGGCATGAGGCTGGAATTGTGGGCTGGGAATACGGGGGGGTCACAAGCTGGAGGGGGGGAATGCACAGCTGGGAGGAAGGGGTTGTAGGGCATAGGAGGTGTGGGCTGGGAGGGAGGCGTGGGCTGGGAGTGGGGCTGGAACGGGGGGGTCGCAGCTGGGAGGAGGGCGTAGGGCTGGGGAGGGAATCACAGCTGGGGAGGGGCAATAGGGCAAAGGAGGTTGGGCGGGGAGGGGGGAGGGGCTGGGAACGGGGTCGCAGCTGGAGGGGGCCTAGTATAAGTAGATTGGGGCTGGGAAGGGGGGTTGCAAGCAAGGGAGGAGGGGCATAAGTAGGGGGGGGCTGGGGAGGGGGCATAGGACGGGAATGGGGGGCTGGACCGGGGGGTCATAGCTTGGAGGAGGGGCTAGGGCAAAGTGGTTGGGCTGGAAGGGGGTCCGCAGCTGGGAGGAGGGGCGTAGGGCGGAGTAGGGCTGGGTGGGGGCGCAGCTGGGAGGAGGGCATAGGGGGTGTGGAGGTTGCAGATGAAGGAGATATGGGGGCACAGCCCTGCTCTGAGGGCAGGAAGTGGGCACCTCCTGGCAGCAGCTCAGGCTGGAAGGCTGAACTCTCCTTCAGGCCTGCTCCTCGGGCTTGGCTCTGTAATGCTCCCCCACTGACTTTGGTGCAAGCCTTCCTCCCCCCCCCAGTGTAGACATGCCCTAATTCTGTGCCCCACCTGCCCTATCCCTCGCTTTCCATGGGGAGGCTGATGAGCAAGGGGGAGCCGGCCCAGCTCCCGCGGAATGATGTGGGCCTTTCCCCAGTGCTCAGGGGGTTGACAGGTGCTGTGGGGCAGGAACGGGGCTGTGTGTGGACAGGGACAGAGGAGACGAGATGGCTGGAGAGATCTATAACCAGCACAGAGCGCAGTGAGCCTGGGCCTGCCCTCGCCAAAGATCTCAAAACACGGCACAGGCGGCAGGGAATCCTCAGGATCCCCACCGCGAAGGGTGGATTAGCCCTGCTGTACGAACAGTCCCCACATGCACAGAAAGAGGAAGGGACTTGCCCAAGGCAATGGAGCCTGTCAGTGGCAGAGCTGGAATACGAAGCCAAGAGCCCTGGATCTCAGCAGCCCCTGCTTTAACCACTGCACTCCCCCTCCCAGAGCCAGAGAGGGAACCCAGGAATCCTGAGTCCCCTTGCACTAACCACTAGACCCCACCCTTCCAGAGCTGGGAATTGAAAAACGGAGTCCTAGCTCCAGCAGAACCCAACTCACTAGACCCCACTCCCTCCCTGAGCCACCAACAGAACTCAGGAGTCCTGGCTACCGGCCAATCTGCGCTAATGACTAGACTCCCTCCTTTTCCTTGGTCCCTGCTGTTTCTGCTCAATCTCCAGGATGCCCATGGCTAGCGAGTGCTCATACAGCAGGAGAGAGGGGACTGGGAAGCCCTGGCAATGACTCTGCCCCAGCTGTGCTGGGCTCCATCATCCCAACAAGCATTTTGCCTCCTCTGCATTGAGAGGGGGGATGCGCTCCCTCCTGGGAGCCCTGGGCTATAGCCGTTCCTGAACCTCTGCAGCTGGGCAGCCGGGTGCTGTTACACCTCGCTGGCTAATACACCAACCAGGACACTGGGCTCCCCGTGCAGGGTTAGATCACACAGTCCCAGTGCACTGGAGATGGGCCCCCAGGAACTAAAACTGGGGGTTCTTGACTCCCCATTTTTAAGGGGCTTCTGATCCAAGAGACAGGCCAGAGACTCACCTGGATGGCTGCCATGTTCTGACACACTGTGATCAGGGATGCTCCAGGCAGATTGAATCTCCTGCTGTCAGCTGGATCCGCAGCGTCTCTGTCCTGGGAGAGAGACAGAGCATCCCCCAAACCGTTAGCACCACGCTCGCCCCCCCCCCCGCCAATGCCCCGTAGAGTGACTGGATTAACCAAGGTGAAGGACACAAAATCTCGCTGTCTCAGCAAAACTTCCTGCCAGCAATCCCCAGGCATGTGCCCAGAGCCACCTGAGTTCGTTAGGGACCAAGCAATGACCATAGCCACCAGCTGGGGAGGGGGTCTGGAGCCATCCATGCCCCAGCCACCCCGCAACAGAGCTAGTGGGTGTCCCAGCTTGGGAGCGAACCGGGGAGGGGAGCCCAGCGGGGAAAACCCAGGGATGGTGGGAAGCTGCTGAGTCAGTAGGTGATTCCTTGCCTCCCTTTGAGTCATGCCCTAGGATGCTGTGAGGTGGCGTGTTTCCAAGGAAATGCAAAAACCCAGCCGGGCTGCCGGGCTTTCCACAAATGGAGGTGCTAACCCCTCTGGCCTGGCCAAAGTCCAGCGCTGCTGCCGTTGTTCTGAACTCCAAGTGTCATCGCCTGCAGGAGTCTTGTTCTCCTTGCTCCTGCACTGGGCGCAGTTCAGGATCTGTCCCCCCTCCTCCCCCGAAGTGGCTGCATCGCCTCCCAGCCAGCTCAGCCCTGCCTTTCTGCTTCTTAAACTCCGGGAGATTTGCACCACTGCCCTCTCCCTGCCCCCCGCCCAGGCCTTCCCTGCCTATGGGTGAGGGGTCTCCTGCTCTGCAGCCCGGGAGGCCTGGAAAAGCCTCCCCTAACCTCAGACTTGCTGGCTCACCTGCAAACGCCTCCCTACTCCTTCCTCCTACCCTAAGGGGGTGCTCCCCTCCTCACACTGGGGAGCATCTCATCCCATTGACCTTAAAGGCACCGGTCATAGGCGGGGGTGGTGGGGGACTGGGGTTGTCACCTCAGGGAAGGACTGTGGCCCATTTGCAGGGATGGATCCTTGCTCACTGCTCGCTGCGCTGAATGTCCGCGAAGACGGGGGCTGCTTTGAGCAGGAATTCCCATCGCCCTGTTCTCTCTGCAGAACCCAAGGTTGCAGCGGGAGCCACGGAGGGTCCCAGCCCAAGCCACCACTCTCCCGGCCATGGCAGGAGCGGGACTCGCCTGACCAGGATGTCTTCAAAGCAGGAATGCCAAGGGCTCCTCTGCACAGGGGGTGACTGGCACCAGTGCAGCCCCACGGAGCACAGAGCCAGGCATTCTCCTCCACACGAGGGGTCTGCACAACCCTCCAGTGCAGCCAAACACGGAGGCTGTGGGGTGCACACAGCTGCAGCCATTCGTTAACGCCCCAGTACGTTGTTCTGGCTGCTATCGGAGAGACAGCGTGGTCCAGTGGCTGGAGCAGGATCCTGAGTTCAATTTCTGACTCCCAGCGTGACCTTGGGGTAAGTGACTCTCCCAACTCCCTCTGTCCAAGGGGTAACACTGGAGGGGGGGAGCCTGGTAAAGCACTTTGGGATCTGCAGTGGGCAAAGGCCAGGGCAGAACCACCAACCAATGAGAAAGGAGGAGACAGGACCACAGGCAGATGCTGAAGGCACCGGCTGGCCACTTTATGAATTTGGTACATGCCAGAGATGGCCAAGCGCACCTCAGCCCTCGCAGAATACAGGGGAGAGGGGAGTTAAAATGACCAGAGAGTGCAAAGGGGGCAACTCCACTGATCCCAGGGCCAAGCCCCAGCTGGGATCTACACATGATCCTGCCAGCCCAGCGTGAATGGAGCAGACCCTCACGCTGCTGCTCTGGCTTCCTGGCACAGCCCGGCATCCCTGCATGTCAGTGCCTCTTGGGACAATGCAAGTTCAGGGCGTCTTCGTCCTGCCACTCGTCCACTTGACATCATCACCGGAGCGGGCACTAGGCTGGGCCCAGTCGCAGTCCGGGAACGTGCCCAGCAGCTCCGGTCCTGCTGGCATTAACGTGCCAGGAGAGTTTAGCCAGCCAGGCCTGCCTCAACAATCCACCCCTCAGCAAAGCAACAGGCTGGTAATGAGATGACAGCGACACACCCAAGGAAAATTCGGGAGGCCAATTCTCATCCCTCCCTGCTTCACGCTTTTATCTAAAATACCCTGAAGCCCAGGGGCCTGGTGCTTGGCCGCAGCACCGCAGGAGACGGGCCAATGGCCCCGAGACACTTGTGAAGTGGCACGTGCGATGGTGAAGGAGACGCACCAACAGCTGTCCCTGCTTGGAAGGCCAACGGGGCGGCTGGCAGACCTGGAGGCAGATGTGGCCTTCTGAAGCCATCCCAGCAGTGACTGTCTGTGAAGGGGGATCCTGGCCAGCAGGTAGCCCGTGCTGCCCCCGCAGCCAGGACTGGGACAGGAGCAGGTGTCAGGGTCCCCGGGGTGCGCCTGGCTGCCAGCTGAAAATCAGCCTCGTCCCTTGTTTTGAAATCCAAATTTGTTTTCTGTGTGATCTGTGGTCACAGACCGGTCGGGGCCCGCGGCTGAGCGGTAGCAGAGAACACGCAGGGGGGCAGAGCAGGGTCTCGCCAGGTCAGAGCCCTAGCACGGCCGGGAACACTGCAGCATCTGCCAGAGACACAAAGACGCACGGGTCAGCTCACGCCAGGCCCCACGCCCCAGCACAGGACAGGAGCGAGGAGCTGCCGGGAGCCCCAGCCCGTGTTCGGACAGAATCCAGGACTCTGGAGGGGAACAGCACGGAGCTGCAGCGAGAGGAGCAGAAGGTGCGGACACTTGTTTTCTGCCCCTGCAGGCTCTCAGCCCGCCAAGCGCTCAGGTTCGGTCTCCGCTCCACACAGGTGCTCCGGGGGGCTCGCTCACTGTACACACAAGGGTGCCTTACTTTTGGGGCTGCTCTGGCTGTCTGGCTCGGGCACCTTCCAGTCCATCTTGCGACCCTTCTCGTAGAGGCCCTTGAGCACCTTGCGGAAGTCGTCCGGCTCCGTGGTGTTCTTGCTCAGCTCCAGGTACTTCCTGTAGAGCTGCAGGGCCGTCCGGGCATCCTCAATGCTATCATGAGTCTCGCCCTGGATCTTCAGGTCTGGGGGATGCAGGGAGGGTTCTGGTCAGAGGGGGGCCCAATTCCCAATCCACACAACGGGATTCCTCCCCATCCTGCTGCTGAACACAGAGAGCCCCCTGCTCCCATCCCCACGCCAGCCCTGCTGACGGACTGACTCTCAACCCAAGCCCCTCCTGTCCTGGCCTCCTCACACACCACCCTCCCGCTGCCCTTCGATCCCGACCCACAGCAGCAGCCCCCATCCCCAGCGCTCCAGAAGCAGGGTGGGGCCAGAGGTGCCCTTCGTCTCCGAGTGACATCACAAGCAGCCAGCGCTGCCCTGTACCCGGCGTCCGTCTGGGGCTCCCGCGCAGCCCTGCCTGGCTGGGCCAATTGCGATCTAGGCATTTCCACTAACCCAGGAAGTACCAGGCAAGGAAGCGCAGAGAAATCATCCTCTTCCTTGGTATGTGGAACAGATACACGGTGTCGATCACCTGGTCCTTGGGCACCTGGGAGAGCAGAGAGTGTCTGATCACCTATCTATGCAGGGCTGGCTCCCTCCTCCCACCCACACAGCTCACCCCCAGCCTACCCCCCACATGCCATCGTCACCCTCCACCCCAATCACACTGCCCAGTCCTTCACCCGTATCCCCGTCCCCTGGATCCATGAGTGCACACCCACTGGGGGAGAGGAAAACGCCACGCAGGAAGGGGACGGAAGGCGTGTTTGCTGCGGGGGCTGAGAAATGTCCCGGGCTTTTACAAAGGGAAAGTCACCATGAGGTTGATGACCCGGAAGTCCTTCTGCAGCCCGTGGCCCACGAATTTCACCCCAACGTCGATGAGGAAGCGCAGCTTCAGGTAGGTGGACTTGAGTGTGGTGAGGTGCTTGGAGGAGATCTTGGCATCCAGGTCACCTGGCTTGATTCCCGAGTACTGGGTCAGGTAATCCACCACCTGTAAGGGGAGGGGCTGGTGATCACAGGCATGTGGGGGCAGTGAGTTCCTGGGGGGGACAGGGGGCAGGCAGTGTCAGGGAGGCCCCCTCATTCAGGACGCCGGTGGCGGGTACCTGCTCCTGGGTGGAGATGTAATCGTCGATGAAGGGAATCCCCTCATTGGGGCCCTGGCCTCGCACACACGTGATCCTGGCCACGGACATCTGGCTGGGCTTGATGGTGGATTTGGTGCCGTCGCTGCGCAGCTCGGCCTCTTCCTGCACAGGGTCACAGGAGCCGTTAGCAGGGGAAACCCCCCCAGCCCTCGCTGCCCCCTCCCCAGGAGCCGGGCCTCATCGGGACTTCCCGTGGTTCTGGCCATTGCTAGACCCCAGCAGGACGGCTCTGGACCCCATGGCTCCGTCTCTCACCCGACCCACCTTGGCCAAACACCAACATCCGTCCCAGCTGCGGCCTCTACCTCGTTAAGCGTGACGAACTCGGCGTCCAGCCCCACCAGGTCACCCGCCTGGGGCATCTCGTTCAGCATGAGCGGGATGAAGGTGGCATGGCACTTGCGCTGCTTGCGAGCCAGGGACGCCTCAGCCAGCAGCACGCTGGCCTCGATCGGGTTCTTGACTTGGAGGCAGTAAGGGGAAGGGTGGGGAAGAGAGAACACGATGTCAGATGGGGCGCTTGGCTGCTGGATTCACAGCAGAAGAGGCCAGGCCAGGCTGAGACCCCACGTGCTGCCTGGCATTCAGGGCAGCTGGAGCACGTGAAGGAGACAATGCCCTCCAGAGGGAAAAGGCCAGGGACCATTGTCCTCCATCCAAAAATCAAGACCTGTTTCTAAGATGTCACACACAAGCTTCTGCGGGGGCTGAGGATACAGCCCTACCAGAGGGGGTGTGGAGCTGGGGCCTCGATGGACAGAGAAATTCCAGCTGCCTTGCCTGGATGGTCCCGGCTGGGTCCCCTGCCCTCAATCCACCACGCACCAGGGTGCACAGATGGAAAAAGTGTCAGCGTCTGTTGTAGCGAACCCGGCTTCATGCCCAAGAGAGGGGCCCAGCCCACGTGGACAGGACAAGCGAGGCTCTCGGTGGGACGGCTCCCCCTGGCAGCCCAGCCCCACTCCGGGGGCCGTTAGAGACCATTCTGTGTCTCTTGGCAGAAGCCGTTCTAGGGATTTGCACCAGCTGAGGGTCTGGCCCCCTTCCCACCATTCTGCTGCTTCGTTTGCTTCCTGTGCCACATGTCGCTGGGATGGTGGAGCTGGACTGGTCAGTTTCACTTCCTGGTTCCGGGCTACCCCTGGGGAGCTCGGTGCATGACCCAGGGGTTGCCCCTAATCCAACTCCCCTCCACGCCCCAATCTCTAGCTGGAGGGAAGTGGTGCTTTACGCTGGATCTAGCTGGCTGGCCAGGCAGGGCAGAGCCAGCACACAGCAGGGACACACTTCCTGACTGTCTCCTTAACACAACCTCTCAGCTGGGCTGGCTCCAGCAGGGTAACCTGAGCTGAAGACAGGCCCAGGGCTCCACACACGCAGCCCTGATGCGGAACACGCCCCCCGCCCTGCGCGCAGACACTCACTGGTCAGGTTGTACTTGGCGTGGAGGTTCCTTCGGGCGTAGTACAGGATGGCAGGCACCTTCCAGCTCATGTCAAACTGCACTGCCTCGCACTGCGACAGAGGGAGGGACGTGTGTACGGACAACTCGGGGGGCCTGGGCTGGCAGGGGCTGAGCTCCGAGAAGGGCTCCTCCCCCCAAACCCCACAAAGCAGAACAGAGTGGAACTTAACGAGCTTTAAGCACCTGCACGCTACAGAGGATTCTGTGAAGGGGGTGTGTGGTTAAATCCAGCCCTCCTGCCAGCAGAATCACAACAGGGGGTGCTCTCTGTCCCTGTCCCTGACACATGCTCCCCCACTCCCAATTCAGACCCCCAACCCTCTGCCACACACAAACACACGGTCCCGTCACAGGTGTCACGCACTGCCCCCACCACCCATGCAGGCAACACAGGGGTTAGGGTTCCTTTCAGTTCCCTCTCCCCAGTACCCTCCACTGTGGAGCGTGGGGACAATCGGGGCCAGCTGGGAATGGGCAGATCTCTCACTAGGCAGCTGGAGACAAGACAACTTAGAGCCTCGGGGGCTGATGGCTGGTAGAAGCCCAAGTTGACACCTTTCCCCTGCTGCTGCAGTCCCCCACCCCCTTCACAGCCCAGCAGCAGCATTCGGTAAAACACACAACCAGCTGTGCTGAGCAGCAGCAGCCTCTCTCTGGCTGCTGTGGGCTGACCACGCTGCCTCTTCGGCACCTGGAGCAGGAAACCCAGGACTGAGCCTGAACCAGGATCTCCTGAGCGCTAGACCTGGCTTGGCCTAATAACCACTCCTCGCTCTTCTCCTCAGCAGATCTGAAAGTGGAGGTCAGGAGCGTTATTCCTGCTTCACAGATGGGGAAACTGAGGCATGGAGCAGGGATGTGACTTGCCCAAGGTCACCCAGAAGGTTAGTGGCAAAGCTGGGAAGAGAAGCCAGGTACCCTGAGCCCCAGTCCAGTGCTCTGCCCACTAGGTCATGCTGCCTCCCTGGCCAGGCCGTTCGCACGGTGCCACGAGAAGTGGGGGATCCTGAGGGTTGATTCTGATACTTGGGGTGCCCATGGAATGAGGCTCCTTACCTTGTCCACAGGCTCGATGAGGAAGTCATTGAAGAGATACCACTGCTGGTGCGTGACCCCCTGGGGGTGAGAGAGAGGTCGGGTTGATCTGTAACCTTGGGTCATGTGCTGTATTTATTAGGCAAACAGAGCAACCACCCAGGGGCCTGAGCACCATCCCCTCTGGAACACGACCCCCTTCCTGAGACACCCAGCCAAGAGGGGGTTCCCCGGGGGGGCTGGTGTCCCAGTGGACGGCAGCCTGGGCATGGCGGCTGGGAGAGAGGTAGGCTCAGTCTGTGGCCCAGCTCACCTCTTTCCTTTGGTGATACGTCTCCCCAACTTTGATGTGCCCCACCAGGCTGCCCCCGGTGCGGGGGTCCAGAATGTGGGCAACGGTGGCCATCAGGTTGTACATATATGTCGAGTCCTGGTCATCGGACGAGCTCAGCTGCAAGGAAGAACCCACCCCCGGCGGTTACATGAATCTGCTGGGAACTGGCTGACCAGGACACGGATGGACGCAGCTGAGGATACTGGAAGACCGTGCGATGGGTGAAGGGAAAATCACCTTGGCAGAGGCAGCTCCCGCGGCCATGACACAAACCCGCAGAGCCTGGCAAAGCCAGAGCTGTGCCAGAGCCGCTCCCGACCGTGCCCGAGTTCTGCCATCGGACCAGTGGGGGCACAGCAGTCCCCTGGCACCAGCGAAAGGTGACACAGGCCTCCGGCTAAGGGGGACCTGCTTTGGTGAACGAGTTCCATCTCAACTCAAGCCTCAACATTCCAGGCGCTCCAACCCCCTCGTGCCGGGGGGAGCCTGCTGGCTCCCCATACAAGCATGGCCACGATCAGCAGTTCCCTCTCTCTCCCCTTTACCTTGCCGGACGGACTTTCGACCCCAGCGGAGCCAGGGAACCCACTACCTCATCGCTTTCATTCCAGTTGCAGACATCCAGCTCCTTGTTCTTGGTCAGTTTCATCCGGATGGAATGGGGAATCCAGATGTTCTTCAGCTCTTCGACAGAGGTGTATGAGTGCCCCGCCTCGGCGTTCCCCAGGTCCTTCCTGCCAGGAAAGGACACAGGGAATTCCAGACCTTGAATCCGAGAGGGAGGGGAGAGTCTCTGGCAGTTTTGGACACAGAGGGCCGGATCCCCAGCTGGGGTAAATTGGCGTGGCGCCAGTGAAGCCCACAGAGCTGCGCTGATTTACACCAGCTGAGGATCCGGTCCTGACTTCTTGGGAGAGAGGCTAGAAGGTGCCAGTCGAAGATGGTCAAAGCAAAGGAGGAGGGTGATCCCTGGAAGCCTAGTCTGCCCCACTAAGTCTGCAAGAGACCGAGGGCATGGAGCAGGCACCAGGAGCACTGGCTCTGGGCCAAATTCACCCCTGGTGTAACTCCACTGATGCCAGAGGGTGGCTTCAGGCTGCTGAAGGTTATGGGGCCTCACAGGGGAGATGTAAAACCAAGGTCCCGATGCTAACGGTCAGAAAGGATCGCGGGGCACTTTTCCCTCAGCGTCTGGCCAAAGTCCAGTGGAGGTGAATGTTCACAACACAGCGTTACACTGGGCTTAAGTCTGCAAACATGAATTACATTCTGCTCCCACAATTTCCCTGGGCAGATTCCTCACTTCATGCGTTTCCTATACTGTTGGATGGTGCTGCTCAGTGCCGTTAAGCAGCTGCTGCATCCCACCCCAGAGGTGGCTGCATGTCATTGTGCACCATTCGTGCTTCAGTTTATAAAGCACTTTGGGATGTTAGGTGCTGTAGACAGGCAAGAGGAAATCACTGGCAAATGGGAAAACAGCACCAAGTTCTCCGAGGCATGGAAAGGATCCAGATGACAAAACTTCCAAGATGGACAAAAGCCAATTCGTGCTCCACCAGCAAGTACCTACCATTCTCCAAGCGAGATGTCTTTGCTTTTGGGGATTTCAAAGCCTCCTTTCTTCAACACTGTTTTTTTAAAGGCGTACTGGCAACAAAATACAGAGCAAAAGCATCAGCGCAGGAGCGGGGAGAGACGCTTGTGACATGAATGTGTAGCTGGTGACAGCTGGCTTTGGGAAAAGGCCAGAGCCCCCGACATGAGTGGCACAGAAAACAAAACATGGGAAATCATTTCAGTGGACAAAATGCCAGACAACCTCAAGGCAGAGTAAAGAAGTGGTTGGAAGGCATGGGAACCAGTTTTGTAATTTGAACCAAACTGAGACCAAGATAACGCTCAGAGGTTGATTGCCCACAAGCAGATCTTTCAAAGGTAACGAGGACAGGTTAGGAATCAGATTAATCGATCCTCGGAAAGTTCACGTTGCTGAATAACGATCAAAGAAAATCCCTCTAGGGGTATGTCCGTCCTGCATGGGAAGCAACGGCAGCTCGTGTCCACGGAGCAGCACTAGCAGGGACGGCACTGCAGGGGATGCCATGGCTCAGGCTGTACAAGTTCGCCTGGGACCCTGGGCAATTACTCAGGCAACTAGTCTGTGGTGCTACTCCAGCCCCTGAGCTAGCGAGATGCAGAAACACTCAGTGACTGCACTTAGGGTGACCAGATGAGAGGGAGAAAATATCAGGACACGGGGGTGGGGAGGAGGGGGTCCGCTGGCAGAGCAAAAAAAAAAAAAAAAAGCCGACTGCTGCCGGCGGAGCGAAATATCAGGACATCTGGTCACTCTAACTGCACTGTGGACAAACTGCCAGCAGATCCTGCACAGAGTGACCCAAGGCTGCCAAGAGAACAGATCGGCCTGCACTCAACCAAACAACACTTCCCCTACCTCTGCCTGCGTCTTCCAGAAATCTGCCTCCTTGGAGCTGTTCACTTCGCAGTTAATGACTAAGACATCGGGCAAGCAGCGGATGTTCCGGGTTTGGATCTGTATGAGGACAGACAGAAAGAGGGTGAGTGGGTAAGGGGCACTGCCAGTGGCCCTGAAGGGAAGATGGGAACCAGACTAGTACTGCGCCCCTGTCTGTCAATTTCCTCTGCCCTCTAAGCTTCCTGCTCCCCTTGCAGGCGGGTCAGTGTTAGCCGTGTTCTCAGAGATGGAAACAGGCACGGAGCAGGGACGTGACTTGCCCAAAGCTGCAGCGCCAGCGTTGGGCTTGGTGCTAGGCTCAGAACCCAGCTCCTGGTCTAGGCCCTCCGGACTGCTCCCATCGAGTTCTCTGCACTATCCAGTCAGAGACAGGGCTTCCCTGGGGAGACTATTGCACCGCTCCACTCCTGCCCAGCTGACGCCCGCAATGAAGGGGATAAGCAGGCAGCGAGTGGCCACCGCCCAAACTCACCGTGGGCTGGTACTTCTCACAGTTCTCACACCAGGCCTGGGTGTTCTGCTCCAGACAGATGCTTCTCTTTAAGATCTGGGCAAACTCATAATCTCTGGTTTTATCTGAGGGCAGATGTGAGGGGAGGGGGGAACAATTTCATTTAATCAAAACAGGAATCCCCAGAGATTGGATCAAATTTACATCCGGACTCACCAGACTCTGGACAGGGCTGACTCACTCCTCAGGGACAGCCACCTGCTACAGGTAGGGCCCACCATGGGGCTTAAAAGTCCCCCTTGGTCTCCTGAACCCAAGGAAGATTGAGCCAGCGTCAGCTGTGCCCTGGTTTACAAGGCGCAAGGTGGCCACCATCCTCCCCTCGCCTCACTCCCCCCAGCCCTCTCCATGCTCCCTGTGCTTACCGTTGCTCTCGGGGTAGGAGAGGGTGAAGAGCAGCGTGGAGGAGACTCGCACCGTCTCCTTGCCACAGCGGCACATGCTGCAGTTCTCCACCTCGCAGCTGAAGAGCTGCCCGATGACCGAGTCCCCTGAAGACCCAAAGCTGCTGGAGCAAAGGAAGCACGCCCCGGTCAGCGGGGGTGGGGCTGATAAAGCGGGAGCCTTTCAAGGCCTGGCAGGGCGAGAGCATGGCACGAGGCCCCCACATGCCCTTCCCGGCCTAGGCACTTGAAGGTGGTAGCTGCCAACAGGATCCTGGGCAAGCCAAAGGAGTGGGCGTGGGTATGGAGCTGACTCAGTGGGGACACTGACCGTCACCCCCCTGGGCAGCCATGGAGGGGTGATAAAGAGGCCAGGGGTCAGATCTCTGGTGGCTCTGTGCCCGGGATCAGACCAGCGTGGGCTGTGGGAGGGCCAGCACCGTGCCCAGCTCCCGCAGCCTGGTCCACAGCAAAGCCCCCCGCAGACAGCCTCTAAGCCCAGCCCAAGGCGGGGTGCTCCCCCTCCTAGCCTAGCAAGCAGAGGGTGTGGGGGAAAGGGGTTACCTGCTGCCAACACCCCGATAGGCCTGTGGTCCCTCCTGCTCCTGGGTCTCCTGGTGAAGCTGAGTCAGGATAAAGCGGTTCCAGCTCTGGATCAACCGGCCCAGGTTCACTTTGCCTGTGGCCTCATCAGAGTCGGCCAGGATCAGCCCCAGGGCGGACGCCTCTGGGATGGTGCGGAAGGCACGCAAGAAGTTGCTTCCCTGGGGGAGGGGAAGGATTGGAGCATCGGGGCAGGGAAGAACCGGAGAGATGGCATTACCCAAATTCCTTAACGTGGCCCCTTCCGCATGGTGCCAAGTGCCCCCCCTCTCGTCCCCTAAACCCCTCGGGATCTCATCTGCCAGCAAAGGGAGATGGTGCTGGCTGCTTCGCCCTAGTCCCTGCAGTGCAGCCCCAAGTCAGACTTCCAAGACCCTGTTCAAGAGGCACCGCCCCCCTTCCCCAACAGCCCTGGTGCTTGGCATCTGCTCCCCACATACCTGGCACGGGTCCCCCCGGGACAAGTCCAGCATGTGGAAGAGAAAGCCCAGTTCACAGCCCAGGCAGAACTCCTTCTGGCACAGGTGGTTCTGGACCAGGCAGCGGACGGGCTCCAGGAAATACAGCACCTGGGGAGGCGGCAGCAGGGCAAGTGAGCAGGGTGCGCTGGAAGGCCCAGCAAGCCCTGGCAGAGGAGGGGCTGGGTGCCAGGCTCACCTGGATCATGCAGTTGCAGTAGGCGTTGGGAATGTGGGGCTCCAAGCCAGCAAACAGGGTCTTGTTGTAATGTTTGAAGTCAAAGTCCTCCAGGCCCAGCTTCGAGTACTTGATTGTGACCTGGACAGAGGAGGAAATCCTCAGAAACGAGGGAAAACCTTGACCCTGAGCAGGTCAATTGCACCAACACACAATTGCCTGCACAAGCACTTGTGTGTGGGAGAGCACTCAGTGAATACACAAGCGTTGACACGAGCACACCCCAATACACAAGCACTCGCAATCAGAAGCGATGCTAACACATCACTAGTCAGACCTGTAGGGTTGTCAGTGCGAACCTTCCCCGGGCACTCAGCACCGCTCAGGATCAAACCATGAGTGAGAAATGCTGGCTCCAGCCCACTCTTTTACCCTCCTGCCTGGAGCGGGACCCACTTTCTGTATAAGCACCTGGGACAGCAAGGGCTCTTAGGGGTGAGGGGAAGCTGGGCCTCCCCACTGGGTCACATGGGCTGGAGGCTGCCTTTCTGGGCTGTTCACGCATGACCCTTGGGGCACACCTGGCTGATCCTTCCTGTGACAGCTGATTACAGCTTCACCTAGCCCCTCCATTCCCTCGGAGCCCCAAGCCCGGCTGGCAGATCTTGTGAGTCAGACCTTCCTGTACTTCTTTGCCACCATGTAGAGGTGAGGTTCCTCTTCCCGGCCAATTGGGGATTCGGGGACCTGGCTGAAACTGTCGAACTCGTTGTCCAGCTCTTTCAGCCGATACGGGATCTGAGGGAGGCAGGAAGGAAAAGGGACAGAGCAGCTTAATGCTGAGGCTGAGTGTGTCCGGGGCAAGCAACCACCAACAGAAACAACGCACGGCCTTGCCCAGCCCCCCAGCTGGGTCTGGGGACCAGATCAACCAACGGGGTGAAGGAATAAAGCAAAAAAGAGGAAGGACACGTCCCTTCACCTCTGCCAAAGCTCCTCCCTCCTGCTCTTATTCATTACAATGCTTGGTGCTTTTTTAAATGGTTATGGAACTGCTGGTGCAAACAACACAAATCCGTGGTCTGCCAAGGGATGGTTTAGGGCAGTGGTCCCCAACGTGGTGCCCATGGGCACCAAGGTGCCCGCCAGGGCATCTATCGGCGCCCACGTACTGGGCAGTGGACAAGCATCCGCCGAAATGCCACTGAAAAGCGACAACATCAAGAGGTGTCGCAGCTGAAATGCCACTGAAAATCACCTCATCAGAGCCCCTGTATAGCCCAGGATGCAGAACTTCCTCCATTTACTCCAGCATCGAGACCAGTAACTTGTTTCGAATCCCATTCCACATTAACACCTCACCCGCCACCGAAACGCAGCCCCCTCTGGGGTCAAACACAGCAGCTGTTCAAACAACGCTCAGCAACACTACACGAATACTGTTGCTGTCAGCTGTGCGCATCCCCAGCTGGCAGAGAGAGGCTCAGTACTCGCATCTGCATGTATGCACACCTGGTTCCGGAGCTTGGTCCTTGGGTTTGGCGCATAGCCGATAAAGCCCACTTTCTTCATGGTACGCAGGATCTCGGGGTCTACAGGCGGGGCCCGCCTACAAAACATGCAGAACTCAACGACCAGCCAGAGCGCTGGGTTGACAGCCCTGGTCACTCACGTCCTGGATTTGTTCACAGAACCGAGAGAGCAGCTGTACAACTTCCACCCCAGACACTGGCTCCCACCTTCCCAGCCAACGTGATGACAGGACTGTTCCCTGAAATGCATTCGATCCTTGGCTTCTCTATGGCCAAGCCCAGCCCCGGGGCTAACGGGTGAGGGGTTCTGTGCCACAGCAAATCGCCACCAGACCACCAAGTGGAGAATGGTGTTTCACTTACTGCAGCTGCCTCTTGGGTGGAACTCAGCAGCTGACTGCACAGCAATTTAGGACAGGGCCAAAGGAGAATACTAAAGCAGGTCAGCTGGGGAAGGGGATATTTAGATACACAGAATGTAATTACCTACATTGGAATTTGACCAGGACGCCAAGGGCAACACCCAGATTCTTGAGGAAGTGCCGTGGGATTTCCCATGACCACAAGCAACCAGGACCTCAGAATTACAACTCATCAGCGCAGAAGGCTGGGGCACTGGTTCGGTACTGACCCTGGAGGGAATGTCTCCTGTTGGATCGTCAGTACCACTTCCTGAAGCACCCTGCTCTTTCCCCTTCAGTACCTGACCAGGCCAAATCCTGCCTGGCTCAGGAGAGCAAAAGGAAACCAAGTCTGAGGTGAAGGGTGACTAGACAGCAAGTGTGAAAAATCAGGGCAGAGGGTGGCGGGTAATAGGAGCCTATATAAGAAAAAGCCCCAAATGTCAGGACTGTCCCTATAAAATCGGAACATCTGGTCACCCTACTGAGGTGGCAGGACTGCCGTCTGGGGGAGCTCACAGGCTAGTTACATGCTCTTTGCGAGAGCCCTGATGAGTTACCTGGGCGCAGGGGCGGAGTTGGCAGCAGGCCAGTCTGACAGCAGCGTCTCGCTGGTCAGCGGCACAGGGATCAGAGAAAGAGGCATGAGGTCCTGGTTCCAGTCCAGGTGAGGCAGGGTGTCTACCATGCAGGGCAGAGCAAAGTCGGTCTCCCGGGAGTAGGCATTGAAGGTGACCTCGGGCGAGTCGGCCCAGAGGTGGACGCAGCCCTCCGAGTCGCCAAACACCATGGCCTGCTTGCTGGCCGACACGTCAAAGGTCATGATCAGCTGCCCCACCGTGTTGACGTGGAAGATGTCAGCAGGGTTGGCAAGGCCCGTGGGCTCGCAGAACTGGCACTGCCCTGACGGGAAGAGCAGAGAGGCTTCAGGGAGAGGGTCTGCGGCACAGCGCAGGGCTCCCAGCAAACCTCACACCAATAAGGCCCCACACTGACTTCCATCTGGAGATCCTACAGCACTTTACGAACCAGACACACAAGGACTCCTTCCTGGAGCTCTGCCAGACAAGGGCCAAGTCAGACCTTGCTGGATTCAAACCTGTGGTTCCACAGGATCTGGACTAACCCCGAGGGCTAGAGAGCCTAAGGTGAACCGCCTACCTGTCTGGGAGATGATGGCCAGCCGGGAGGTGTAGGTGGGGATGAACCTGAGGAAGAGGGGGTCCACGTGGACCTGCAGCGGGGTGATGGCCCGCATCATGCGCAGGTCATACACCTTCAGGAAGCGGTCGCAGGCCAGGCCGTTCATGCGGCTGGAGAAGCCACACGTCACCAGCAGGTTGCCGTGGACATCGAAATCCGACAGGCTGCCTGAGTAGGCGTCGAACTCATGCTCCGCCGCGAAGGTGCGTAGATCTCGCAGGGACACCTGGGGGTGGCACAAAGGAAGCACCGGTAACAGGAACAGAGGCAGGGGGAGATCGCAGGGGGACAAACAGGAGAGGAAGGAAGGGCCAGTGGTTAGAGCACTAGCACAGGACTTGGGAGACTGCGGTTCGAGTTCCTTGATCCACCCCAGACTTCCTGGGCCTGTGTGACCACAGCAAGTCCCTCAGCCTCTCTGTGTCCATCTGCACCATAGGGATCAGGGCCCTGTGAGGACATTACAGCGATGGGGGCCGATCGGTACTGAATACATGGGAACTTCCATGATGGCCTGGCACGGGAGCAGGGCGCGGAATCAGCCTCTCACAGCCCTCTCTCCACCATCAGCTGTTACCCTCCAGCAGAGGTGGCTGGAAGGCCATTGTGTGTAGTGCTTTGGTGCCCTTCGGGGGGAGCGGTGCCAGAGAAACACACACTCCTCTCGAGCCGCCTGCCTAGGCAGGTGTATGGCCCCGAGCAGCTGAGAGGAGACAGAGCTTTGTTATGCCTGAGCTGGACAGGCAGCCCTGGAAGGGAACTCCTGGGTCAGCGAGTCCGGTCCCTCCTATGGCAGGCAATCCTGTTCTATCATCCCGGCTCGAGCTCCTACGTCAGAGTGCCTGGGAGAGGACTCGCCAGGCAGGAGCAGGGCTGAGGGTACCTTCCCTGTCGTGTGTCCACAGAAGAAGAAGCGGTTGGACTGCCTCAGGATGGTAACGCCGGGCACCTCCACGGTGTACTGGAAAGGTAAGTGTGAAGAGAGGAGAAGACACTCACTCTCAGTGGAGATGGCAGCTAGCCTCCGGGGCTGTGAACTGGCAAACGTGTCTCTGGCAGCACAGAAACCAGAGCCTGGTCACAGCCCAGGGGGAAGACAGTGTAAACTAGTGGTTAAAGCTGGGGTTCTAGTCCTCCCTCTGTCACAGACCCCTCTCTGTACCTCAGCTTCCCCTGCTGTTTAGTGGGGCTAGCACTCCTTAGTCATTAACCAGCCTGCTCACAGGGGTCAAGGATCTGCAGACAAAGGGTCATTGAGGAGTTCTTGCCCAGCAGCAGCTTCTGCATTAGCAGGAGGCACGTGGAACCCCTCCCCGCCGCCTCTCTGGGACAAGCTGAATACATCAGAATAGGGAGCAGAGAGATCACTCCCTGCTGTAACCCCCCAAACCCAGTGGGGCCTGACCCCCAAGGGGCGCCAGGCATCTGCCTCTGAACCCAAGCCAATGGGAGGCCAAGGTGCTCAGTAACCCTCAGGATCAGGACTGCGAACAGAGGCTGACCCAAGGCCATTGGTACCTTCTGGGTCTCCTGGACAGTGTTGAGGTCGATCTCGATCACATGGTTCTGGAGCCCCCCGATCAGCAGGGTGCTCCTGTCTGTCAGCAGCAGGCTGTGCACGTCCTCGCTCTCATCCATGCTGGCGCAAAGGGAGAGAGAGCAAACACTCATTCTCCTGCTCGGCTCGGGTCTCCCTCCTCCCCTAGACACACTCTGCTTTGCACACCTCCTGCCGGCAGGGCCATGTGCAAGGGGCAGGCCCCCCACAGCACAGACTCGATCGGAGTCAGTTCGGCTCCGGATCGGGTCAGTGTTGATATGGGAGCATTTCCCCTTCCCCTCTGCGAAGGGAGCTGCAGGAGTTCCTAGGTGCCCATGTCACATCACCGTTAGCAGCCCCCTTGTGTAGGCCAAGGACTGAATGGGGCTCCCTCCACGGCCTAGAGAGGATCCCTACAGGGCCAGCGTGAGGTTTTCCTTCTCTGTCAGCACAGCCAGGCTGCCGCGCTGCGGAGGAAACTCACAGGTAGTCAAAGATGATCAGGCCCCCCCGGGACAGGTACTTGAGGTTCGTCTTGGTCAGGAAGAGGATGCCATTCTCCAAGCTCTGGATCTGACGGATGTCGTCGCTGGTGCTCACCTGGAAGGAGGAATAGCGCTCCAGGGCCGGGCCGAAGAACGAGGTGGCGTGACCCTGAAAGGAAGCAGAGAGGAAAGGCCGGCCTAGGGTGGACTCTTCAGCCCACTCCAACACCTCATCATCCTCATGCTAACAATGCAGTTTAACGTCACCGACTCAGAGTCCAAAGCCAGACGGGCCCACTGTGACCATCAAGTCTGACATCCCGGCTAGCACAGGCCACAGGACTGCCCTGAACTAACTCCTCTCTGAACCACATCCAACCTGGATTTCAAAACTGCCAGGGATGGAGACTCCATCACGATGCTTGGTGACCTGGTCCAGTGGATAACTGCCCTCACAGTTCAGAATGTGTGCATTCCCATCTAGCTGCAGCTTCCAGATGCTGGCTTGCCTTGCACTGCTGTCTGCCTGCCTGAAGAGCCCGTCATCAAATATTTTTTCCCCACCTAGGTTCTTACAGACTGTGATCAAGTCACCCCTTTACACAACGCACCTGACCTTCAGCTGCTGCAGCAGCAGGGACGTTACAACAAGAAAGTAGGCAGAGAAAGTGTGAACTGTGGGTACCGGGGAGTGCCAGGGAAAGGGAAAAGGAGTGGGACTCTCTGGTAAAAGGGCACGTACAAGGATGGGCACTCAGTCCCATTCTAATAAAGGGGGATGAAGAATCGGTGAGGCAGGTGGACCCGCCCAGACTGCTGCTGCTACACTGGGGAAAAGTCACCCTTCTGGGGAGGAGGCTGGCTGCAGTCAGCAGGGCCGAGGGAACGAGTGGGGGATGGCATGCAGATAGGACCAAGGCTATAAATCAGATATTTCAATGACCAGGGGCACCACAGGAAGTCAGACGAGATGAGGGAACGGGAGTGAGGGACAGAGGGAGGATAAAATGATCTGTTGCAGGACCGCTGGGAGATGGGATGGACCAATGCTGTGTCGTGGTACAGCAGGGAGGAATGGCTACCAGACGGGACAGAGTATTGGTCTATTCTCGTGCAAAAACTCCTACGATGGGGTGGCCTGCACTAGCAGAGGACTGGATTCAGTGAGGTCCCTTCCAAACCTATGTCCCACGTTCTGCTCCAGTATCCAGAGAGGGATTCTCATCTGTCTCACTGGTTCATCCACTCACCGCCCGACAAACGGAGGGAGAAGAGATTGGCCTCTCTGTTTTGAGTCTCATATCCTTGCCTTTATCCCCAAATCCCAGAAGAATCCTTAAGTCATTTCCCTCATTGGAAAATGGCCCAAGACACATGGAAGAAAGAAAAACCTTACAGCCCATAAAATCAGAGCAGACAAGTGACTAATGCAAACCACAGTAACCCCCTTCCCCAAGGCTGCTCTGCCACAGGGAACCCCAAGAGCCACCTACCCCATGGTTCCCCACCCAGAGCATCTCTTCATGCATATCAAAATGGGAGACGGAGACGGGTACCCCCACCTCGGAGACCACGGTGTGCAGCTCCGAGTACATGCCCTCCATGATGTGCACCGACTCTGGCACCGGGATGCCCTCCAATGGCACCCCCTCCGCATCCAGCTCCACATTCTGCAGCAGGGTGGGGTTGAGGTGAGGGTCCAAGACTGGATCCAAGGCTGGGTGGAGAGCGGGTGCATACTCCGCAAGGGCAGGGTCGAGACCTTCAAAATTCATGGTGAAACTGGATGCCTCCCTTTAAAACAACGGGCAAATCAGAAACACGAAGGCCCCTGTGTTCTTAGCAACGAATCTCTACCCTGAGGGCATTCTGCGCTAAAAAATTCAAAATTCTGTGCCCAATATTTTAAGATTCTGCAAAATTCTGCCAATTTTGTTTGTCAAATAAATGTGGAGGCTCCAGCATGGCCTTGGGGAGCACAGGCGACTGGCTGCACAGAGGTGGGAGATCACTCTGCAGCTCCTCCCCGCCCCCAGGACACAGACTCAGCAGTGAGGCTGCACCCAACCCTGACACAGTGCAACAACCGGGCCTGCCCCAGAAATACCCCAGGGCCCTGCCCCTCCGTGCCAGGTGCGGGTAGGCAGGCAGGCTCACTCAGCAAAGCAGGATCCAAGTGTGGAGGGGCTTAGTGTTGGGGAAGGACCCAGGTATGGGTTGAGAGGGTTCTGTGTGGGGCAATCTGGGTGCAACGGTAATGAGACTCTGCAGAGAGGGTCCAGGTGAAGGTGGCTGGGGCTCAGCAAGGGTGGGGTCTGAGTGCGTGGGGAATAGAGCTCGGCAGGGGGCTCTGGGTGCGGGGAGCTCAGTGAGGGGTCCAGATGCTGGAGGAGTGGGGCTCAGTGGGGTGGGGATCCAGGTGCAGCTAGCTGAGGCTCATTTGGGTGGGGATCTGGACGCGGGTGGCTCATCAGGGTGGTCCAGGTGCAGGGAGAGTGGAGCTCATCTGGGAGGGTTCCGGGTGTGAGGCTCAGCCGGAGGGTCTAGGTATGAGGGGGTCAGGAAGCACGGGGGTTGGATGGATGAGGGAGCAGCTCCCTGAACAGAGATCCCTCCCCCTGCACCTCAGGAACAATGGGTGCAGGAAGCACAGGGGAGAGAGGAGTTTGCAGAGTTTCCTGCAGCTGGGGGAGAAATCTGGGGGAGGGTCTGACACAGCCCCAGATGCCGTGCAGGGGCAAAGAAAGTCCCATCCTCCCCAGCCCAGCTGGGACTAGCAGCTGAGCCTGGCATAGGGTAAGAGCCACCAGCCGGGCCTTCCCCGGTCCTGCCCCCCTGCCTGACAGTGATGTACCTCTCTGCCAGCTGCCTCTGGGCACCCAAAACATACTGCTGGGGAGGGCGCATGATCACTCTTGTGGCTTCCCTTTGCTTCCCCATCAGAAAGTCATTTTTCTGCAGGGAAGCAAAGAAACCTGCGGGGGGACATAAATTCTGCGTGTGTGCAGTGGTGCAGAATTCCCGCAGGAATAAATATAGCATTATAAACATTAGAACGGAAAAGGCCTATGAGGTCTCTAGGAAGGGTCAGTATTTAGCTCACCTCTAACATGAAATCTATGAGCTACGAACAATGACAAGTCCTTCAGCGAGGGGTTCTTTGCCCTTCTGTCAGTAAGCACCTAGAGTGCTCTGGGGAAGGTTTATTCAGCTCTGTGCTGAGACGGAGGAGATGAAGTTAGGCCCTTGGCACAATCAAGGATAACCTGCACTTCTGTTGGACCCATTCCACCCCAGCCATGACTCCTCCTCCTCACTACATCCCGTCCCTCCTCTGGCCTAAATCCACTCCACAATGGCCCCTGGACCCAGCACTGCTGCAGAGATAGTGCCAAGGTTGGTTTATGCCTGGCACAGGGCTTGTCTGTGCCAGGGGTATCTCCAAGATGCCTTTGTACCAGTGAGCCATAGCACAATACTGAATCTGGCTCTTTGACGGACACTAGAGGACCTCAGTTAGAGGTTGGCAGACCTTGTAACAATAACGAGTCACTGCATCGAACTCAGAGCAGCTCAGTGACTACAGCAGGGGAGCTGGAGTCAGTTGGGAAAGGCTGGACAGCAGAGGTGGGCAGTGATTGCTTCCTGACCCTGGAGAGGGAGTGGATCAGATCCTGAAGCATGTGACCTGATTCCCCTGACTGGAAATGCTGCTCCAGACACACACACAAGCCCCTTCTGCAAAGGTCCATTTGGTTCCCAGCCCTTGTCAGTACTTGGTCCCTCTGCTGAGGCTGGCAGCGAGGATGCAGGGTAATTATAACAGGGCCACCTGCCTGCTGAGAACCAACCCCACCCTGCCCATTACATGTCAGCTGCCCTACCCTTCCTTAACAGGCCACAGACCTGCCAGGCTCAACCCTACCTTTGGATCCTGAAAGAGGCTTATAACCCAGTCCTGAAATCTCAGTTACAAATGTGAAGGTGGAGAAGAGTGATTCCTAGAAGTCTCTGCTCATTTACCCAGAATCCTGCTTCTGCAGCCAAGTTACCCACAACCCTCTGCCTGGGGGCTATGTTACCCAGAATCCTCTGCTCTGCGTCCAAGTTACCCACAACCCTCTGCTTGGGGGATACATTACCCAGAATCCTCCTCTGCTCTGTAGCCAAATTACCCACAGCCTTCTGCCCAGGGAGTCGGGAGGGGACGCTACCCAGAATCCTCTGCTCGCAGCCAGAATACCCACAACCCTCTGCCTGGGGAGTACATTACCCAGAGTCCTCTGCTCTACAGCCAAGTTACCCACAGCCCTCTACTGGGGGTAATTCTGGGAGGATCTTACCCAGAATCCTCTGCTGTGCAGCCAAGATACCCACAACCCTCTGCCCAGTGGGGTATGTTACCCAGAATCCTCTGCTGTGCAGCCAAGTTACCCACAACCCTCTGCCCGGGGGGATGTTACCCAGAATCCTCTGCTGTGCAGCCAAGTTACCCACAGCCTTCTACGGGGGGGGGACCCTCTGGGAGGATGTTACCCAAAATCCTCTGCTCCATGGCTAAGATACCCACAACCCTCTGCCTGTGGGGTACGTTACCCACAGCCCTCTGCCCGGGGGGGTACGTTACCCAGAATCCTCTGCCCGGAGGATGTTACCCAGAATCCTCTGCTCTACAGCCAAGATACCCACAGCCCTCTACGGGGGGATCCCTCTGGGAGGATGTTACCCAGAATCCTCTGCTCCATGGCTAAGATACCCACAACCCTCTGCCCGGGGGGTACGTTACCCAGAATCCTCTGCTCTGCGGTGGCGGGTAAATGACCCCCGCTCTCTCTCTCCCTCAGCAGCCACCGCCCCCGGTCGCTGCGCCCCCCGCCCGGGCCGGAGCCGCGTCCCATCCCCCCACCGCCGCCGCCATGGCAACTTCCACCCCTCTGGCTCCGCCCGCTCAACCAATCCTCAAGCTAAGGGTTCCCCCTCCTGGCAGGCGCCGTTACCAATGAGAGGGCACGCACAGGGGCTAGAACCAATCAGAGAGAGCCGGAGGCGGGAATAAGAAGTTGGCGGGGCCCGTGCAAGCTTGGTAGAGAGAACAGGACGAGAAGGCGGAGGGGACAGAAAGAGCCGAGCCCCTCGGTATACGGCTGCGAGTTCGATACGACTTAAAGGACCAGCAGCATCGAGAATTTCTTAAAGGGCCAGCATCACCCTCATCCCCAGAGCCCTCCCCAGCTCTCCCACGCCCAGTATCTTTCCATTTCTATATGTTTTCTAGGATAGTGGCATTTAACTATATATAACCCCCCCAGGGCTGGTGCAACCATTTAGGTGGACTAGGCGGTTGCCTAGGGCGCCGAGATTTGGGGGTGCCAAAAATCATCCCCAAATTTTTTTTTAAATGGTCGAGCAGCCCTGCTGCTAGGACAGAGAGGGAGTCTGGGCTGTCGGTGGGAGCCAGCAGCCCAGGGTGACCCCTGGGTCAGGGCGCCACCGCAGCAGCCGGCAGCCCAGGGTGTCCCCTGGGTCAGGGCACCGCCGGAGGGGGCGGCAGGTAGCTCCTGTGGAGTTGCCGCAGTGGTGCCTGTGGGCGGTCCGCTGGTCCGCGGCTCAGATGGAGCTGCCACAGTCGTGCCTGTGGACGGTCGGCTGCTTGCGAGGCTCCGGTGGACCGCCCACAGGCACACCGGACCCTCCGCAGGCACCACTGCGGCAGCTCCACCGGAGCCGCGGGACCAGCGCGCGGGGCAGCGAAATTGCCGTCCGCCTAGGGCGCTCAAAACCCTAACGTCGGTCCTGAACCCCCTTCAAACAAAAATGTCCCTGGAAGGCAAGATGGGGAAGCCCCAGGGAGCATGAAACTCACAGCAAGCAAGTCCAGAAGACAACATCTCATGGGGACATCCTTACTGCCAAAATCCAGGTCGGAAGCCCTCCGTGACATGAGTTTGGTGGGTCTCAGTCATTTCCCCCTAACAGTTACCCACCGTGCAATTAACACCCGTCAGCCCTGAGCCCTCCATCCTTCCTCCCAGGAAAGTATGAATGGGCTGTGAATGCCAAATTTGCCCTCTAGAAGTTGCCTGACCAGGGCAACCTTGAGGCACAGAGTGGGCAGATTTCTCATCTGGTCCCTGGGACATAAGTCGTCCACATCTGATCCTGTGAAGTATATCTATCCCCATTCACCCCATCTATCTATCTACCTATCTATCCCCATTCACCCCATCTATCTATCTATCTACCTATCTATCCCCATTCACCCCATCTATCTATCTATCTAATCTATCCCCATCCATCCCATCTATCTATCTACCTACCTGTCTATCTATCTATCCCCATTCACCCCATCTATCTATCTATCCATCCCCATCCACCGCATCTATCTAGCTATCTACCTATCTATCCATCCCCATTCACCCCATCTATCAATCTATCTAATCTATCCCCATCCATCCCATCTACCTATCTACCTGCCTATCTATCCCCATTCACCTCATCTATTTATCTATCTCCATCCACCCCATCTATCTATCCATCCCCATTCACCCCATCTATCTATCTACCTATCTATCCCCATTCACCCCATCTATCTATCCCCACACCCCATCTACCTATCTATCTATCCCCCTTCACCCCATCTATCTATCTATCCCCACATCCCATCTACCTATCTATCTATCCCCATTCACCCCATCTATCTATCTAATCTATCCCCATTCACCCCATCTATCTATCTATCTATTTATCCCCATCCACCCCATCTATCTATCTATCCCCATCCACCCCATCTATCTATCTATCATCTATCTCCATACACCTCCCTCTATCTATCTACCTAATCACGTCCCCTATGAACCGAGTAGCTCATCACATGTACCCAAAGAGACCAGCTCTTGTCTGTTGCTTTACCAGGCAGAGGTGGGCTATTCAAATGAGCAGCCTTTCGCTAGCCTCTCATGGACTCTCTAGGTCGCAACCCTTCTTGAGCCAGATTCTCATCTTCATTGACACTGCTGTAAACCCAGAGTGACGCCTTCAAAGTCACTAGCCCCGCTGAGCTCATGCGCTGGCCCCTTAGGTCTCTCAACCCCCTGAAAAAAACAGCATCCATCTCAGCTTCCAAGGGCATGTCTAGGGCTTCAGAAAGAACCTAGGCGTATTGCTCTAAGGTGGTGCTTTGCCACCTTTTCCATATTGGGACCCCTTTCCATTCCTTCCCTTTTAGCCACACGATCGCTGGTAACTCCTGACAGCTGTTCCCCACCCCCTAGGGTGTCATGCCCCAAAGACTGAAAACCCCAAGGTAGAGGAGGGATTTCACCAGTGATGTGTATGTGGTTATTAATCATGCACCACTAGTTAGGCTAAATTTAGATTATTACAAACTTGCCATTGCTTTTGGGAGACACTTATTTACAATTCTGTGCGTGCACACGGGGGCCCGGAGAACACGCCAGTTCTTCTGGTTATTTATTTACTGACACGAAATGTTCAAGCCAATTAAGGAAGTTCCTAGGAAATCTCTGCTTTCTGTCAACCAGTGGGAGGTACCAAGGGCCGGATCCTCAGAGGGCTTTAACTCCCATGGGCGTTAATCACCCGAGTGACATCACCTTGGTGACCCTGGAAGGCAGCCTTGGAACTTGTCTTCTGCGTTAACATTCTGTGTTATGCTCTATTAGGCTATGTTCATTGTTCAGTCTGATGAGTCATAATTTCCAGCCAGAAAGGGCGACTGGCCTCCTGGATCACGCTGGCCCCAGGGTGCCCTGAGCCGAGAGCATTCTTGCCTCGTACAGAATACTTGATAGGCGTCGTCAGGTGCAAACTCTAAGTCCAGGAGCCTTTTGGGCCGCAGGCAAATAGACGACAAGCGCGGCTCTGAACATCCTGACGCCTCCTCCTTCCACACCTGCCTTATGGCTCAGTCCACACTGGAACCTATCCCCTCGGGGAGAGATGCCGTATGGTGGAGGACAACTGCCCCTTCTTTGCCTGATCCCAGTCTGTGGCTGTGCTCTGGATTTTGCTGGTCTAGTTTCCCTTGCTGTGTACGTCCCTGACACCTTGTCAGATTTCAGACTGTAGTAAGAGGAGGCCCTAAGATATAAACCTTGGTATCAGAGGCCTGGTATGAGGCCTAAGGCCTGAACTGAAGTAATGGTCAAGACTTTGCTAACATAAAGCAAAGTTAATCTGTGAGCCAGGGGAAGGCTCTGCTCACAGAAGCAGGCAAGGAAAGGGCTGATGCTGCAAGAAGATACGTACCTAAAAGGTACTGAACACTAGAGATCAGAACATTCACATTCCACACAGATAACAAGGAACAGGCTATCCCATCCCAATTACAGGGCCAAAAGGGGAATATGATGGATAGAGTTGTTTTGTTCAAACCAACATGTGAAAGGTGAGAGGCGGCACCTTACTACATAGAGGGGTTGTACCTGGCTATGTAGAGGGGTTGCACCTCAATACGTCAGGAGTGATGTGTAACTTGTTTGTACCTGTGTATAAGAATGCATCCCTGGGGCGGTGTCTTTGTCCGGCCTAGGGGGCAGTGGAAAGTCCCACCACTGACTGAGCCGGGTCTATTGCCAAGAGGCACTTTCTCGTAGTATGCCCTGAGTTAGGCTAAGAAACCTACAGGGAACTGCCATTGTGTCCGAGATCGCAATAAACCTGGCAGACGTGACTTTGCACCTTACTAGAGTCTGTGGTCATTGGGGGTTCTCGTCGGGTCTGCTGCATCAGCTATCTGCAGAGCTGGGGCAGCACACGGGGCGAGCACATGCACGCACGCAGCCGAGTGATACTAACGAGGAGACAGCAGAGCACCACACTGGTAGCATTTGACAGTACCTATGACAACACAGAGCACATCCTGCCTGCCCTGCTGCCCCCGGACCTGCTGGAATAAGAGATCTGCCTGAGGGCCAGGGGTCAGGGCAGGGCCGGCTCCAGGCCCCAGCATGCCAAGCGCGTGCTTGGGGTGGCATGCCGCGGGGGGCGCTCCGCCGGTTGCCGGGAGGGCAGCAGGCAGCTCCGGTGGACCTCCCACAGGTGTGCCTGCGGAGGGTCCGCTGGTCCTGCGGCTCCAGTGGAGCATCCGCAGGCACGCCTGCGAGCGGCAGAGCACCCCCCGCGGCATCCCACTGTGCTTGGGGCAGCGAAATGGCTAGAGCTGTCCCTGAGCCAGGGTGTCCTTAGCCATGAGGCCCAAGTCCTCAAAGGTATATAGGAGTTTGGTGCCGAAATACCTTGAGGGCTTTCCTGCCGGCTGGGTTTCCCATGTCTCTAGGCTGCTGGATCTCCTGGCCCACAGAGAAACCAGGGAATCCCCCCACCTGACAGATCAGGGAGGCAGGAAACTCCAGGGTGACTCTATGGGACAAGTGCTGGCTAGAGCTGCCCCCAGTGACATGTCACTCACCTGACAGATGGATCAAAGCGACAGGTTCAGCTAGCTGGTGTCTGGGTGCGGCAGCCTGGCCTGGCATCCCTTGTCCGAGAGGGAGGCGTGAGACCCCCAGCAGGAGGGGGTTCTGGGATAACTGGCATCCAGGGAAAGTTCCTCCTTAACCCACCCTCTACCCCCACCCCATCCTGGAGTAGAGGCCAGGTCCTAGCCTGGAGCTGGTCACTGGTCAATGGCTTTAATCCCTACCACTGTCATTCTGGATATTCTTATCTCCATAAGTCCCGCTCTGTCCATCGCCTGCTTTCTCTCTCTACTCCACTCCCTCTGTTCAGCCCCACCCATCCCGGCCATGCCGAAATCAGAAGCAGGTGCCAGAAAACTCATTGCGGACCCCAAGCGCCACCAGCGAAAGCAGGCACTCTGGGGTGGGGGGACTGCAGAGCCCCAGGGGCTCAGGGCCGGGGGGTGGACAGTGGTGGTGTCACGAGGGGGCTAGGTCAGAGCCCTACCCCACAGGGTGGTTGGGTTCTGGTCGCAAATAGGCAGTTTCTCTCTCTCCCCATCCGCCTCTAATCTGTATCTCCTGACAGGCCCATCTAGCCCCATGCTGGCATTCCCACCCTGCCCCAAAGGCACAAGGCCGAGGCTACACACTTCCCCCTGCTTTCCCCCTCCATGCCTGCCGAGATCAGTGAGCCCATTGATAAAAACCCAGAGAGGGAAGTCGGTCTACTATAACATCCCATTTCCCCTTTGGCACCGCGGCCCTGCGGCTGCTCTGGGGGAGGGGTGGGGGCGGGAAGCTCCAGAACACAGGGAGCCCTGAGGGGTTCAAGGCCTGCCCCCTCCCCCAATTCTGTCCCTGCCTCGTTTAGGCCAGACCCATTTCATGACCGTTGCCCCACAGCCCAGAGTGGGGTTTGCTTGAGGGGAAAGCCTGGGAGCGTCCCCGGGATGAGAAAACTCCCCCTTGGCCCATCCCCTGGGTATCGTCCCAGCTGGCACTTCGGCCCTGCTGGGCTCAGGAAGGGCTGTGTTGCAACCTGAGGATTTCACAGCTGCGTGCAGTACAAGCCTGTGCAATGCGGGATTGCTGCACCCGGCAGGCGGGGGGGCTCGGTTTCGCTGCGTGCCTCTTGGAATTCCCATGAGACCCGGGAGCCAGCGCCCTGCCCTTCCCCTCTCTGCACCTGAGCAGCGCTCGCTGGCTCCTGGGGCCCTGCCAGCTGACAAGGGCTGCCAGGAAACGTGCCAAGGCCACTCAACACCCCCTCTCCTCTCCCCCCGCACGTGCTAACAAGTCCTTGCTCCCTGCCCCCGCTCCCGGTTTTCCCCCGAGCTTGGGGAGCCAGCCCGTAGCCGCGTGCCACTGCGGGCCAAGGGGCAGTTGGAGTGCTGGCAAGGAGGGGGCGGTGGCGGTTTGGACTGGGGGGCAGGGGTCCCCTCCAGAGGGCTGACACGCCCTCCCCCCAACCCCGCACACAGGGGCCAGGCACTTCTGGCAGGGTGGCTGGGTTTCTAGGAAGGCGGGTGTTTTTCCTCCCACTTGTTCCCTCGAGGCTCTCGCTGCCTGCGGCAGCCTCAGGGGTTCCAGCGCCCAGGGGGAAGCCCCTGGTGGTGCCAGCTGCGGCTGCTTGCCCTGCAGTGAGACGGGCCGTCAAAGCCCCAAAGCCGCCGCTTGGCAAGGCAGGGGCCTCCCCGGGAGAATTCCTTTCTGGCCGGGCGCCAGCCTGGCGGGCGGGGGGGTATGCTGGGCCAACCCCCCTCGGGTTCGCCTGATTGTGGGGGGGCCTGGCACACGGCAGCGGGTGGCTGACAGGCGCCGGCGTGGGGCTGGGATGTGTCTGTCACCAGGCACTGGGGGGCACAGGAGTGAGGGGGCAGCGCGTGGGGCAGCCAAGCTCTCTGCACCTGGCCTGGCCGGACAACGGGCTCCCATCTGGCGCTGCTGTGGGGCCACCCTGCTCCCCTCTGCTCCCTGTGTCCCCCATGCTCCCCCTCTGCTCCCTGTGCCCCCTCATGCCCCATCGCCCCTCAGCCCCTGTGAGCCCCCTTTTGCCTTCAGCCACCTCATTCTCCCCCTCCCCTCCCTGTGCCCCCCTCAGTCCATTCATCCTCACCCTCCGTTCTCCATATCCCCCTCAGCCGCCCATGAACCCCCTCCCCTCCCTGTGCTCCCCCATCTAATCCCTCAGCCCCCTCATCTTCCCCAGCTCTCTGTGCCCCCCTCAGCCCCCTCATCCTCGCCCCACTCTGTGTCCCTCTCAGCCCCCAGCTCCCCCTCCTCTCCCCGTGCCCCCCTCATCCCCCCATGCGCCCCCTCCCCTCCC
>NC_133794.1:9870482-9873741 GCF_003597395.2 Chelonoidis abingdonii
CCTGTCCCTTCACCGCCCCACCCCCTCTGGCCCCATCCCTTTGTCATTTGCCCCAGGGTCCTGTCCCTTCACCCCGTGCCCCCCCTGCACTCCATCACTTTGCCCTCCAACCCCTCTGGGTCCCTTTGCCCCTCCTTCCCCAGGCCATGCCCTTTGCCCCCTCCCCTCTATGTTTTTTTTCCCTCATTCCTCCTTGCTTTGAAATTAAGCTGAGTGCAGCTCCCCGCTGGTAGGGTGAGCCCCCCCCACTCGCTTCCCCATGGGACAGCCCCCTCCACCGCTCTCCTGGCCCAGCCTCACACTGGGCAGCGAGCATTGCGAAGGGGGTTCCTGTGGGTTGATGTTTGATGCCTTGGGGAGACCTTCACTGAATCAACCTAGAGGCCCCCCCCCTGCCCCCACCTGATCGCTGGGGTTCTCAACCACATCCCACCCAAATAACAGGGGACACTGCCCAATAGCTGAGTGTGCCAGGGAAACTGAGGCCGCGAGCTCAGCCGGGGAGTGGGGGGGGGGGCATAACAGGGTGAGCTGAGAGGGAGCAGGAGGGTCCAGTGCAGGAACCCAGGAATCAGGACTCCTGGGTTCTCTCCCCAGCTCTGGGAGGGGCGTGAGGTCTGGTGGGTTAGAGTCGCAGGGCTGGGAGCCAGGACTCCTGGGTTCTAGCCCTGGGTCTGAGAGGGGAGGAGGGTCTGGTGGGTCAGAGCAGGGGGCTAGGAGCCAGGACTCCTGGGTTCTATCCCCAGCTCTGGGAGGGGAGTGGGGTCTAAGCGTTAGAGCAGGGGGCTGCGAGCCCGGACTCCTGGGTTCTATCCCCCAGCTCTGGGAGGGCAGTGGGTCTAGTACTTAGAGCAGGAAGCTGGAGCCAGGACTCCGGGGTCTGGCGCCCATTGCTGACTCCAGGATGACATACTTAGCGGTAAGAAAATACCTTGGGGTTTGTTGGGTTTGGGGACGGGGCGCAAAGGGAGATTTGGGAGCTGCCTGGTGTCCCCCCCCGCCACAAGTGTCGCTCTCTGTGGGGAGCCACAGGGAGTTGAGGAGCTGATGCGATTTCTGGGTCCCGCTGCCCCCCCACATCGGTATCACTTCTGCTTTCGTGAGGAGGCAGCGATTTCGCAGTAACCGGCCTCGGGCCACGATGACATCGTGCTCAGCCGGGGCTGAAGCTGACACCATCCCTCGGGGGTGCTACCTGCCGTCCCAGGGGAAACTCCACCTGCCCGTTGAGTCACCTGCAGCCCATAAATACAGCCAGGCCCAGCCCAGTGCCCCACACACCAACCCACAGCAACATGCAGAGCCTCAGGAGCCACTGGCCTAGCACCCTCCTTTGCTTCCTGGGGCTGCTGGCTGCATCCCGGGAGACCCCTCTCCTGAAAACATCCGGCCCCAACTGGCAGCACTGCAAACATTTCTCCAGCCAGGTCAACAAGCTGGCCTGGGACCTTGAGGGCCACATGAGCTTGGTGAGTGGGGCCGGGCAGGGACTGATGGAGGCGCTGCCGGAGCGGGAGGGAGGGGAGCCCCTGCCTGGCTGGAGGCGGATGAGGGGGGCGCACCCTCTGGGCTCCAGGGTCCCAGAAACAGATGGACCTGCCCTGCCTCACAGCCTGGGAAGTGCTCAGAGGCCATGGAGATGGGCTTGACCTCTGCAGGGCAGGCAGAGCCGAGCCAGCTGGGGGCACTCGCCTGGCTGCTGTCTGGCCGTGGGTCCAGCCCCCTCAGCAGCTTGGCAGTCAGCTAGAAAGGGGCTTTCTGTACATGGGCAGCGCCAGAACACACGGGGCTCCAGCTCCGACAGCCAGCTGGGGGGGCTGGATAGACAGACAGACGGGAGGAGGGTGGAGATATGGGGTGGGATGGCTGAGGGTGCACGGCTAGAGACAGACAGACAGATGGGGGTATGGACGGGCTGGGGGGGACATGTCCAGTGACAGATAGACAGATGGTGTGTGTGTGGACAGGCTACAGGGAGGGGGGTGCCCAGTGACAGACGGAGAGACAGAGACGGTGTGTGTGGAGAGGCTAGGGGACCGTGTCCAGTGACGGATGGATGGATAGACGGTGTGTGTGTGGAGAGGCTGGGGGGAGGGCGTGTCCAGTGACAGACGGACGGACGGGGTGTGTGTGGACAGGCTGCGAGTGGGACATGTCCAGTGATGGACAGACAGGGTGTGTGTGGACAGGCTGGGTGGGGTGTCCAGTGACAGAGAGAGACAGACAGACGGGGTGAGTGTGGAGGGTCTGGGGGACCGTGTCCAGTGACGGACGGACAGACGGTGTGTGTGTGGACAGGCTGCGGGTGGGACATATCCAGTGACGGTTGGACAGATGGGGTGCGTGTGGATGGGCAGGGTGGGGTGTCCAGTCACGGACAGACAGATGGGGCTGTGTGTGGACAGACTGCAGGGAGGTGGGTGTCCAGTGGTGGACAGACAGATGGGGTGTGTGTGGAGAGGCTGGGGGACTGTGTCCAGTGACGGACGGACGGACGGGGGGTGTGTGGACAGGACGGGTGGGGTGTCCAGTGACAGACAGACAGGGGTGTGTGTGGCCTGTCTGCGGGGAAGGGGGTGTCTAGTGATAGACAAGACAGACTGGTGTGTGTGGACGGGCTGGGGGACTGTGTCCAGTGACGGACGGACGGGGTGTGTGTGGACAGGATGGGTGGGGTATCCAGTGACAGACAGACAGATGGGATGTGTGTGGACAGGCTGGGTGGGGTGTCCAGTTACGGACAGACAGACAGGGGTGTTTGTGGACAGGCTAGGGGGAGGGGGGTGTCTAGTGATGGACAGACAGACTGGTGTGTGTGGAAGGGCTGGGGGACTGTGTCCAGTGACGGACAGACAGACGGTGTGTGTGTGGACAGGCTGAGTGGGGTGTCCAGTGATGGACGGACGGACGGGGTGTGCGTGGACAGGCTGAGTGGGGTGTCCAGTGACAGACGGGGTGTGTGTGGACAGGCTGTGTGAAGGAGGGTGTCCAGTGGCTGATGGACAGAGGGGGTGTGTGTGGACAGGCTGAGTGGGGTGTCCAAGGACGGACGGACGGGGTGTGTGTGGACAAGCTGAGTGGGGTGTCCAGTGACAGACGGAGTCTGTGTGGACAGGCTGTGGGAAGGAGGGTGTCCAGTGGCTGAGGGACAGACGGGGTGTGTGTGGACAGGCTGAGTGGGGTGTCCAGTGACAGACGGGGTGTGTGTGTGGACAGGCTGTGGGAAGGAGGGTGTCCAGTGGCTGATGGACAGACGAGG
>NC_133794.1:9875298-9898397 GCF_003597395.2 Chelonoidis abingdonii
CACCAGCCTTCCGCCTCCCTTTCTCGCTGTGCCGCGGGGTCTTTGCCCACGCGCGGCCACCCGCTAGGCGGGGAGGATTCTTCCAGGACCGCCTGCGCCGAGTCAACCCTGCGCGGAAACCCTGCGCGGCCTGAGCTCCGCTCCCACTTTCTGGGAACTCTGTATGTTTTATCACATCCATACCCCTCGCCCCCGGTGTATTTATTGCCCAGCCCTTGGGTTATTTATGAGCAGCCACTGTCTATTTATGCCCCCGCCGGGGGGCTATTTAAGCTATTTATCGGCTCCCCAGCCGCCAGTGCCTATTGAAGGGTTTGATCTGTACAGACTGGCCTGCGCCTCGTGCTGTTCGGGGGGTTTATTACACACCTTGGGGCAGCACAGAAAAGGGGAAAGTCCTCGGGGGTCAGTCCAGAGCGCAACACACTCAGCCCCAGCCCCGAAGAGTCTGTGGCTTCCAGTAGCCCCCACTTAACAACGGTCCTTGGCCCTCCGCCGTCCTTTCCTCTGGTCCCAGGCAAAGCTGGGCCCCTGGCCACCCTCCTTCTCCTCCTCAGCTCCTTGTTCTCCAGCTGGTCCCACCTGGCCGGCTTCCTGCAGAGGGGCGCTGACCAGGGCTGTTGTCTTCTGGGCCCCAGCCAGCCGAGTGTCAGCCATGCCTGGGTGGCTGCAAGTAACCCTTTCCCCCGGCACCTAGTTAACTATGCAGCACATGGAGAAACTGAGGCACACACAATCATCATACAAAATATTATGAAAAATTCCCAGCCACGTGGCTGGCACTGGGGGGAGGGTAGGGGAGGAGCAGGGGGGTTGCAAGGGCCACGACACCCTTGTGCCACCCAGCTCAGGCCAGTACCATTTCAGAGATCAACACCCAGCCCTCCTGCCCCAGCTCAGCCCCCCCGAGCTCCCCGGGAATGGGCCAGGGCCAGGGCCTCTCCCAGGGCAGGGGCAGGGACTTCTGCCCATTACCAGGGGCACCGTCCTCCCTGCTCTGCTCAGCCCCATCTTTGGGAGGAGGGAGCGTGGCTGAGGGGCAGGGGGACATGGATGGACCGAGGGGCAGGACACCTGGGGTCTGGTCCCAGCTTTGATGCCCTGGGAAACCTCAAGCCAGCCCCAGCCCCTAGCGCACCCCCTGGGGGGGAGGGTGCCCGGTAACACACACACACACACCCCTCCCCCCAGGCTCAGCCCTCCCTGCTCCTCCCCACATCCAACTCCAGGCCCCCCCGCCCCAGAACCAGCCCAGCGCTCAGGCCCCGGCCACCAGCCAGGGCCCTGCTCCAGGCCTGGGGGGAGCAGAGTTCTGCTTGGGCGAAGACCCAGGGGCTCCCCTCCAAGTGTGGGGACCCCCCCACCCCTGCAACCCCTGGTATAGGGGAAGGTGCGGACGGTAGGAGAGGGTGTGGTGCCCTCTGGTGGCCAGCCAGAGCACAACAGCCCCGGGGCAGCAGGAGGGTGCAGCCCGCACACGGCCCCCACACAAGGGGGACAAACAGTTCAGGGGTCCCCCCCATGAGACACCATGGAGCCCCCCCCCCCCCAAACAGCACCACAGCAACCTGGGGGGGGGGCAGGTTTATTTACAAGAAAGAGAGAGATAGTTCATCTCACCCCCGGGGGAGCCACCTGCACCCCCACCACTAAGGACAGGAAGGCCCAAGAACCCCCCGCCCCAGGCTCCAGGGACCACAGATGCCCCAGGGCCTACCCAGAAGGTAGGGAGAGGGTAGAGCCAGGGCCACCCCCCAATACATAGGGGGGCCTGGGGAACAGGTCCTAGCCCCTGAGCCCCCCCAGCGACGGGCAGACGCTGTCACTGGAAGTCCTTGGAGTCGACGTGGAGTGGGGGCAGGTCGTTGGCCCCCAGGAACAAGGTGCTGCCAGGCAGCACAGCGGGGGGTGCGTCGCCTGGCGGGGGCAGGTAGGGGTCTCTGCCTCGAAGTGCGTTGGAGCCTGCAAGAGAAAGGGAGCTGGGCTCAGGGGAGCCGGGGGGGGGCACAGGGCCTGGGGAAAAGGGACACAATGGGGGCTGGGACAGCAGAGGCTGCGGGTCGGGAGCGAGGGGCACCCCCAGAGCTGGGCGGAGGGGCTTGGCCTCTTTACTCCCCCCACCCTCTTGGTGCCAAGCGCCCTCCCCATCCCCCGGGGCAGGAACTGGAGACTCACCAGCCCGATCAAAGCTCATCAGGTCCAGTTCCTGCTTTAGCGCCTCCAGCATCTCTTGAGTACTGGCCCCTGGCTCCAGCGCCTCCAGGTGACTGGGTCCCGGCTCCAGCGCCTCCAGCCCATAGGCCCCCAACTCCAGTGCCTCCAGCCCATAGGCCCCCGGCTCCAGCGCCTCCAGGTGATTGGCCCCTGCTTCCAGTGACTCCAGTTCATAAGTCCCCAATCCCAGTGCCTCCAGCCCACAGGCCCCTGGCTCCAGCGCCTCCACGTGATTGGCCCCCAGCTCCAGTGGCTCCAGGTGACTGGCCCCTGGCTCCAGCACTTCCAGTCGATTGGCGCCCGGCTCCAGCGCCTCCAGGTGATTGGCTGCCAGCCCCTCAGCTGCAGGAGGTGCCGCTACCATGTTCTCCGGGAGCCATGGCTCATGTGGCTGCCTAGGAAGAGAGGGGGCCTGGCTTAGAGGGTCTGTGGCAGAGGAGAGGATGCTCTCAGGAATGGGGCAACCACCCAGGCCAAGCCCCAAGGCCAGCTGGAGCTGCTCTGAAGGGTGGTGGAGGGGAGGGGATTCGAAGCGCTGAGTAGCCCTGACTAGGGATGGGAGGGAGTGTAGCTGGGAGTCCCCCTGGAGAGCTCCTGCCACAGTGGGGCAGCCTGGCCAGGGAGAGGGGCTGGGCCCTTGGATGTGGGAAGGGAGAAATCAGGTACTTCCTCTGCAGGGCTGGGGCAGGCCAGCACGAAGGGACCCCAGTGTCCGGCTCCCTCACCTGGAGGACACTCGGATCAAGCGCCGGTTCAGGTACTTCCTCTGCTCCAGCAGGTCCACTGGGGGAAGGGGGAAGAACAGAGGGGTCAGAGAGAGGGGAGCCCAGGTGGAAACACGCCCCAGGGAGAGCCCCCCCTCCTGGTGAGACCCTCCCCACCCCTGCCACCGAACCAGCCGGGCACCAATTCTCACCTAGGGTGCAAATAGAGTAACCGCGAGTGTTGTACCAGAGTCGGGACTGAGGGGCACTGGCAGAGCAGGGTGGGCCCAGGGCGGGGCTAGCAGGGGCTGTGGGTCGGGACTGAGGGGCACTGGCACAGCTGTGGGGTGGGGAGCCCAGGGCTGGGCTAGCAGGAGCTGTGGGTCGGGACTGAGGGGCACCCGCAGAGCGGGGTGGGCCCAGGGGCTGCAGTGGGAGGCGAGCAGCCGGTACCTTCCCTCCTCTCAGTGTAGTATTTCCCGAAGGCCTCGTCCCGGGGCGTGCCGGGATACAGGAACTTGAGGGGGTTCTCGGGGATGTTCTCGGCGGCCACCAGCTGGTAGTCATGGATGATGTCAGGCAGCGGCAGCGATGTCAGCTCCATCTTTGTGTAGGGCTCCACAGAACGGACCTTGGGCTGACCTGGGGGCGGGGGCAGGCTTTGTCACTGCCAGGGAGAGCCCCAGAGACGGGACAGGCTGCACCAAGGTCTCCCAGCGCCAGGAGGACAACCCAGGAGTCCGGGTTCACAATGTCGCATTCCAACCATTAGGTAACACTGGCCCTGCCCCACGATATCTGGCGTCCAGTGCGGGGCGCGGGGGCCTGGGAGGCCAGACTCCTGGGTTCTCTTCCCCAGTGCAGGCGCCCGGCGACAGAAGAGCCTGGCTCCGGGCCTGGCTAGCAGGGGGCCGCGCCCCGGGGAAGACCCACCTTTCTCCCCGGGCTCCACCCAGCTGCACGTGATGCCGCCCTCGCGGGTGCTCTCGCTGAAGCGCAGCAGGAAGGTGCCCATCTGCTTTCTCTTCAGCAGCTGCCGCTCCCACTTGCGGCTCACGAAGCCCATGATGTGCCTGGAGGGGAGCAGAGTGGAGCCCGGGTCAGCTGCCGGCAGAGCCCCCTCGAGGAGCCCCCCTCAGTGCCCCCTCCCTACCATGCTCCTGGGGTCCTCACTCCTCTGGGGCTGCACAGCCCCTGTCCCCTTTACTGGGGCCCCCCCCCCATCTGCTCCCCTAAATCCTCCTCCAGCCTTACACACAAACCCCCATAATGAGCTGAGCCGACCCCTGTTCAAGGTCTGGGGAAAGCCAGTGACGGGAGCAGCTGCAGTTCCTGGCCTGACCAGACAGGGGAGCAGGCACCCCATGCACTGCTCAGATCCCTGCCCCCTCCCGGCCCCCCCTACCCATCCTTCCAGAGCTGGGCCAGGTGGTCTCGGATCAGGTTCAGGATCCCGTCCAGCCAGGTCCAGAAGGAGAAGGTGGGTGGGTTGTCCTGCAGCAGAGAGGAGGTGAGAGGCTGAGGGGAGGTTATGGGGTGGGGAGCGGGGAGGGGACGGCCACACTCAGCAGCAACTTACCTTGGCGAACTTGGCCCAGGTCAGAGTGCTGGCGGGGGTGGCTTCCGGCCCTTTAAGATGGGGGAAGGAGGGAGAAAATTGCAGGGTGCATTAATGAAGCTTCTCTGGGGTCCTCATCCCCCTCCCCAGACTCAGCACCGACCCCCGCAGCAGGGACCATGGCTGTGACCTTCCATTCTCGGGGGAGCGCCCTGTAACCCCCAGATTGTGTATGTATCATCAGGGCAGAGGAAAGCAGCAGAGCTGCGTTGTAGGGTCGTCACTAAAACATGCGGTGGGTTTGGGGAGTGCTCAGCTACCAGCTCTCCAGAGACAACGCCCAGGGGTGGGGGCTGAACGGCAATCACCCGCCATCGTCCAGCAGAGAAAATACAATTCAGTGACTCATCGCAGGAGACAAAAATCCCGTGGGGGGAGGAAAACGGCTTCATCTAGACATTGCCCCATCTAATAGGATTGAGAGTCCAGACTGAGGGCTTAGGTCTTATTTTCTCTTGGTAACTAACTCTGACTTTTTGTCCATCACTTAAAATCTCTCTTTCATAGTCAGTCCGTGTGCTCGTCTCTGCCAGCGAGTTTGCCTGAAGTGCCTGGTAAGGGGCTTTGCTCAGGTTGGCATAGACTGGTGTACGTCCACCTTTCATTGATGAAGTGGTGAACCAATCAATACAGTTGCACCGCTCGTCTGGAGCGGCGCAGGACGGTATATTCCTGGGGTGCGGTGCTGGGAGCTGGCTGGTGCCTCACGAGTGGCTCTGGGAGCATTCACACAATCTAGCTGGGTTTGGGGCTCCATAGGCGGTTGTGCTGAGTGATCGCAGCACCCGGAGGGGTTTGCTGCTTGTCACTGGTAAGGCATTGTGAGAGACTGCCCAGACTGATGAGTTAACGGGGGTGTGATGTTATTGGTATAAACTGGGACCATATAGAACATGGGTTGCAACCAACGTCCTGTAGTGGCACCAAATCCTATCTAAAGGGGGTCATATAAGGTGTCTAAGACCAGGTTACGGGTTACTGGGTATGATTATGCTGTCTGTGTGTCTGTATAATTTTTGTAGTTGAAGTTATGAATATTGGCTGTGTACTGTCTGTATTTCAAACTTGTTCTGTGTTACTGGGAAAGATCCCAGACAAGCTGGTGTTAGTTCAGTTTAGCGTGCTTGATGGCCCATTAGCTACACAATTGACCCATTGAGAGGAGGTGGATACGCCTTGTGACTCAGCAGGGTGTGCAGAAACTGGCCCATGTGACTGCAGACTCCATTTTGCTGTAACTTTCCACAGGAAGAACACAGAAGTGTCCTTACACCTGGAAAAGCCTATATAAGGCGAAGGTTCCATCTCCCATTTTGTCTATCATCCTGCTTCCCTACCTCGGAGGGACTTTGCTACAAACTGAAGCTCTGCACAAAGGACTAGAATGTACCCATCCCAGCGAGGGATGTATCCAGAGACTTAAATTAAACCTGCAAGTTTACTCCATCACTGCTACAAGAGCCGGAACTAAGAACTTTGCCATCACTGTTAATGTAATTAATGCCATTTAACCAGTTCTAGCTCTCATCTCTATCTTTTTTCCCTTTTATGAAAAACCTTTAATTCTAGGATTGGCAACAGCGTGAATTGTGGGTAATATCTAATGTGTCACATCTGACCTGGGTCTGGGGCTTGGTCCTTGGATCGAGAAACCTTTTTTCTTTACTGGGTGTTGGTTTTCATAACCATTCATCCCCAGGACCGGTGCACTGGTGGTGATACTGGAGACGGAGTGTCTAAGGAAATTGCTTTGCGTGACTTGTGGTAGCCAGAGGGGTGACACCGAAGTCTTTTGTCTGGCTGGTTTGGTTTGCCTTAGAGGTGGAAAAACCCCAGCCTGGGGCTGTAACTGCCCTGTTTGAGCAATTGGTCCTGATTTGCCACTCTCAGTTGGATCCCGCCAGAACCGCATCATCACAGGGGGCACAGTGCTGCCACAGTCCCAGGCTTCACCCTGGGGATCCCTTCACAATCGCCCCCCACCTTGATGCTGCAGAGAGGAAAGTGGGGTACAGGGAGGAGACGCGACTCCCGCAAGGTCAGACTCGGGAGGAGAACCCAGGCGTCCTGGCACGCCCTGTGCCATTCCCCCCACCCTCGCTGCCCACCCCACACACGTGGGAGGGGGCAGTGCAGAGGCCAGGGGGTCCGGCCCAGCTGCTCTGAGCCCCGTGGACTTGGGGGTCTTCCCTTTAGGCTCACTCTCCCCTCAGCGCTGCCCAGAGACCCCGGTGATGGGCTTCAGCCAGGACAGGCCTGGGCCTTCCCCCCCAAGAGGAGTCTCTGCCTTGCAGCCCCTAGGGGTGCTAGTCAGGTGCTGACCCCCCACTCCCATTACCAAAGAGCTTTTCCGCCAGCATGTGCAGCTGCTCCTTGTCCAGCCCACGCTCGGTGGCGGCTGAGAACTGCCAGCTCAGCACCTCGGCCAGCTGGGCCCAAGAGGCGGCCGGCGGCGCGGAGAAGAACAGCTGGTTCTGCAGGGACAGCGCAGGGGTTAGTGGGGGAGGGGGGCTGGGATGCTCTGGAACCAGATCGGGGCCCCACCAGGCCCTGCTGCTGGAGTGGCATGGGGGCATACAGGCCACAAGGACGTGGCTGCAAGGGGCCCCTACACTTGGGCAGAGCCACGGGGGGGCGGGGGGGAAACGCGGCCCACCCTGGACCGAACCGAACGTGAGGAAGAGATGTCCCCACCCACTGTGGTGTCCTGACCCCCCACAGTCCCCAATTGCGCAAAGCAGCCGTGACGCTGGCCTGCGGGGGGGAGCCCCTCACCTTGGGGTCTGGGCTGAGCATGTTGAACCAGAGCATGGAGGCCCAGGCGCTGGAGAACTGGTTGTTGCTGGAGATGATCACCACAGGCAGGGTGGATGTCTAGGGGGAGGGGAGAGCTGTCAGCAGGGGAGGGGGAGTGAACGAGACACCCTCACTGCCCCCCCAGCCCCTCCTCGCCCACCTGCAGCTCCAGCGCCAGCTCCTGGTACTTATAGTCCAGTGTGAACGTGATGAGGTGCAGCTCCTCCGTAACAGCAAGCAGCCCCTGCAACAGAGGGGGGTGGGGGGAGGTGTCAGCCAGGGGCCCGACCCCCCTGAACCAGGGGGTTTGGACCCCTGGTGCTTCAGCGCCTTCCCGGGGGTCCCTGCAGAGGGGCGACCGCACTGGGTCTGGGTTTGTAAGGGAGGTTGTGACCCAGCAGGGGGAGGGGCTGAAGGGGGGCTGGGCACATCCAGGGCAGCAGTAGGACCCACCTGGGGTAGAAGCCCCCCCAGAGGGAAGCATTTAAGGGGCTGTACCCCTTAAACCCACTGCCAACTCTCCCCCCCGCCCAGCTCTGCCCTGGGCTGGTCCCCCCAGGCTTGGCTGTAGGCGCCAGCCCCCACCCCCTCGGCCGGCCGGGCACACGCAGGAAACCCACCTCGCTGGCACCTTTGCTGCCTTTGCCCGAGGCCCCGGCCCTCTGGTCCTTCAGCGACTGCAAAGGAGAGAGTCAGTGCTTGGCCCCTGCCCGCCCAGCTCAGCCTGCAGCAGTGGGGCCACGGGGCCGAACCACCTGTCTGGGGCAGGGCTCCCCACTTCCCCTCCCCAAGCTGAGAACCCGGGCGTCCGGGTTCAGCACCCCAGCCACCCTCTGCTTCCCCGTCCACTAAGAACCCAGGCATCCAGGCTCCCCACCCCAGCCCAAGCTGGGAACCCAGGAGTCCGGGCCCTCCCACGCCTGGCCCGTACTATGTGCCGGAAGTCGCAGACCAGCCCCTCCATCTGTGGATCGTCCTGGACCAGCGTCTTGCTGGTGGACGTCAGGATGTTGAACTTCCGGAACCTGCGGGAAGAAGCGAGAGGGGTGGGGCCGTGAGGCCGGCCGGGCTGCACTGGGGCAGAGACCCGGGTTCAAATCCGGGCCGGAGCAAGGCCCTGGCTGGGCGGGGCCAGAGACCCTGGTGATGGGTGCCCGGTAAACACCCAGGAGAGCGACAAGAACCCTCTCAGCCCCAGGCACCTCAGCTGGAGCAGAGCCAGTGCTGGAAACAAACTGGATCCCTGCCCCGGGACCAGATCAGGGCTGGTGCCCCCAGCCCCTAGAAGGAAAAGGCCCCGTTCCCCACTCTGCCCCTGAGCCAGCCAGTCCCTGCCCTGGGGCTGGATGGGAGCCAGCGTCCCCTAGAGGGGAAACGCCCCGTATCCCAGTCTGTCCGCTACTCACCCTTTCACGTCGGGGGGATGCCTGCAGGAGGAAACACAGGACACCACCAGTAAATCAGATGCTTTTACCAGGGACCCTGCCCCGCTAGCCCCCCTGCAGGGCTTCCCGAGCCTGTCCCCACCCGCCGCTCCCTGCAGAGTTTCTGGAGCCTCTCTGCCCCAACCAGGGTTTCCATCCCCCAGGCAGAGCCGCCTGTCCCCTGCCCCCCACCCTCTGGGCTCCCTGCCTTGTGGCTGGGCTGGCGTCCAGGCCCCGGGGGAAGGGGGTTAAGGCCCTCACGGGGGGGACATGACTCACTGGTCGAGGACGATTTTCACCTCCAGCCGATGGCTTCGATCCTGCAGCTTGACCAGGAGCCTGGGGGGAGAGGAGCTTGTCACCCTGGACACTGGCCTGGCAGGCAACATGGCCTGCATGGGGTGGGGGGGGAAACGGGGATGATGACACTCTGCCCCCAAGGCTCAGCGTCCCTCTCCCTCTAGCACCCGCTCCCATCGGGGCCCATCCTGCAGGGCCAGAAGCAGGGATCTGCCTTGGGGAGGGGCGGGGGGGCAGGCTGTGGAGTAAGCGCCAGCCCCCCCCTGCACAGGATGGTCAGGGACAGACGGGCACTGTGGTCGGGGGGCTCACCTGGCGCGGACGGAGAATTTGCTGCCAGTTTTCAGCACCAAGGGTCTCCGGTTGGGGAACGGCATGATGGGCTGGATTTCCACCACAAAGGCACTGGGGGAAGAGGGGGGAGGTGTTAGCACCCCAGGGTGTCCCCAACATGCTTCAATCCCCCCCACAATACCACATAGCCCAGCGACCCCCCACTCTTCTGGCCTGAGCTGGCCGGTCTCTGCACCAAGCGGCTGTCTCTGCATGAAGCATCTTCACCTAATAACTTTCATGACTTCGTATTATGCCTCTGTTTGCCCACAACTTTGTATCAGATCCTTACAAAGAAACTTTGCACTGAGCCTTGGTATAATGTTCAAAACATGTCTTTTTGCTAAGGGTAGAATGAGACTCCCCCCCCCAATCAATGGCCCTGTTGAACGAACGAGGGGTGAGCGGGTAAAGGCTGGAAGGCAGCACCTCCAGGCAGCTGGCGAGGGGCTAGCAGCTGGCGAGGGGCTGGAAGCCAGACCCAGGGGGCTCACTGAAGAGGAGCAGACGTACTGACGCATGGGGTGAGAAGCGAGCACCTGCTTTGGGACACCCTCTGTGCAGCACTGGGACAACCCCCAGGAAGCAGCAGCACAAAGGACCCACGGACACAGACGGACTCTGAACGTGGTGCAGATCTGCGTCTGAGGGAAGCTGCTCTAAGGGGAGGGGTCTCGCACAGGACCCCGGGTCTCGTCTTGTCAACATGGAGCATGATCCGGATCGGCAGAAGCCCGGCTCCACCCGCCCCCATCAAACTCACCCAGCCAGTGCGGTTAAGGGGAGCAACTCACTGGTAACACCACCACGACGTGTGCGTGTGCAGTGTCTCCTACGCACGTGATACAGTGTTGATTGCTACACGTATTACCAATCAATGTGGTGCTTTGCCTCATTCCTCCGAAAAGATCCTGTGCAGCACTCTAAGTACAACACTGGTGGGGCAGCCCCCTACCCCCATGTACCCCCATGCGCCTAGGAGCAGCCCCCTGCCCCCTCCGCATAATCCCAGCCCCCGCATGCTCCCAGGGCCAACCCCCTGACCCTCCTGCATCATCCAACCCCCTCCTTCACTCCTAGGGGCAGCCCCTCCTCCCCCATGCACCAGCCCCACCCCCACGTACACCCAGGTTCCTATGAGGCAGCCCCCCCAGAACCCCCCTCGCCCCAGCACCTCCTCAGGAGGCAGGAGAGCTGCTCCTGCAGCCGGCTCTCCAGCAGGGGTCGCTGTGCTGCCAGCGGGTCGTGCAGGTAGGTGAGTTTGACGTGCTGCTCACCCAGGGCTCGCAGGAGGCGCCAGAGCTGGAAAAGCACCTCGGCCGCCCCCGTGAACCTGCGGGCGGAGAGGAGCTGGGTCAGCCCTGGGGGTGGGGACCCCTCCAGGCCAGGGAGCCGCGTCCCCCAGCGGGATACACACAAGGCGGCCCAGAGACCCACGGCAAGCCGGCCCGGGACAGCTGGGGGGACATCTCCAGAGAGCGGCTGTGTCAGTGTCGGCCCGTGTGACCCACATCCCCCCAGGCAAACACCCGCTCGTTTCTCTTCCCTAGTTAATAAACCATTGACACCTTTCGGACGGGACTGGCTAAAACCGCCGGTGCCAGGACCGGATCCTGGGGGAAGTGCCTGGCCCTTGGGATGGGGAGTCACCTAAATATTGGGATGACAAGGGACCATCTGTGCCGAGGGAGGGAGACAGGTCGCAGAGCCCCAGGGGCTGGCTGGGACGCTGGGGGTTCACCTTTGTCCCTGGGTTGGGGACCTCTAACTGCAGACTGTACAGCCAGCCTGGGGGTTGCGCTCGGCTTTGGGGTCCACCCAGCGCCTGACCCCCTCCCCCAGCTGGTGAAAGGGTCCCAGACTCCTGGGGGGGGGCCCCCCAATTGCCCCCTACCAGGTCTCCAGGCGGCTCAGGCTGGTGTCGCAGGCTGCCCCGATGCAGGCCCTCCGTTGCCGGTCCTTCCACTCGGCCAGCTCCTCCAGCAGGAAATCCCGCAGCGTCTCGCAGCGGCCCAGCAGCTCCTGTGCCCGGGCCAGCACGTCCTGCCAGAGACACTGTTTTTGTGACCCCAGGCGACCAACTGGGGGGGGGGGCAGGGCCGCCCTACCGGCTCCTGCCAGCTTGGCGGGGGCACAGTGAGACGCCATGGGAAGACGCAGCCACTCGGGGCAACCAGCTGTGCACTGCTCCACCATGACACCGATCGCCCAGCTGGGAGGCAGCCCTGAGAAACTGAGGCACGTCGGAGAAGACCCACTGGGGAAGGGACCCAGAAAATGCCCCCAGAGAGAGAGGAGTGTGTGTGTGTGTGTGTGTGTGTGGAGGTGGGGGTGACTGCCCCCTGATCCAGCTGCACCAGGTACCCACAGAGCCCCCTACGAGGCGCCCGTCAAAGCAAGGGCGGGTCCGGTCCGCATGGGGAGCCCAACCTGCGGCGCCGGTCCACGTGTTTCAGCCGGCCTGCCTGCGCTCCGTCTGGCGAGGCCAGGTGTCGGGCTGGAGGACCCACCGTTCGCTGGGAGACGCGACAGGGCGGGTGAGGGGGGGGGGGGGGGACAGGAGAAGGCAAGTCATGGGTCAACCTCCCCCTAGTGCCATTGTGGGAACAGCCCCCGCCCCCTGCAGCGCATGCACACTTCCTGCCTTGCCCCCCTGCAGCACAGTGCCCCCGCTGTGCCCCCCACCACCCTGCAGCACACCGCCCTCCGCCCCTGCTGTGCCCCACCCCCTGCAGCACAGCACCCCGCTATCTGAGCCCACACCCGCTGAGCCCCTCTGGCCCCTGCAGTGCAGCACCCCCTACTGAGCCCCCTGCCGCGAAACACCCCCCACTGAGCCCTCTGCCCGTGAGCTCCTCGCTGTGACGGGGGGGCAGTGTGACTGCGAGGGAAGAGCACCCCCTGCTGAACCCCAGCTCATAGCACAGGAGACCTCAGCCCCCTAACGCCGCACGAGGGCAGAGCTGGCTCTGGGGAGGAGCCCTCCTCTCTGAGTCACCCCCTGCCTCCTCGCCTGGCTTTGCCCTTGTTCACCTGCCGTGCTCACCAGCGCCCCCCAGCCTGGCCGCCCCAGCACGCTGGGGTAGAGCAGGCAGGGGGACCCCCCCCACCCCTCTGACTACCCCTCGCCCCCGTATCTCTGCCCCATTCCCTCCCCCCGCCAGCCAGCCTGGCCCTGCCACTCTCTGCCTGCCCGGGCTCCTCACCAACCATACGGTGCAGCTTAAAGCGGAAGTCAAAGGTGTCCTGCAGCTCCTCTAAGTGGCGCACTTCGCGATCCAGCTCCTGGGAGTGGCAAGGGAACCGGGTCAGGGGCAGGGAGTGCCTGGGGCACGGGCACTGGCACAGCTAGGCTGCCGGCTGGCACGGGGGCTGGGCCCTGGGGTATGGAACCACCTGGTTGTAGGTTCAAACCCAGCTCCGGGCGGGGAAGGGGGCAGCACACCAGGCTCCATATGCGATAGCTGGGCCGTACCCACCTGCACCGCTGCCCTGGCCTCCACCAGGCGCCGCTCGATCTTCTGCTGCCGGTCCGTCTCCATGGGGGCACTGGCCGGCGGCTGAGCTGAGGCCTGAAGGGGGTGCACAAGAGACAGGCCCCTTTTAGCCCCACACTGGGATCCCTGCCCCACCCCACAGACACAGCCAGCCGCAGGCCAGAGGGCGGGCAGGGTCCCAGGGGAGGAGACAGATACCCAGGAGAGGGGCTCTCCCCGTATGTGGTGTTAGGGGGCACTGTGCTGTGGAAAGCCAGGGGAGGGGGGGAATACCAGAGCCCCCCCAGCCCTGCTTACCTGCTGGGCCGCAAGCCCCCTGCTCAGAATGGCCTTCTCCTCCCGCAGCAGGTTGGCGATGATGTTGGCCAGCTGCTCCGGGCACTCCTGGTACTTGGCCTGGAAGAGAGCACAGGGGCGGGGTGTGTCAGTGGGGTGAGCACAGCACCCCACCCCACCCCAGCACCTGCCCCCCAGCACCCTGCTCCTACCTGTAAGTTGAGCTTGGCTTTGCGCAGGTTGTGCTTGAGCACAAAGTCGTTCTCGCTGGCCCCGAAGCGACTGTACTGGTCGTCCAGCAGGGCCAGCAGGGTGTGGAAGAGCATGTGGGCCTGGGAAGAGCGGGGCTCAGCCGCGGGGGGCTCAGCCGCCCGGTTCCTGGGGCAGAGACAAGGGGGCGCACTGCAGAGACCCAGCCACAGCCAGCTCCTGGACTACCCCACACTGACGGGGTGGGGCGGGTGGGTCCCTCTACTGCCAGTTCCCCACAACTCCAATGGGGGATCCATGGGGCCACGCTGGGAGAGGCACCCAGGGGTCTCTGAGGGAGCCCCCAGCTGAGCTATTTCCTGGGGTTCCACCAGCCTTCTGCTCTCCCTTCCCTCATGTCGGGGGGGGGGCATCTTTCCCCTCCCCCCGAACCTCCAAATCAGACACCACCCTCCACGTTAGAGCTGAGACAACCCCTGCACCTGTGGATTGTGGGTCCCCGCTGCTGACCCCCCCACCACATTAACCTTTCCCTCCCTGGCCCCGCAGTTACCAGTTCTGGTCTTCGAGCCAGGGGGCCAGGTACTGCCGCACCTCCATGGGCAGGTGGTCTTCCGAGTACAGCCTGTGCACCTGCTCCAGGTAGACTTTCTCCAACTGCTGGACCTCCTGCCACTGGGCCATGGTGGGGCCGTCCCCGGCGTCTCAGCCCCACCCCTGGGAAGGCAAACCAGGGCAGCAGGTGAGCGGGGTCCCCCCTTCGCACCCAGCCCAGGGCACCAGCAGGACGAGGACCCCGGGCCAGAGACAGGGCCAGGGGCTGGGACATGGGGCCTTTCCCCTCTCGGGGCTGCCGGCTCCGATCCAACCCCAGGGTGGGGACTGGCTGGCGTGGGGGCTCCCCAGGGTTCAGGGCCCAGCTCCCCCCGGGCAGGCTGTTCTTAGAACTACAGAGAGGCCCAGATGTGGTCCCTGCTCACCACATCTGGGGCTGCTGCTCCTGGCTGGTGGATGCAGCTACGTTAGTGACGCCTTATTTTGGCGGTTGGCATTCCCATCTCCTCCCCACTCCAGCCGAGCCTGTCCTGCCCTGGGGCCGGATCAGAGCCAGTGCCCCCCACCGCCCCACAGGACAGGCCCCATGCCCCCGCCACCAGTCCCCACCCTGGGGCTGGATTGGAGCCAGTGCCCCGCACAGGGGACAGACCCCATGTCCCATCCTCCCCCAACCGGTCCCGCTCTGGGGCCGGATAGGAGCCAGCACCCCCCCGGACGGGAAAGGCCCCGTCCCCCTCCCCCCCCGAGCCAGTCCCGCTCTGCGGCCAGATCAGAGTCAGTGACCCCCGGAGGGGAAAGGCCCCTGTCCCTGACTCACACGGAGCACCCAAACCCGGGGCCTGCACCGTTCCCGGCTCCGCAGCCACCGAGGGAAACAGCTGCTGCTGCCTTGGCAGGATCAGACACAAGCCAACCACCCCCCCCCGTGGCTCTAACCCAGCCCCCTCCCAGCCCTGACCCCCTGGGTGCCGCTGAACCAGGCTCAGCTCAGTATGGAAAGGGGCTGTTGGAGACACACACACCCCCGCCCACAGCACTCCCAGCTGAAAACAGCCATTGGTGTCTTTCGGGGCAAGAATCCAGACTGGGCTCCACCTCCCCAGCTTGCCGCTGCCCCTCAGTCCCGACCCGCAGCCCCTGCTAGCCCAGCCCTGGACTCCCCACCACCAGCTCTGCTGGTGCCCCTTACTCCTGACCCGCAGCCCCTGCTAGGCCAGCCCTGGGCTCCCCACTCCCAGCTCTGCCGCTGCCCCTCAGTCCCGACCTGCAGCCCCTGCTAGCCCAGCCCTGGACTCCCCACCACCAGCTCTGCTGGTGCCCCTCACTCCCGACCTGCAGCTCCTGCTAGCCCAGCCCTGGGCTCCCCACCACCAGCTCTGCTGGTGCCCCTCAGTCCTGACCCGCAGCCCCCTGCTAGCCCAGCCCTGGGCTCCCCACCCCCAGCTCTGCTGGTGCCCCTCAGTCCTGACCCGCAGCCCCCTGCTAGCCCAGCCCTGGGCTCCCCACCCCCAGCTCTGCCGGTGCCCCTCACTCCCGACCTGCAGCTCGTGCTAGCCCAGCCCTGGATCCCAGCCCAGCATAAAAGGAACCTCCAGGTGGATTCAAAGCAGCAGAGTGATTTGGTGCAGTTGGCAGAGGGCACCCGATTCCCCCCCCCCCCGATTGTTACAGTCTCCCTAGCAAGGGCAGAGTTTCCAGCTTCCACCCACTTTGCCCGTGGAGGCCCGGAGGCCGGAAGGCCCCACTGCTGCCAGCAGGAGCTGCCACCCCCGCCCCCAGCCTGGGGTCGTTCACGTGGGCGTTCTCGACCAAACAGCAGCATGTGGATGTGAAACTAGGAGAGGAGACTTGGGCGCAGAACCACATGCCCACAGCCACTGTGCCGGGACCCGACAGGCCCTACACCCCCGAGTGCCCGGGCCAAACGCTGGGACGTCTTGGGGGAGCCAGGAACATAAATGCTCCAGTTACGGCAAAGCACCGCCAACTGGCCCTGGCTCAGTGGCTGCGGGCCCTCTGCAAAGCCAGCCCCTCGCTTTGGGGCCCCCCTGCAGCTGGAAAATGTTTGTCTCTTTAAGGGCATGAACAGCACAAAGCCTTGGGAGTCCCGGGGGCCTTCAGCCAGAAGGGGCTCACTGGAACTGTGGGGGAGCCCAGGGCTGGCAGAGCAGGGGCTGCGGGTTGGGAGTGAGGGGCACTGGCAGAGCTGGGGGCTAGCAGGGACTGCAGGAAACAGCCAGGGTCGAGAGCAACCGACCAAATACCCCTAGTTCCGTCCCTAACTTCCGTGCCAGCCTCCCTCTGCTGGCCTGGCTCCCGGCAGCTTGGCACCATCAGCACTTTCAGCCATTTCCCCCACACCCTCCCTTCCCCCACCCACAGCAGGCCCCAAATCATGTTCAGAGCCCTGAGGCGCAGTGTTCCCCCCCCCTCCCCCCAACCCGCTAGGGAGGGGACAGGCCTGGCCCTGGCTAGACATGAGCTGTTGTGACCCCATGGGGCCTTCTGGCCTCCAAGTCTCTGTCGCTCCAGGACCTCAGTGGCTGAGCACAAGCCCCGTCCTCTCCTCCTCGGACCCCCCCCGACTGGCTGCTCTGCCCCAGCCAACCCCCCCGCAGCTTGGCTCCTGTGGGGTTAAACCCTTCGGGGTGGGCAGAGGAGGGATTCGATGCAGCCGAGGGCAGCGCCAGGTGGATTTCTGCCTCGGCGCAGGGGATGCAGGCGAGGAGTTCAGAGTCGGCTTTGGGGCAGGCCGTCCCAGCTACTCGGCCCCAAAGTGGGGCTCGCGCTTGGATTCCCCAGTGAGCTCTCCAAAGGGAAGCCAGAGACTGGTCGGGAGGGGCCCTGCGGGGGCACCCAGCTGCCCACCGTGGCTGGGATCTCACCGTGCACAGGCAGAGCTGGGCAGCGTTGCCAAGCTGGCTGCCCCATCACCAGAAACCTGGGGGAAGGAAACTGAACTTGAGCCATTCCTGATCTGGGGGGTGGTGGGGGTCACTTTTCTTAACTCGCTCTCTGCCAGGGCCTTACGCCCCAGGGGGCAGCGGGTGCAACCACTGCCCAGAGCTGCACCACCTTGCCCCTGTCACACCAAGGCACCCTCACCCGCCATGGCAGCCCCGTCCCACAGGGGTTCAGAACATAGGGTTCGGGAAGGGAGCGTGGGGGTAAATTGTCCAGAGGCTCCTGCCCGTGGGGGAGGGCACATGACAGCCAGCCCCCCTCACATACCAGGGCGGGGGAGGGGAGGCTTTTGCTGGTGCTGAAAGACTCATCAATTGGACTGAACCATCCCCCCAGATACCCACCCCTGCCCCCCAACTCCCCAGTGCCCCCCAGAAACCCCCATAGCCAGGCCCCCTAGATAGCCCTCCTCTGCCCCTGCCCAAATGCCCCAGTGCCCCCAAGGAACCCCCATAGCCGGGCCCCCAGCTACCCCCTCTCTGCCTCCTGCCCCAGTGACCAAAACCCCCCATAGCTGGGCCCCCAGATAGCCCTCCTCTGCCCCCTGCCCCCAAGCTCCACAGTGCCCTAGAACCACCCATAGTGGGCCCCCACATACCCTCCCTGCCCCCCGCCCCCAATGCTCCCCATAGCCGCCCCCAGGGCCAGCCCGCCCCCACGAGCCGGACCGCGTACCTCCAGCTGCGCGGACCAGCTCGCAGGTCCCCTAAAGTTTGCCGTGCCCGGGACCCGCGCTGCACTCCCGCCGTGCCGGGAGCCCAGCCCCTCTGCCGTGTACGGGAGGAGACCCCGCCCCTGCCCTGCGCTGTTGGTGGAGAGGCCGCTCGGGACACGCCCCTCCCGGCAGCAGCGGTGGGAAGGGGAGGCGCCAGGTGGAAAAGCCGAGCCGAAGTTGGAGCGAGCCGACCGACTCCAGAAATTACGTCACCGGGAAGGAGGGGCCTGGGAAGGGCGTGGCCGACCTGGGAAAAAGAGGAAGGAGGGGCGGGCCACAGAAGAAGGGGAGGGGGGAGGGGAGTGGGGAGCGGGGGAGGTGGAGCAGGGAGGTGAGTGGGGAGGTGGAGCAGAAGGGAGAGGAGAAGGGTGGAGGTGGGGAGCGGGGAAGGGTGGGAGCAGGGGAAGGGGAACAGGGAAGGGTGAGTGGGGAGGGGGAGCAAAGGGAGAGAGAAGGGGGGAGGTGGGGTAGGAAGGGTGGAGCAGGAAGGTGGGGGAGCAGAAAGGGAAGGGAGGGGTGGGGAGGTGGGAGCAGAAGGGAGAGAGAGGGGGGAGTGGGAGTGGGGGAAGGGGAACAGGGAGGGGTGAGTGGGGAGGTGGTGAGCTGAAGGGAGAGAGAAGGTGGATGTGGGAGCGGGGGAAGGGTGGGAGCAGGGGAGGTGGGGGAGCAGGGAGGGTGGGAGGTGGGCTGAAGGGAAGAGAAGGGTGGAGGTGGGGAGTAGGGGGAGGGGGGCAGAGAGGGGGGGAGCCGAGAGGGGAAGGGAGGGTGGGAGGTGGGAGCAGGAGGAGAGAGAAGGGTGGAGGTGGGAGCAGGGGGTTGGGGGAGCGGGAATGGGAGCAGGGATGCCTACAGCCTGCACTGTACCAGGCCAGGCACTGAAACAAGGGACCGGACCTTCCCCTGCTCGCCTGGAGCCAGAGTTCACCTGCCACAGGTGGGGGACCTGGCAGCCGCTGCTTTCAAGCCCGCCCTTGTGACCTAGCACTAGTCATCGTGGACCTCAAGCACTTGAAAACGGGCCCAAGTTAGGACCTGGCTCTCACAGCCCTGCTTTACTGCTGCCCTCACTGCCAGCCCGGAGCTGGGCATAGAACCCAGGAGTCTGGCCCCATGCCCTGCTGTAATCAGCAGCCTGCACTTTCCTGGTTGCTGAGCTTGTCATAAACAGAAAGAAAAGTTATAGCACAGAAGTACTTATATCTCTTTGCCTGTAAAGGGATAACAAGTTCAGTAAGTCTGGCTGTCACCTGACCAGAGGACCAATCAGGAGCCAGGATACTTTCAAATCTTGGAGGAGGGAAGTTTCTGTGTGTGCTGTTATTTGGGGGCTCAGTTTTTGAGCCACTCTGGGGGCTCGAGGGGACCAGATGTGACTAGGTTTATCTCCATCTCCCTGATACAGGTTCTTATAGATTCAAAATAGTGAGTATTCTAGATAGATAAGGCGAGTTAGGCTTATGTTTGTTTTCTCTATTTGCAAATGGGCATTGTCTGAAAGGAGTTTAATTGTGTATTTGCTGGATGGAGTTCAAATTTGTATTTTTGCTGAAAGGATTTTAATTTGTATTTGAATACTGGGCTGGGAGGTATTCCCAGTGTTTGTAGCTGAAGACCCTGCACCTAATCCATCTTAAATTTACAAAGATAATTTTACTGTTTTCTCTCTTTAATTAAAAAGTTTTTCTTGTTTAAGAACTGATTGTTTTTTATTCTGCTGTGAGACCCAGGGACGGGGTCTGGATTCCCAGGGAATTGGTGGGGAAGAAAGGAGGGAAGGGGGACAGAGAGGCTAATTCTCTCTGTGCAGGATTACTGCTCTCAGGGAGAGTCTGGAGGGGGAAAGAGAAGGAGAGGGAAGGTGCATTTTCCTCTCTGTTAAGATTCAAGGAGTTTTGAATCACGTGATCTTCCAGGGTAACCCAGGGAGGGAGCCTGGGAGAGGCAACGGTGGGGAAGGGTTTTCTTTCCTTTGTTAAGATCCAGAGGGTCTGGTCTTGGGGGTCCCCGGCAAGTTTTTGGGGACCAGAATGTCAGGCCTGGATTCCTGTTTGGTGGAGCGCTATAGGTTCTAAGCGGTGGATTTTAGCGCTTCGGAGAATTCATGTGCTGGTACCCCATGTTTTGGACGCTAAGGTTCAGACTGGGAATTGTACCATGACAGAGCTCCATTAGCAGGATGAGGCCGGCTGGCAGGCGCAGGAGGTGATTTGACCTCAGAGTCATCCATGATCAGGTTGCAGGTGGGAAGGTTATAGTTGGATATCAGAAACACTATTTCCTTTGGAAGCGCAGTGAAGCACTGGAATAGGTTCCTAGGGAGTGGTGGAATCTCTCCTTAGCGTTTTTAAGGTCAGGCTTGACAAAGCCCTGGCTGGGTGATTAGTTGGGGTTGGTTCCTGCTTTGAGCGGGGGGTTGGACTAGATACCTCCTGAGGTCCTTCCAACCCTGCTAGTCTAGGAGTCTATGATTCGAGGAGAAATTTGGCAGCGCGGCCCCTTTGACACCCGCTGATCTTTAGACTCGACTTATGGCACTGGCTGCCCTGGGTCAGGCTAACCCTGGCAGGAGATCATATGCCCATTATCGATTTCAAGCACAAGTGCTCATGCTGATTGGATGGGGTGGGCGGGTCCTTCCTGCTCCCCAGAGCACCCCCCAGGGGGCTGAAAATTGACCGGACGCGACTCCAGCCCTCGTGCTCACTGTGGCTGAGAGAGCCGGACACACGCTGGGCTGAGACCCCACCAAACAGTTGCACTGGAGGCCATGGCTGGCATGCAGCTGGGCTGGCTGTGAGCAGCTCCCTCCCCGGCACCCCGCCGCCCCATCACAGACACCAGCATGGACTCAAGAATGGGCAGCGCCTGCTTTATTCACACCCGACCGACGGCGCACAAAGGAGCCGGCTGCAGTGACGGGGCTGGAGGAGCTCGTGGCCGGGGGGCGACGGCTCCACCTGCCGGAAGTTGCTGATCAGAGACCGCACCCCCGCTTTGATGGCTGCTTCAGCCCTATGCCCGCCGAGGCCCACGTTGCCCCCTGCCCACCATGAGCACTACGAGGGCGTCGTAGCTCAGGTCCAGGGCCCGCCTCGATGCCCGCTCTTGGCCAGCCGCTGTGCATTTCTGGAAGGCGTAGTAGATGCTGGTGCCAATGTTGTAGTAAGTGCTGACCACAGGCACCCCATCCAGCACCGTGCACCTTCCGCTCCCGCTCGCAATGATGCAGGCCTATCCGGCTCCCGCGCCGGTTCCTCCCTGCCCAGCGGCACCGGTGCAGCCAGGCCTGGGCCCCGCGGCCCGGCAGGAAGTAGGCGCCGGGCTGTCCGATCACCGAGAAGGAGGTGGTCCCATTGGAGGCCACGCCGGCACAGGCAGACCCTAGCCTGTGGCAGGCCGCGGCAGCGGCTGGGAAGGCGACGTGGGTGCTGGTCACTGGGCCCAGCAGCAGGGAGCTGTCGAGCCGGGCCAGGCCCGAGCATCGCCGGGGGCCCGGCCCTGCCAGCTGATCCACATTGAAGAGCAGGGCAGTCCTGCCTCTCCCACCCTGCCTGGGGGTGCCTGGGAGTCCTGCTATGCCCAGCAGCAGTGCATTGGCATCATCCACCCCCACCGCCCCATAGAGCCGCAGCACCAGCCCCTCGGCCTGGTGGGGGCAGCCAGCCCCTTGCAAGGAGAGGGCTAAGGCTGCGCTGGCGAGGGTCTGGGGCAGTGGCGGGAGCTGGGAGAAACCCTCCAAGGCCTCAGGCAGCAAGTCGTGGCAGGAGACCCCCCCCCATGGGAGTCCCGGCTGAGGAAGCCGCCCCAGGACGGAGTCAAGCAACCCCCTGGCAGCAGCCTGATGGGAGCTGGGTGCATCGGGAGAAGCAGGGAGGGGGATGACTTCTGTCCCTGGGGGCTTGACAGTCCCAGCAGCGCCTCCCCCTGGGACCGTGGGGGACAGTCGGTGCCCATGTAGCTCATGGCACAGCAGGAGCAGGCAGCAGCAGAGAAGTGGCTGGTGCATGGTGGGCCAGTCCTTCGGGGACGCAGCACAGACCCTAGAGAGGAGGACACGTCACAGACACAAGAATCCGGAGCCCCTCCCTGCACCAGGGGACCCTCTGGCGGGGGATGCCGTCTACTGGCACAACCGGGCTCGAGGGACCAGCCTTTGGCCTCTGGAGACGGGGTTCAAATCCACGGTGTCTGGCTGGGAGAGGAGACTGCGGGTTGGGGTGACCGCAGAGCTGTGGGGGGCAGTGTAGCCTAGTGGACACAGCACCAGCCTGGAACTTGGGAGGCCTGATTTCTATTCCCAGCTCTGCCTGGGCCTGTTTCCCCACGGTAAAGCACTTCAGCGCGACGTGTGAGGGAAGAACTAGGCATCATTATCAGAGGGGGGAGTTCAGGTGGCTGCAGGTTGGGATTGAGGGGCACTGGCCATCCCTTTCAATCCCCAAGGGGGCCCATAGGCCAGGGCCCTTGAGAGCAAAGCATGGGGGGAGCAGGTTCCCCCAACATAGGTGAGTTCAGGCAGCAAAGCAGGTCCTCAGGTCCCAGTGTTGTGGCAGCTGCACTTAAACGAGGTGAGGGGGGCGTGTCAGACGACACACCAGGGGGGAATTCTCCCCCCACCCCAGAGAAGAGTGAAGCTGGTGGGCACCAATCTGGCCCTTCCCCCAGGGCACGGAGCTGCCTAAGATGGGAGAAGAGCCCCCCCCACCAACAGCAGCAGCCCAGGACAGGGGGCAAATGCCCCCACCCCCCAGCTGAGCCACATGGGGCCACACAACTCAGTGTGTCTGACTGACACAGGCAACTTTCACTCCTCCCCCACCATGGACAAATGGGGCATTCCCCCTGCCCAGCTCATGGGCAATGATTTGCACGCCCACAGCAGTTCCCCCTGACCCTCAATGACAGAGCTGCCTCCCACCATGCCCTGCTGGGGTTTGGAGACCAGCACTGGTGCGAAGGCCTCGTGTAAATGTGCAGCGGCCTCGGCTCCAGGAGCACTGGGGACAAACCCCCAAGGCAGGAGGGCTGCAGCCTCCACTCACCCGGGCACAGATTAGGAGCTCTTGGGCGCCAGGCAGGAGGGCAGGATGCCTGGCCCAGAGCCTGCCTGGCCGCTTTTATAGCCCTTGCCCAGGCCTGGTGATCCCTTATCAGGCAGCCGATTGCAACAGCCTCGGCCCTCCGGTCCCTGCCCCCCGCCCCAGCCTGCAGCCCCCCCATGCCCTGTCTTGGCAGCAGTGCCTTGGCTGGAGGCTGCCCCGTCCCTGGCAGGGCGACTGCTGGGCATGGCAGAGACAGGGTAAGGTGGGGCCCATGGGCCCCGGGGAGCCAAGGCCACAGGGGCTGAGGGCTCTGGGGGAGGCCCCGGCTGGGCTCAGGCCCGGGTCTCTGTGGCCCGTTTGTGCAGCTGTTAATAAAAAGTCAACAGCCCCCGTTCCACCTGCAATGGCACCAGGCTGGGCCAGGGCCCCTCCCAGCCAGCTCCGGGGG
>NC_133794.1:9899520-9920228 GCF_003597395.2 Chelonoidis abingdonii
GGGGCCCATGGGCCCCGGGGAGCCAAGGCCACAGGGGCTGAGGGCTCTGGGGGAGGCCCCGGCTGGGCTCAGGCCCGGGTCTCTGTGGCCCGTTTGTGCAGCTGTTAATAAAAAGTCAACAGCCCCCGTTCCACCTGCAATGGCACCAGGCTGGGCCAGGGCCCCTCCCAGCCAGCTCCGGGGGTGGGGGGTGGGGTGAACCAGCCTGGGGACGCTCTGGGGAGGGGAGATTGGAGCCAGGGTGAGAACAACAGGGCTCTGCTCCCCTCCCCCATGGGGCCAGAACCCCGGAGTCCTGGCGTGTGTACATACACACCCACACCCACACACACCAAGAAGGAAGGTTGAGTCGCTTTAATTTTGGCCTTTGTCCCTTTGCAGTGACACAGCAAACAAAGTGGAGGCAGGGGGGGTTCACTCCTGCTGGAAGTCAAACGGGCTGGGGGATGAGGAAGGGGAATGAGGCCCCCCAGAGCTCCCCCAGCCGGGGTGGCAAATGAGCCGGGGGGGGGGGGGGGCATGGTGGGCCGCCCCTGCTCTGTTCAGCCATGACCTTTAACCCTGACAACACCAGCAGCTGATGGGCAGGGGGGAGGGCACCACATTGTGGGTGACAAACACTTAAACCTGGGAATGCAGACCCCAATTCAAACTGCATCACCCCCCTGGGGCGGGGGAAGAACTACAAGCCAGAGGAACCAGGAAGGGGGAGGTGCTGGCTTCTGTGTCCTGTCCCCCTCCTGCCACCAGTCTGTGCCCGCTATGGCCTGGCCCCAGCGCTCTTCCCTGCCCCCATCTGCATGTCCAAGCATCTGGGTCCTGCCAGCAGCCTGGAGGGGCCTTTGGGGGCGGGGGGCCAGGCCAAGGCAGTGTGTGTGTGTGGGGGGAGTCTGGCCACGCCCCTTTAATCGTCCTCCTTCTCCTCGATCCGCAGGCGCTTCCTCCACCGGGGGGGCTGTGTCCCCTCCCCGGCCGAGCTGGGGTCCGGCTGTGCTGGCACCTCAGCTGAAAGGGAGAACAGACGAGGGACCTCAGGGCTGAGTCCCAACCCAGCCCGGCTCAGCCCTCTCCGCCCCCCATTCCCCTCGGGCCACCCCCTGCGCCCCCCTCCAGCTGAGCCCCACACTCAGTCCATCTTACGCAGACAGAGACTATTTCCCCCGCCCCGAGAGCAGGAGGCACCTAGGGCCCCACTTGGCTCTGCCCCGGGGAGCCCCAGGACGGCAGCTGCTACCAGTGCCCATCCCCCTCAGTGTGTGGAGGGGTGGGGGTGGGGGGGTTCTTGCACCCAGGGCCAGCCAGGCTGCAGGAAGGAGCAGAGGGAGGCGCTCGGAGACCTTGGCTTTTGGGGTCCTCATCATCATCGCTGTGGATCACGCGGCTCCGCTTGGGGCCCAGCTGCGACTGGACAGGAGGGTCCCTGCAGTGATGGGGGAAAGGATTAGGGGCACCCCCGACACCTAGCTCCCTGCCCCAGCCCAGCGCCTTATGAACACTAGGCCCCAACTCCCCTGGGTGGGGCACAATTACCTGTTAGAGATGGGGAAACTGAGGCACAGAGGGGCAAGGACTTCCCAAGGCAGCAGTGAGTCAGAGGCAGGAGTCCTGGCTCCCAGTCCCCCCTCGCTCCAATGCACCAGGCCCCCATCCCCCTCCCAGAGCCAGGGAAGGAACCCAGGAATCCTGTGTGGGCGCAGAACCCGAGAGGAGGCGGGGGTTACCACCCCTGACTCACCTCTCCAGATCAGCCCCTGGGGACACTGGTGGCTGCTTCGGGCCAGGTGTTTCCTTCTCTGAAATGGGACAAGAAAGTGAAAGCAGCGGGGGGAGGGGAGGAAAGGACGACTGAGCAACACAACAGTCCCCCCACCCCCACCCCCACCCCACTGCCCAGCCTGTCCACTGCCTCCTGGGGCAGCCTCCCAGGCCAACATCCACCTGTCGCTCACCTGGCACGGCTGGGGCCCCTCTCTTCCTCCGGGCCAGCCGCAAGGTCTGCAGGGCCTGGGCTCTCTGCTCCGGCCCGGAGTCCGGCCCCCCGAGGGAGCCTTCCTCCCCCTCAGTCTCCTCCTGAGCGATCGAGGCAGCCGCGCGCCGGAGCTGTTCGGGGCTCAGCTTGGCCGGGATGCGCCAGAAGGATTCCTGCAGGGGGCGGAGAGTGTTAGTGCCAGGCATAGCCTGAGGGGGGCGCTCATGTGTGAGGAGGGTGCCTCCCAGTCTTTGTGCCCACATCCCTGCCTCCCCCCTACTTGGATTGGACTCCCCCCAAAAACATCCTTTCCTCTCCCCCCCAGGGCACATACCAGCCCCCCCTCACAATGCAGAGAGAGAGAGAGAGAGAGAGAGAGAGTGTGAGTGTGTGAGGGTGACAGGCAGGGAAGGTTTCCTCTGAATACTGTGTGGGTGCCTCAGTTTCCCCTATGCAGTTCGTAAGTCTCTAGGTGGTGGGATAAGGGGGTGGGATTGTTGCAGAGCCCTAGGGGGCCAGTGCGATTGTGTCTGCACGGAGAATGGCCGACACCCTGTCTCCTGGAACTGATGGCCTGGGCCCCTCCCCTGCAAGGTGCCAACTGAAGGTGTTGGAGAACTAAGGGATCAGGTGCCTCCTGGCCCCGGAACAAGACAAAGGGGGGCAGGGGGGTCTGGAGAATTTCAGTTCAGAGCTGGCTGGGGAAATGAAGGGGGCCCAGACGGGGCTCTGGCCTCCTCCCCCCAAGATGGACCTGACTGAGGGGTCCTGGTGTCTGTACCTGCAAGACCTGCCCTGGACCGTGTTCCTGTCGTCCAAGAAACCTGCTGTGTTACTGGCTGGCTGAGAGTCACGTCTGGCTGCGGAGTCGGGGGGCAGGGCCCCCTGGCTGCCCCAGGACCCCGCCTGGGCGGACTCACTGTGGGAAGCGCATGGAGGGGCAGGGGAGGCCGAATGCTCCCGGGTCAGACCCAGGAAGGTGAAGCCATGTGAGCGCCTGGCCCTGGAGCCAGTCTGCTCCGAGAGAGGAGGCTCCCCAGAGCCCTGCCTGGCTTCGTAGGGAGCAGTTCCCGAGCATCCCTGGGGGACTCTGTGACGGGGGGTAATTACCTGCTCATTAGCTGGGGCCCGAACCCCAACCTTTCGCAGCAGCTTCTGGAACCCCTGGTTCTCCATGGCATCCTCGTTCTCCTCCAAAAGCGGCACCAAGGGCACAGGCTGGGCAGTGCCTGGGGACAGGGGGCACCGTGAGGATGAACCCACCCCGCGCATGGGGGACAGGGGGGTCGGGGCTACAGTTGGGGGATCCTTCAAAACTGGGCAACACCAGGTGGGGCCCACGTCAGCGCAGCATAGGGGAGAGATGCACATGGATCCCCTCCTTGGCCCCCAAGAGCACCTCACTGCTGCCGGTATTGGGGTGCCCCCGGGAGGGAACAGATCCCATTCACGAGCCATCCCCCCGGGACCTCTCCCGTGGCACTGCCGCTGTCTGGAGCCCGGGGAGAAGCCGCCAGCATCTCCCGAGCACGGTAGGGCCATGCCCGGCACCTGCTGCCCTCCCAGCCCCAATCCTGCCCCACCCCTGGTACTAACCATCTTCCTCCCGGTCCTCGGCCACTCGGTTCAGGCAGTTCTGAAGCCACAGCAAGGAGCCAGCCAGGCCTGCAGGCACAAGGGAGGGCGGAGGTGAGAGGTGGCCCTCAGGAACACACCGAGCTGGAGACTCACAAGTGGGCAGTGGGGCCGGGTCAGCCTCGGCCCAGAGCTCATGGGGGAGACGGGGGCCGGGCTAAATGCAGACGGGGACCCTTTAAGAAGCCATGGGGCTGCACGCTCTGGGGTTGGGGGTGGGGGACAGTGCGGGGACAGGCTTAACCTGTGTGTGTCTGGGCCAAGGAGCCAAGGCAGCTGGCATTCGCTGCCCCCCATCCCACCCCCAACAGAGGCCCAGTGGCCCCCAGCCAAGCAGCAGCCCATGCATGCCCCACCCCACAGCTCCCCAGGCCAGCGGGAGGAGCTCATGCATGCAGTCCCCACTGCTGCCACTGGGGGAGCCAGCATGCTCCTCACCTCCCTGCCTCAGATGGCGCGCCAGGCCCTGTACGTCCTGCTCCAGAGCCACCTGGTTCTCGCTGCCCTGCTCCCAGTGCCCCTCCACGGCCCTGTCGCCTGAGCCCCCTTCCTCCCAGGCCTCCTCCTCGTCGCTGTCGCTCTCCTCCTCTGCAGAGTCCTCCCGGCCAGCCGCACCCCACAGGGATCTGTCCTCACTCTGGAAGGGATGGGAGCGACAGTAAAGTCATATGCCAAGAGCGGGAGGGGGGGTCCTATGGTAAAGTCATATGCCTGGGCTCCATCAGGAGAGGAGGGGGGGCGGGGGAGCTGGGTAGGAGAGAGTGCCCAGCTCAAACTCATAGGTGCATCTGATCATAAAGGAGTAGGGTCCAGAAGGCTAGAGCTGGGTGAGGGGCAGAATTGGGAGCTAGGATTCCTGGGTTCTATCCCCAGCTCTGCCACAGATTCAACATCTGAGTCATGCCTCTCTCCCCACTCATGCCCCGTTCTGTGCCTCGGTTTCCCCACGTGTACAATTCGGAGCCCGCCCTCAGGACAGGGCATGGCTGGGGGTGGATCAGGGTCTATGAAGTGCTTGGGGACCCCTCCAGAGAAGCCCCAGCAAAGGCAACCACACCCATTTGGGAAGGGATCCCCAGGGCAGGGGGACACCTTAGAGCCCCCCCATGGGCCTCAGCCCCACAGAAACACATCCCACACAAACGGGAGGGGAATGATTCTACACAGCCAGGTGAGCACAAAGACCTGGGTGCGACGGGGAACCCAGGACTGGGGGATTACCCTCTGATCACCCATCCCAGCAGGGGCAATGGGGGTGCACCCCCCCAAACAGTGCAGTACCATGCCAGGCAGGCCAGGCTTCCTCTTGCGTTTCTTATACAGCTCCTTGCGCTCTGCCACCAACCCCAGGCTCAGCAGCTTCTCCACGACGCGGGCTCTGGAGCGCTTGGCTGTGAGGTGCTTCATGATGTTACCCAGGATATCTGCCAGGGGCAGAGAGATTCTGGATCAGGCTGGAGAGCTCCTTTACTACACTGGGCGCAGGGATACGAGGGGGTGAGAAGGTTGATGAGACCCCACCCTCGATCAATCTGCTCCCGCCCCCTGTTCTGCCTCCGGGGGTCCCCCACTCACCGTCTGCGCCCTGGAATTCCTCGAAGAGCCGCTGCAGCTCCAGCTCCTGCTCCTCCGTCCACAGCACGAGGCGCGTCCCCTTCCTGGGCCAGAACATGGGTGCTCAGGGGCAGGAGGGACTCCCAGTCCCCGCGCCCCCCAACCACGGATCGCACTGTGTTGGGACAGGGAGGGACTCCCCCTGGTCACAGCACATCAGTGACGCAGCCGAGAATAGAACCCAGAAGTCCTGGTTCCTAGTCCCCTCACCCCAGTGCCCACCTCTCCCGGATATCCCCACCCCCTGCCCCCCATGCAGAGAGCAGGGGATTTACTGTCCCTGCCACGCAGAGTCCCCAAGTCAAGGCCTGGGTTGTGCACGGACGCTGGGTTCTTTTCACTTTGAGGCCGGCTCGGGGCTCCCCCTTGGCCCCCCCCAGACCCTGCCATACATCTCCTGTGAGGCTCGGGGGTACCCACCTCTCCCGCGGGAAATCCCTCTCGCTCTCGGCCAGCCCCAGCCGCACCAGCTGCTTGATGATCTGCTTCCGGGTCCGGCCAGGAGCCCGCAGGTGTGCGAGGATGCTGCCGACGACGTCCGCGCCTGGGGAGAGGCCAGGGCGCGGTTACAGAAAATGCCCCCACTCCCTTCTCAGAGCTGGGACAGAACCCAGGAGTCCTGGGCAGCTCCCCCGAACCCAGAGGCCCCGGCGGGTCGTTCACAAGACAGCTGGTACCTTCCACTCCCTTGTATTTCAGGTATAGCTCCCGCAGCTCCTCCTCCTCCTGTGGAGTCCACTTGGGGGCCCTCCGGACACCAGAGCTGGGGGAAGCAGAGACCCGGTGAGGTGCTGCTGGAGTCGGAGACCCCTCCCTCCCTGGCTGGAACCCTGGGGCTCTAGCCACCTGCAGCACATGGGGTGGGGGAGGAGGGACGCTCTGCCCTAGGGTCACCATCCTGCAAACTGGCCTTAAATGGGGTGCCAGTGTCCCTCCCCTGAGAACTGCCCCTGTGCACAGGGTCTCCTGGGGATTGTGTGCAGCTGGTGTCAGGGTGCTGCCCCTGCCCTAGCAAAGCGTGCACTGTACCAGGGGAAGCAGAGCATACACTAGAGCAGCCCCAAGGCTGCTCTAAAGTAGCAGCAGGCAGGGCCAAGAATACGGGTAACAGAGAGGGCTTAGACCCTTCACCCCTACCTCATCCCAGGGCCTCCTTCACGCCGGCAGCCTTCAGCCCAGACTCACCTCTCTCCTTCCTGCAGTGAGCCGTAGCCTTCTGTCATCTCTCGTACGGTGGCCGTGTTCTTCCAGAACAGCAGCTCCACATAGACCTTCTTGTTGGTGGCTGCCAGGGCAAAGAACTTGCCCAAGATGTACTTGGCAAAGGTCACCAGCTCCTGGGACAGCGAGGGAGGTTAGAGGCCTGGTGGCTCCATCAACACCCCCCATTCCCCAGCACCAAGCCGGGAACCTTTCTGGACTGAACGCATGGGCCCGGACCGCTTGAGCCAACAGAGCAGCTCCACTGGGGGCAGCAGTAGCAGGGCTGTTATCTCCGCAGCTGGAGCGTAATGGGCTAGCACAGCGCAAGCTGCAGAGGGGAGAGGAAGGTTACGCATGGCATCATGGGGATTCTCTGCTTCCCCAGGCTGGAGACGCAGGCATAGCCTGGCGAAGGGCTGGCACTGGGGCGGCTCCCCAGGGGCCCCTCACCTTGTAGGCCGCGGCCGAGGGGTCGCTGAGCAGGCGGCGGAAGATGCAGAAGACGGAGAGCTGGAAGAGCAGCGCCTCCATCTTGAGGTCGCAGGCGATGCGGTGCAGCATCTTGGCCACGCAGTGGTTGGTGTGAGCGCTGTTCTGCCGGTAGCCCCGGAGCAGCAGGACGTAGGCCTTGACCACGTTGCCGCTGGCAAACCTGGCCCCCCGCCAGTCCCCAATACACAGGTGAGTGAGCAAAGGATCATGGGACAGCTCAGCCGAGGGACGGGGCCCCTTTCCAGCCCACTTCCCCCCTGTCTTAGCTTCCAAGAGGCAGAGATCAGCCTCCCTGTACCCAATGGGGAAACCGAGGCACAGAGCAGGGAAATGATTTGCTCAAAGCCACACAGAGCCAGGAACAGAACCCAGGAATCCTGCCTGCCCCCCACATCCCTCCACATGCCCAAAAAGTCACCCTGCACGGCGACAGCGCCTGCCAGCCAGAGATATTCTGCCCAGCCCAGGGGCTCACTGTGCCCAGCAATAGGATCCAGGGCACCTCGACCTACATGGTAGGGGGCTTGTGAGCCCAGCTGGACTCCTGAAGAGAGGGTGTCCCAGCCCTGTTGCCCCGACCCAACCTCCCACCGGCATGGCCCCCTCACCGTTTCAGATAATCCAGGAAGTTGAACTCTTTTTCCGACACCTGGACAGATGCCAGTTCTTCCTCCACCTCCTCTTCCTCCTCCTCCTCCTCCTCCCCCGGCTCCTCGACCTCAGGCACCGCTTGCCCTGCGATGTCCAGACACCCCGGGATGACAGGGATGCGGCACCACCAGGGAGTTGACAGCAGCACACACAGCCGGCTCCTTACCCCAGGGCTGCCCACTCAGCACCACCCCACAGCAGGGCCTGCCCACACCCAGCCCGGGCACTCGGGGGTGAATGGGGCTCGAGGGGGCGGGAAATGGCTGGATTGAGCCAGGCTTGAGTCAGCCAGGCTTGAGCAATCAGGCTGTGTGTGTGTGGGTGGGGGGGGGTTGGCACTGAGGTGATGGGAGAGGAGCCCCTCCAAATGATCCCCCCAATCCCCTGGCAAGGACACTCACGAGGAAGAGGAGCGAAGAGAATTTGTCTCAGCAGCTGGATCTCCTCCTCCAGGGCCGCCTGCGGGGAGCCAAACACGTCCTGTTTGGGCCACACCTCCCTGGGAAGGAGAAGCAGACAGGTTGGGCTGGGGCACTGGGGAAGCGAGAGGCCCCTGCGCACCCCATTGGGTGGGGCTCCCCCAAGGGTGGGGCGGGGGGGGGCACGGCACATCGCCCTGGTGACCCCCAGCGGGGCTGGCAGCAGTACCTGGCACAGCGGAGCAGAATCAGGGCGGCTGGCGCCCGGCGTCCCAACAGACTGTCCTGGATGCGCACCATGGCCTCCGCTCGCTGCTCCTCCACCGGGGTCTCCGAGGCAGCATCGAAGGGGATCACGTCTTCCGGGAGGGGCTGAGCCCCCTGGCAGTGAAGTGGGGGGCAGGAGAGAGGCTGGAGTGATTCAGTGCCTGGCAGAGGGGCCAGATCCAGCCCTGTCCACGGAGGTACCACAGAACAGCAACATGTCCCACTGGAGGGCTGGCCCCAAGCAGGGGGGCACCAGCCCACTGAGCCCAGCCCCCCTAGAATGCCACCTGCCTTCACTGAACCAGGCCCTCCAAGCCCGCTGGGCTTAGCCCCCCAGAACAGCACCCCCCACGGATTCAGCCCACTTTGGCCCCTGGGAACAGGCGCCTGTCCTGCCCCCCCCAATACCATAGGGATACAGCTGCCGTTTCACGGTTGCCCCAGATACCCACGCCTGGGGGGGCCCCCACAGACTCCCCTGCCACCTAGCGTGGCCCACGAGGGGCATGGCCTCTGCATGCGAGAAGGCCACGCCCCCGGTGATGCCCAAGCCACACTGGGCCTGGTCCCCCAGGGGAAAACAGGCAGTGCCAATGTGGGGCAGACCCAACCCAGACCCTGCAGGGACCCCAGGTGCGGCCCCCTCCTACCTGGGCGCAGGCGCTGAGCTGCTCTGCCAGGCTGGGCCACAGCTCCTCCAGCTCCTGGGGGACGCAGAGCAGTGCCGGGGGGGCCGCCTGGCCGGCCCGGGGCTGCTTCTTCCTCCTCACCCTTTTACTCTGCAGGGAGGAGACGGGGCGGTGAGAGGCTCCCCTGTGTTCCCCCCACATGGCTGGCAGACCCCAGGACCGAACCCCCTGCCCCAAGGCACACAGGAAGCCGAGCTTCTGACGCCCCCCGCTGGCCACGAGGAGTGACTGTCAGGTGAAGGAGAGTTGGCCACAGCTGGGGGGGGAAATGTGGGGGCCGAGTACCTACCCAGAGGGGAGAGAGGAGTTAGCATGGCCCTGGATCAGATCAGGGGCACCTCCCTCTGTCCAAGGGGGGCAAATAAGCAGGTGCCCCCACCCCAGACACAACCCCCCCACAGCTCAGCCCACTCCCCCAGCTACCTGCACCACCAGGTTGTTCCTGCCCCGGCAGAAGGCCTCCAGCATCTTGAGGAAGAGGTGGGTGGTCTCCACCAGGTCCCGCAGGAAGGAGCGGGGCTGGCGGCTCTCCTCGAACTTGCGGAAGAGAGCGAGGAAGAGCTCCCGGTACTCCATCAGGTAGAAGATGTTATCTGGGGGAGTGCGGGGAGCATGTCACGGCGGGGGAGAGTGAGCGAGTGCCCTAGCCTGGCAGGGACTGGCTGGCTTAGGGGAAGGGGGTAGGAGATGGTGCACCAGGCCTTTCTCCTCTAGAGGTGCCAGCTCCAATCCAGCCCCAGGGTGGGGACTGGCTAGCTCAGAGCAGTGGGGAATGGGGCCTGCCCCCTCAGGGGGGAGCTGGCCCCAATCCAGCCCCAGGGCAGCCATGACCACGCTGCCCCATATCATAGCTGGGGGGCCCAGTACCAAGGGGCTGGGAGCCCCAGTTAAGAGCACCCCCCTCAGCTAGCTCCAAGGGGTAGGGACTGGCCCAGGGGTGGGGTGGGGGGGCCTTGCACTCACTCTTAATGATCTTGCTGCTGTCCCGCACGGCCTCGTCCGGGGAGCGATCCATCTCCTGCACCGTGGTCAGCAGCTCCCGGTAGGCTTTCAGGGCCAGGTGCATTCTGGGCACGGAGCAGAGGCTGGTCAGAGAGTGCCCCCCTCCCTTGGGCAGCCACACTGGGCACCCAGCTCAGGTGTGTGGGGGGCGGGGGCGTGGGACATGGCCCCCCTGGGGAGGGTAATGTGGCAGGTGACAGGCAGAGGGCGAAGGGAGTCAACCAAGGATTCCTGGAGTTGAGAACTGGGGAAAGAACCCAGGCATCCTGGCTTCTAGCCCCACCCCCTTCTCTAAGCCACTAGACACCCCCTCTCCCCTTCCCGAACAAGGGATAGAACCCAGGAGTCCTGGCTCCCAGCTCCCCCCTAGCTCTAACCACTAAACCCCACTCCCTCCCTGCACTGGCCATTCCGGTCCCATTCAGCGCTCCCCAGGCCCAGTGGAGAGGGGCGGCCGGGCCCCCTGCTCACCGCCTGGCCCACGACGTGGCCTCCTGCTTGTCCAGGAGCATGGCCTCGTAGTAGGCAGTGAGGTTCTGCTCGATGAAGTGGAAGGCGCGGACGCTGACCGTCTCGGACACCAGCTCGGGCCGGAAGTGCCGGCCGCGGTTGAATGCCATGAAGAAGGCCACGGCCCACAGGTAGTAGGTCTCGTCGTGCTGCTGGCTCTTCTCCTGGAGCAGCTGGTCCTGGGGAGTGCGTACAGGTTCAGGGGGACAGCCGGGACCGTCCTGCCCAGCCCCCACCCCCCCAAGACCCTCCCACGCTGCTCCAGGGGTGCTGACGGGATTGGAGCTAGTGATGCTGAATAGCTAACCCCTGAGCTGCCCCCCAGAGGGCAGGGGAAGCTGCCCACCCTGGGGTCAGAGGCTCCCCACCACGTAGCGCCTGCCTGGCAGGCGGGGCCGGGACCGGGGGCCCGGTGCTGCCGCGACCGCCGCCTGCACTCACCTTGACCAGGCGCATGAGGGGGTTGTAGCAGCTCTCCAGGAAGTCCCCGCAGAACTCCCGCAGGAAGAGACGGACGTTGAGGGCCGAGCGCCGGCGCGGCTCTGCCTCCCAGGCCGGCTGCCGGCGCTTGGGGACCCGCCGTGGCTCCTTGCCCAGGTCGTGGCTGTGCTCCTTCAACTGTGGAGGGGGGAAGAGAGTGAGGAGAGGAACATCCCCCACATCCCGCCTCGATCGCTCTGTCATGGATCCACAAGGATCTACGTCCCAGCCCCCAGGCACATGGGATCCGAACGGCCTCGGGCCATCGCGGAGCAGTCAGAACAGTCTCTGCTGCCTCCCTCCGGCCCTGCTCCTTCCTCAGCCCCCAAGGGAGAGCCCCCTATCCGTCACCCCCCCACACCATACACAGAGCTCCCCTCCCCCCGGTAAGGCTGGCCAGGCATCAGGGGAAGGCACCTACATTGTGTAGCCCCTTGTGGAACACGAGGTCCCTGTCGCCGATGGATTTCAGCCCCTGGACCACGTAGGAGCCACCGAACCGGGAATGCCTGGGGGGACAGAGGTTGGGGTGAGCCAGGTGTGTGTGGGGGGGGAAGATGAGCTGCAGTGCCCCCCCAGAAGGCAGCAGCCTCTGGCACACAGGAGCACTGTGTCCTCTGAACTGAGGGGCAGGACAAGGGTGGGTCAGAGCAGCTCTGGAACAGCTCAGTGCCCCTCAACCCCAACCTGCAGCCCCCTGCTACCCCCACCCTGGGCTCCCCTCTCCCCACAGCTCTGCTGGTGCCTCTCACTCCTGACCCACAGCCCCCTCCTACTCCAGCCCTGGGCTCCCCACTAAACTTGACCCACAGCCCCCCGCTAGCGGCTGCCCACTGCACAAACAGCACGCCATGGAGATCTAGATGGCATATGGAGCCCCAAACTCGTGTGGCCCGGCCAGTGTTGAGCCCACTTCTCCAAGAGGAGGGACCTGATCCCCCAGCCTCCCTCCCCCTGCCCCAGGGAGCCAGCCCCAGCCGCAACCCCCAGCTCACCTGCTCCCTCTTTGGAACGCTCGGCTCCTCCTCTCCGCCAGCTCCCCCTGCCGCAGCACCTCCAGGTCCATCAAGTCTGCTGCCTGCTCCTTGGCCGGGCGGGCCTGCCCCGTGGCTGCCAGCTGCTCTGGATCCTGCTGGGACAGCAGGCTGGTGACCTCCTCATCCTACAACACGGCCACTGGCCTGGGGGGCTACGTATCGCGGCGGGCACCGCTCCACCAGGCTAGGGGGCAGGGTGAAGGCCCTGGGCCCTGCTGAGACCCCTTGCGGGTGGGGTGGCGAGGCCAGCTGCCAGGGGCTCCATGCTGGGCCTCTTGGAGAGACACCAACACCCCATGCACAAAGGTGTCGTCCCCCAGCCCCTTGGCACAACTGGCTGCTGTATGTTCTGCCCCCAAAAAAACATGCATCACTTCCCCCCCGGATGTGGATTAATCCAGCCAGCTCCCAACCCAGGGGAGCAGCGGGGGGGGGAGGGGGGAAGGGGGAGAGGCACCCTCCTGTCTCAGGCCTCCTGCTCCCCACCCGGGCTCACCTGGTCCCTGAACATCAGCGAGATGATCTCCAGCACGTGCAGGCTCCACTGCTGCTCGGCCGAGGAGCTGGCCAGGAACTTCAGAAGGTCGTCCATGCCGCTGACGTGTATGGCCCAGAGCACCCGGTCATGGGTGTTGGCGTCGTCGTCCACGCTCTGGCACATGGGGAGGGGTGTGGGGCTGAGCATGAGGCAGGGGGGCTGGGGCCCAGCGTCCAGCCTCCCCCCGGCTACCGCCCAGCCACCAGGGGAGCCCACGTCACACAAGAGCAGAGCCTGGCTTTTCCCTGGGTCTCCCACCCTTCCCCAGGGCACAGCGTCCCAGCAGGGAGATGCCGGAACTCGCTGCCTGCCCCCCAAGCAGGGAGCGAGGGACGAGAACCGAGTGCAAGAGATGACAAGCCCCCACTCCCCTCCCAGGCTGCCTCCAGTGGGGGCAGCTCCCCACAGCCCTCCTCCTCGCGCCAGGGCTGCTGGCCATTCACCAGCCACACAGGGCAAGGAGACGGAGACCCCTCCCTTGCCCACCAGGGGGATCAGGCCCCCCACCCCCCTTACCTTGTCCTCCTCGGGCTCCGCGGGGATATGAAGCACGTTCCGCACCAGCAGCAGAATTCTCTCCACCAGCAGGTTGTCCTCTTCCTGCCTCTGCTCCCAGTCCTGGGGACGGGGGGGACACGACGACAACACCAGTGAGAAAGTGACTGATGGAATGTGACGGGCCCATGGAAACCCGCTGCCTCCCAGCTCATCCCGGTCCCCGGGGGCAGGTTTGGGGTCCACCCCATGCAGCTGGGACTCCCACAGGGGCCTATGGGAATTAGGAACTTGACTCCCATGGCAACTAGTTGGGTGCTAAACTCCCCTTGCTGCCCCCTCCCACCCCCGGCCCCGCACACCAGGGCCACACTCACCAGCTGCAGCAGGTCGTAGAGCTTCTCGCTCAGCACCCCAAACACCTTCGCACTGGCGAACGCCTGGCGGGGAGAACCCAGCATTAGGGCAAGGGGCCGGCGCCGAGAGGAGAGCGTCCCCTGCGGCATGGGGCAGGAGGGGTATGGCCCCAGGATGCCAGGGGGGAACACTGGCTGATACAGAGGCAGCAGGGGGTGCTTAAGGACAGACAGGCCTTGTACCCGCCCCTCCGGCTCCAGGGTGCAGGCAGCCCTGGTAAAAGGCAGCCAGCTCTGGGGGGGAGCAGCCAGCCAGGGGGCGGAGAAGAGCAATTTTAGCTCCGGGCACCTGGACACGGATTTCCTGGTCATTCCAAAGCCCACAGGACCCCCACTCCTCCTGGTGGCATGAAGGGGGCATCCAGGGCTGGAAAGACCCATAGATCTCTGTGACCCCACCCATCCATTCAGCCCCATGTCAGATTGGGACAGGTGGCTACTTTTAACTAACAGGGCCACCTTGGCTCACCGCCCGCTGGGATGGGGGCAGCTGTCCCCCTTCCCCACAGTCCTGTTATCCAGGGGGGGAGGAGGGCGGGGTGGAGGCAGCCTCACCTCTTTGTAGGCCTGCAGGTAGGACACAACCTGCAGGAAGCAGTGCCGGGAGCCGGGGTCGCGCGGGACTTTGCCGAAGCAGAGCAGGGCCGGCTGGGTCAGGTTCACCATCAGCCTGACGGGAGAGATGGGGGAAGGAAAACGACATACAGACATGGCAGGAGCCTCTGGCATCGTGAAGAGCCTTCCCCCAGAGCGCAGCCACCCAGCTCTCGGGCAACTTCTTGCCAGATGCAGGATCTAGCAGAGTGTCCCCTGGAGGCCAAGAGCCAGCTGCACCCTTGGGCCACTAGCATCCGTTTAGATCCAGAGGTCCCAGGTTCAATCCCGGCTCACCCATCCAGGGCTGTGGGTTCCACGCCCAGCCCAGCCCGTGGCACCACCGCCACCAGAGCTCCAGAACAGGGACTGGGGCCACCAGTTCTGCTCCTCAGGACCCAGGCAACGCTCCCGCCTAGGGGAGACAGATTGTCCCAGACTGTGGAACTACCCTCCACAGGATCCTACAGCTTCCTGCGTCTGCCTCCTCCGATGAGAGCCCAGACCAGCACAGACACTGTAGCTACAAGACTCTCCCTCCTGCCCCCCAAAGAGACTCTAGCCACGTGGCTTGAGGGGGCTGGGCGGAGAAGTCCAGAGGCTGGGAGTGGACGCCTTGGGGCCGTACCTGACGACAGCATCAAAGAGCAGCTTGTCCTGCAGGTACTGGGTGATGAGGGGCAGCAGGTCGTTCTGCAGGATCTGGGCCGCACCCAGCTGCTGGCGGACGTCCCGCGTCTCATCCTCATAGCGCAGGTACCGGATCAAATCCTTCACGCTCTCTGGGGGAGAAGGGGGGAGCAGAGGGTGTGACCCCCACGAGCACCCTGCCTGGCTTCTCTGCCCTACCCACGCAGAGTCCCGGCCCCGCCCACAAAAGCAGCTGGTCTCCTTCCCCCCAGAGCTGGGCGCATCCAAAGGGACCACATAGCGGCTGGGATGGAAGCCGCTTTGAAACACCCTTCAGGCGGGGTGCTTCTCCCTTTGGGGTCAGGGGAAGGGCAGACCGGGGGGTCGCTACCCTTTTAAGAAGGATCTCAAGCACCCAGTGAGGCAGAAAGGGTCAGTCAGCACCCCCCTACTGGGGAAAGCAAGGCACAGAGAGGAGAAGGTACTGGAACCCAGGAGTCTTGGGGAGCGGCTCCAAACCACCCACCCCCTCCCAGGTCAACTTGGGGATCTTTCCACCCAGGGACGGGCTCCCCACAGCCTCCCCTTCTGCCCCCCACTCTGGGCTGGCCCCTCGCTGACGTACCCAAGCAGTCGGGCTCCTTGTGGTACACGTCCCCCTCCAAGTAGCCCAGGGCGCTGCACGTTGCCAGGAGCTCGCAGTTCATCATGTACAAGTCCATAAATCCCGGCCTGGCCTGAAGAGAGCGAAACCTGCAAGGACAGAGCCAGTAAGGCCTCCCACCACACCCCAGCACTGGAACCGCCAGCCCCACCCCTCACGCCAGCACTTCGCACATCTACAGCGCCAGCCGCCCCAGGGTCTCCGAGCCCTTCGCCAGCAGCCAAGACCAGTTCGGGGCAGGGGAATCACTCTCCCTCCATGACCAAGTGGGGAAACTGAGGCAAAGCAAGATTAATTGACATCTCAAGGGTAATGCAGTGATCCAGGAACACAGCTAGGGGGTAGAACTCAATAATCTCAACTCCCAATCCGCTCCCCCCCACACACACACACAACCAACCACTAGATCCCACTCCCCTCCCAAGCTAGGGACAGAACCCAGGAGTGCTGGCTGCCGGCTCCTCTGCTCTAACCACTAGTCCCCGCTCCCCATGAACCCAGCAGTGAGAAAAGACCCCGCTGAGGGCGGATGCACAGGCAGGCACTGGGGAGCTGCTGAGCGCTGGAATGAGCAGTGAGCGCGAGCCTGGGGGACCAGCCCACGGCACCCGTCTCTGGGGAGGAGCCCTCCCGCCACGACCTGGCTGCCGGCGGGGGAGTTGCTATGGAAGCAGTGCACGGTGCCCTGGAGACTGGGACGAAAGCAGCAGGCTCAGGTGGCCTGCTAAGCAACGCGGAGCCGGCTCCCTGGCAGATGGAGACACGTGACAGCTGGCGGGGAGGAAACCAGGACCAACCCCCCTCTTCTCCCAAACATCAAGGCTCCTTCAGTTTTCCACTCAGAGAGGTGCAGCCTGGGGAGCACAAGGCACTTGCAGCTCGTGCCATGCCACACCCAGCCTCTCACCTGCCCCATCGGCATCTCCGGCTTCCCCTATCCCCCCCACACACTGGGGCCCAGCTGCAGAACACCCCCTCCCCAGGATAGGAGCGTCCCTACAGACATGACAGGCCGACTCCGTCGGCAGCAGCCCAGTCACAGGGAAATTCACTCCCTGCCCCGGAGCACAGCATCTGACATTCCCCACAGCCCTGTGGTTTGGGGTCAGGACGCTTCCCGCTCCCTAGCCGGGTGCTACCGTGACACAGTGCCCCAGCAGAGGAAGTGACCCACCTGGGATCACACAAGGAGTCAAGCGAAGAACCCAGGAGTCCTGGCTCCCAGTCCCCTGCTCTGCCCACTCAACCCCTCACTCCCCGTCCAGAGCCAGGGCCCTGGCTGTTAGCTACGTGTGTCACAACCAGGCTGTCCTTCAAACGCAAATTCAAACTAGTGACCAGGAGAGGCTGTTCCTCACCCCATCCCCAAAGCCACCGTGAGCCTGCGGAACTCTTAGCCACAGGAGATCACCGAGGTCGAGCACGGACCAGGACTGGGCATTAAAAAACAGCCAAGAGCTTTGGCCAGGCTAGAAACTGTCCTGCTCCAGGGCACAATCCACCCACTGACTACCAGGGTCAGAAGGAAACGTCCCTTTGCACCTGCCCTCAGCGGAGATGGGATACTGGGCTGGATGGTCCCCTGGCTGATGCAGCCTGGCCAGGGCTGGTTTATACGCATCATCATTTCCCTTTGCTGAGCCCCAACCCAAGGCAGCCCCAACAGTGGGCAACGGCAGCCAAGATTCAGGAGTGACACCCCCCCAGGGGAACAGCCCCCCCTTCGCTCCAGTACAGATGTGAATCTAATGGCCCAGGAGGGAGGCAACCGGAGCGCTTGACCTCCAGAGCCCGGCTGGGCCAGCAGAAAAACTGCACTGTGCAGAGCAGCGTTTTCTCCAGGATCCCGACCCCACCCCGCCCCATCCCTCCTTTCCCTGTGACCCCCTTTCTGCTTCCAGCCCAGCCGGTTCCCCCGCCCCAGTGCACACTCACAAAGCTGGTCGTCCCAGGTGCTCCGCCAGTCTGCCCCCACCCGCCCTACAGATCCCAGCAGCTGAACTCTGCTGCCGACGTCTGCCCTAAAAAAGCCCTTGCTTCCCCTCTCCTCCCGTCCACCCCCCCCCGCAGCGCACCAGCACCACCCCCGGGAGCTGTCACATCACGTAACTCACTTATGCAACTGCTCCACTTCCCCCAAGCACCACCTGAGCTAACCCATTTCCCAGCTGCTGTCCGAGGGGAGCCAGGCCGGCCTGGGAGGGGCTGGCCAAGCTAAAGCGGGTCACTGTGTCGGGGAGCGGGGATGTCCCCTCCCCACGGCCAGACGGTTTATATTTCACCCCCTGGCTGCATGCACCTCAGCCTGACGCCCCACGCCGGGCTGGCCCGCAGCACCCAGTGCCCGGCTGCAGCACCCAGCGCCCAAGGAGTCAGGCAAAAGGCACCAGTGCCAGCAAGAAGAGCTTTGGGAAGGGGACAACCCAGCCGACCGCCCAGCAAGGGGATTTACACCTTCTTTAGGGGGCTGAAGTGGGGTTCTCCTCCCCCCCACCCGTTCTAGCCACTAGACTGGCCCCCCCTTCCCCAATTAAATCACCCCGTGGGGCAGCCAGCCAGACAAGTGGGTGATGGTCACCCGCCTCCTACTTCAGTCTGAGCCCCAGAAGGCGGCTGAGACATTAGCCTGCCCCAGGCACTCTCCTGGCCTGGAGCCTCCCCAACCTGCCCCAGCTCAAGGCCGGGGATTTCAGAGGTGCCCTGCCATGGCATCCTGCCCCCAACCCAGGGCCTCCAGCTCTTCCGACCCCCATGTGGAAGGGTTGGGCTGGTGCCAGGGCCCCACCAATCCCCTTGTTGGGAAAGCCAGCCTCAGTTTCCCCTGGTGGGCTGCTCCAAGGCCAGAGCTCCAGCTGAGATGACAGCAGTTCCTAGGGACCTGACCCAACATTTCTAGCAGGGGAAAAGCAAAGTCGGATGAGGGGTGGGGCCTCTAACATCTAGCTGGCCTCAGTTTCCACTTCCCTGCTTTGTCGGCTACCCCTCAGCCCCCCACAAGCAGCCCTCCGCTGGCTCGGGGCAGCAGCGAGGGGGGGATGATCGTGACAGACGGCACCTCTCGGCGATGCGGCGCTGTGTAAGGGACCTGGTGGGGATGGACGCTCTCCTCTCCCGCCTCCAACCCCAGCCCTAGCCCGGCTCTGTTAACAGAGGCTGAGTGAGGAGGCTGAAATAAATGGGTCACGAGACGCAGCATGAGGCCTGCTGAGCGCATGAGGCACCGGAGCCCGGGGACGCCACCGCCGCACATGGGCCCGGCTCCACGGTGCCTGGCCTGCTTGGCAACTCCCTCCCCACCCCGTGAAACTGCCTCTCCCCGGGCCACATGAGAGGGTGCCGAGGGGAGGGGGAACGGCAGCTCTGATCCGGGCCCCATCTCCACTGCCCCCCTCCGCCAGTTCCCTTTGCCACGAGAAAGCATTGCGCTGGTTCGAAGCAGGTTAGTTAAATGGGCGCCAGCCACTGGAAGGAGGCTCTGGTTCCGGCCCAAGAGCCGCTTCTGGCAAAACCCTCTGGGGACACGCTTCAGCGTGTCCACCCACCGGTTAAATGGAACCGCTTTACACGGGGTCCAGCTTCCCCAGGCAGCCAGGACCCCAGCCCCACAGGGCAGCAGCTAGCCGGGGGGGGAGCCATTCCTGAGGACAGCGAGAGGAGAAATTGCTGTTCTCGGAGGCCCGGCAACCTGGCAGCTCCAGGACATGCGGCAAACTGGCGGTCAGGAAGAAACTGCCCCTAGCAGCCCTACGACTGTCCCCTAGGGACTCCCTTGCAGCGGTTCATGGCGCTGGCTCCATGATCTCATGGGGCCAAGCAGTTTATACACCCCCCATCCCCAACCATCTGGAGGTCAGACCAGCCTTGCGGGGCTGAATTGAGGCGGCAGGTGTGTGTAAATCAGCTCTTGTATTCACTCCCCTCCATCCCTCTCTGTAGGGCAGAGCTGCTGCCAGCAAAGTAGGGGGCAGCGTCTGCAAACGGGCCTGGAGAGCAGGGACCCAGCACCCCAGACACCCTGGACCCACAGCTGGCCTGCTTCCAGCCCAGACAGAACCAGGCCCAGCACTGCCAGGTTTATCCCCCCGCTTCCTCGCGCGCTCCCCAGCCTCTGGAATTTGCTGCTCCAACTGGCCGAGGGGCCCAGATTGGTTGTTCTCAGGGGCCCAGTGAAGGCTACAAGGGGGCAGGAGGGAGGGAGGGAGGGCACTGAATGGTTGTGGGAGCCCGGCCGAGCCAGATTGCACATTTGGAGCCGGGACGAAAGCTGCATTTTGATAAAGCTCAAGTAAATTATGAAATAATAAAGGATGCAATCGACCCCCACTCGGGCTGGCAGGTACGTGTCTGGTTACATCGATTCCTTCTGCCACGCAGGGCCACGGGCCGTGAAACCAATCACCTTCACTCTGGCAACATGCGGGTCTAGACAAACCCTCCGCTGAGGAGCCAGCGTGGGGCTTTCACAGAGATCCCTGCTGCACGGGGCCCTGCGTGAAGGCTCAGTCACCTTCTGCTCGGACACGGTCCACTTCGAGCCATGGTGAGAGTCAGCCGGGCAGCACGGGGTGGCACCCAGGCAGCGTGAAGGGAACCCGACACACCAGCCGAGTGGGGACACGTGCTCTGTGTGCCACGTGCCCTCGGCCCCAGAGCCGCTTGAGGGCCCCGGGATGCAGCTGGGAAACTCACGTCCTCATCCAGCAGCTGGAGAACTTGGGGTTCAGGTTTTACGGGGCAGGTCTCCCCCCATCACAGCGCTGGAAAGCCAGGGACTGGCTGGAAATCGTTACCTAGGTGTTTGCTATTGCTGGGGACCCTAAACCGTCCCCGTCTCCCCCCAGGGCATGGGGCACTCGACATCAGCAAAAGTCCTGTGCAGCTGCAGGGTGTGGCTCCCAGGCTGACCCCCCCAACTCCCCATTGCTCGGGATTTACCCCCCCCAAAACAACACTGTCCACTGCTAGGCACCAGCAGCCCCACATGGTGCACACCTATACGCTCACAGGGACACCCACTTCTGGGGGGGAGGAGGGCAGCTGATGATCAGGCCAGGGAGGAGGGGGGGAGCAGGAGAAAAAATACGACCCAGTTTTTGCCACCAGCACCTCGTGATCTGAATGCACCAATCCCCCGTTCAACACCCCCAAAATCTCTGCCCAGACACAAACCCCATAGTAACCCCTACAAAAAATAACACAGCAGAGCCTTGCCCTGGGGACCCCCCCCAAAGCCTGCCTCAGCCCCCCCTACTCCCACCCCAGGAACCTCCAAACCCCAGCACCCCCCATCTCAGCTCATACCCCCCATCCGGAAACCCCTCAAACCCCGGCACAGCCCCTCCACTTCGGGAACCCCCCAAACCCCAACTTACCGCCCCCCTCCCATCCCAGGAACCCCCCAAA
>NC_133794.1:9921015-9982564 GCF_003597395.2 Chelonoidis abingdonii
ACGAGCCCACCGCGCCCCCTACCCGGCCCGGGCTCCCGCGGCGGCACCGAGCCTCGCTGGCGCCGAAATCCTGCACGGCCTTAAAAGGGCAACAGCAGCCGCCCCCACCCCCCCGCCCGGCATGTGCAAAGCGGAGCTGCGAGCTCCCCTCCCCCGCTGGGAAACGCGGCGAGTCCCCTCCAGGGGGGAAACTGAGGCAAGGACAAGGGGAGGGGCGGCTCAGCTGGGGCTGCATCTCAGAGCCGGGGATAGAAGAATCCAGGAGTCCTGGGGCCTCCTCCCGCTCTAACCACTAGACCCCACTCCCCGCCCAGAGCTGGGAACAGAACCCAGGAGTCCTGCCCTCCCCGCGGGGGGGGGGGGGAAAGGCCTCTGGATGTCCCCATCAGGGTCTCCCGGCTGTGGGGACCACAAACCGGGATAACGACACTGCCCCTTTTAAGAGCCGGCCCGGCCCCTCCCTCCTGAGGCCCAGCATGATGGAGCGAACCACTCCCGGAAGAGGGGGTGGGTGAGCGCACACCCCTACCCCAGGAATGGGCTGCTCCGGAGCCCCAGACAGGGTAGCGCGCGTGGGGCGTGCAAGGAGGAGCGTGCCCGGGCACGGGCGGTGTGTGTTGGGAGAGGTGAGTGTGCAAGAAGAGGTAAGTGTGAAAGGAGAAAGGTGTGTATGTGCAAGGTCTTTTACTGGGAAAGTTGACCGTGCAAGCGATTATGCGAGAGGAGACGAGTGTGCAAGCGTGGAAGTGCTTTCACTGGAAAATGAGTGTGCAAGCGTTGTGTTCTAGGATTTGTGTGTGTGCCTGGAGCGATGCATGTGCAATGAGGAGGATGTGGGTGCAAGGGGTTTAACTGGGAAAGGAGAGTGTGCAAGGGGGGTGTACTGGGGGAGGTAAGTGTGCAAGGAGAGTTTGCCAGGAGGGGCGAGGTTTACTCCTGCAGGAATTTTGCGCCAAAAAAATTAAAATGCTGTGCACAATAGTTTACAATTCTGTGCATTTTATTTATCAATAAATAAATGCGGCAGCTGCAGTGCGGTAGTGCTAGGTAAGTGTGCAAGAGGAGATGAGTGTGCAGGGAGAAGGTACAGTGGCTGCACGGAGGTGGGGAANTGTTTCATTACAATAAACGTACAAAGTCCTGCTTCTCCAAATGCAGGAGAAACCAAGAACAAAAGGAGCTGTTTTTTGGTTTACAACCCAAGCTTCTTTATCTAACAGACCCAGAAGTGCTTCCTGTAGCTTTCCTCAGGATTGCACTGTGCTCACAGGCTACTGCTTGGCTGTCTTGCTTTTTTGCCTGTCTCTCTCTGTTCTCATCCATTGTCAGTTTGTGCATTCTGTCTCTTACACACACACACACACACACACACACACACACACACACATACTTGGCAAGGCTGCACCTGACCTTGACATCCCCCGTGGGGCCCTGTCTCTCCCCCCCCCCCCCCCCCCCCCGCAGGCCAGGTGCACCAACATAGCAAAGGAGAGGGACAGAGTCTTGCACACAAGCCAAGCCCTGGCCCCCGATCCAAGTGTGTGTGGGGGATCCAGGTGTGGGGTGAGAAGGTTCTGGGTATGGCAATCTGGGTGCGGGCATGGGGGATCTGGATGCACAGGGGCTCATTGGATGGTTCCAGGGCAAGAGGAATGGGACTCTGTGAAGGGGTCCAAGCAAAGGTGTTCGGAGCTCAGCGGGGGTGGGGGGTGTCTGGGTGTGGAGGGGTCCAGGTGTTGTGAGACTTGGGGTGGAGATCTGGGTGCAGTTGGTTGGGCCTCAGTGGGGTGGGAGGTCTGGTTATGGGAGGCTTGTCTGGGTGATGCAGGTGCAGAGGTGGCTCGCTGTGGGGTGTTGAGTGCAGGGGGCTCAGTGGTGAGTGGTCTGGGTGCAGGGATGGGGGTCTGGATGCAAGGGGTGGGACTCAGCGGGGGGGCCTGGGTGCAGAGGGGGTGAGGATCAGAGAGGTGTGGGTTTGGGTGCAGGGGGCTTGGTGGGGGCAGGGGTTTTGGGCTCGGTGGATCTGGCTATGGGGGTCTGGATGCAGAAGGGCTGGGCAGACAGGGTGTTCTCCCTGGGCGGTGACCTTCCCCCCGTAGCTGAGGAACAATGGGGGCAGGAAACAGGCGCAGTGGTGCAGAGCTTTCTGTAGCCGGGGGAGGTTTCTGGGGGAGGATCTGACCTGCCCCAACCACTCCTTGCAGGGGAAGAAGTCGTCCTGTCCACCCTCAGCCCAGCCGGGACTAGCAGCTGAGCCCACCATAGGATAGGAGCCACCAGCAGGGGTGTCCCCGGCCCTACCTCCCTGCAGTGATTGACCTCTCTGCCAGCTGCTCTAGGCACCCAAAAAAGATGCGCTCGCTTTGCTGGGGAGGGGCACGTGACTGCTCTTGTGGCTTCCCTGTCAGAAAGGCATTTTTCTAGGGAGAAGCAAAGCAATCTGCAGGGGAACATGAATTCTGCGCGCACACAGTGGCGCCGAATTCCCCGAGGCATAACCCGGTAGCTCTCTATGGTATTTATCTGGCCCCCGCCTCTACCCGTAGTATCTTTAAAGCATCGGTCATTGCAAATGCCCGTGTACAGTGGGGCAGGGCTGTTATCCCAGATGTGAAACTGAGGCATAGAGACGCTAAGGCCTAGATTGCCCAATGTATTTAGGGACCTAACTCATTTTGCTGGTGGAAAACCCAAAGGGAAGGTGATGAGAGGAGAGGGGGCAGCTGGATCCCCAGTAGCTTGGGCTGTGTCTTGACCAATGCAGGGGGGGCAGAACAGACACAAGCCCCGTTGGCTGGAAGCTGAGCTCAGAGCACTCCCGGCGCTGCCCCTTCTAGCTCAGGGAGCTCAGCCGGTGTTGAGGTAGACGGGCCGGGATGAAATGCACCCGCCCTCTTGCTCTCTCCCCCACACAAAGCCAGGCAGAGGGTTGGAGGGGGAGAGGGCCAGGGGCAAGTCCTTCAATGCGTCACTCACGCCAGTGGAGACACCCCCCGCCCCCCATGTGTAACTCCTCCCCACGCTTTATGCCTGGGCCCAATTCTCACCCTGCCCTGCCCCTTGTGTTGGCGTCTGGACCTGTGCAAAACTGGGCATGCAAAACCGTTGCATGGCAGTTTGGGATGCGCTGGGAGTTGCGGACTGGCATGGTAGGGGTTAATGGAGAGGGAGGGGTTAGCAGGGCTTTCAGGACCCCAGCTCCAACAGTCTGCAGGACAATCTGCTTGGGGCTTGTGGCCCTGGAGCGGGGGTCTAGTTTCAAACCCAGCGGCCCCCCCATCCAGTTTTGTGCAGGGAGGGGGCAGCTGCAGCCCTTTGGGGCTCTGACACCCTCCCCCACACCAGCCATGCTATTGCAACCCCAATTCCAGAGCCCCAGGTGCAGACGCTACCGGCTGCCTCAACTCCAGCAGGGGTTGATTGACCCAGGAGACCTGTTTCTGCCCTTGGTTCGCTTAGTGGAGCTACTCCGGATTCACTCCGGTCAAAGCAGGATCCAGCCCCACCTCCGCTAGGATCCACAGCGCCGGCCAGGCCAGGGCTTGGAGAGCCCCGAGTCCCGCAGTGCCAGGCTCATTCCAGCCTCGCGGGCAGTGAATGAGGGCATTCTAGGGTCAGCAATTTAAAGGCCCATTTGCCCTTTATAAATCTACCCCGAGCGCGGATCCAAGGCCTCTGGCTCCCACTGACCCAGCCCCGTGGCCCAGCGTGAAGCATCCAATCCAGCTGCATGTTTAGGCCCTAGGCAGAGCCACGCTGGGGCAGAGCAATGGTCCATCCAGCCCAGTGTCCTGCCTCTGCCCATGCCCGGTGCCAGCCGCTTCAGAGGGTGTGACCGGAACAGGGCAATTTAAACTGATCCATCCCTCCTCTGCCAGCCCCAGCTTCTGGCGGTCAGAGCCGACGCCCAGAGCATGTGGGCTTGCGTCCCTGATGTTCTTGGCTAATAGCCACTGATGGATCATTCTTCCGTGAACGTATCTAATTTGTTCTAATGCTTTGCCCCAGGGGAAGTGCCTCGTGCAGGGTGGCACCAGGAGGGAACCCCCGGGTCTCTCCCTAAGGAATCCCAATGGTGCCTTGTCTCCTCTCTGCCCCTGAGGGGCGCTGCAGCCATGGTTCTAGGGGCAGGTGGGGTCTGGGCACCTCACGAGGGTGTTAAAGCCAGCAGGACCCTGGGGCCCGTTTGGGGCGGGCTGAAAGCCACACCCGGTAAGACAAAGCACACGGCGGGCACCCATGGAAAGTGAGCGGGGCTGGGCATGGGGAGACTGAGGTATATGAAGCACGCGAGAAACCGGCTCCTCCAGCCCCTATGCTGAAGCAGGGCCCAGTGATCCTAGATCTGCCCAGACAGATGCGTGTCCCATCTGTGCTTAAAAGCCTCCAGTGATGGGGATTCTCCAGCCTCCCTGCCAGCAGGTTCCAGAGAGTCGGAAAACTTTTCCTACTATCGGCCCTAAATCGCAGATTAAGCCCCTTGCTGCTTGTCCTGCCTTTGTTGGACGTGGAGATCCCTGTGCTTGGCAGAACAGTCCTGAAAAAAACATACCAGCTCCCCCCTTCGGTCGACTTTTCTCCAGATCAAACCTGGAGTTTGAACCTTTCCTCATGAATCCAGGTTTCTAACCCTTGGATCAGTTTTGCTGCTCTCCCTGGGCTCACTCCTGTTTGTCCACACGCCCCACCCAGAGCCGGGGCAGCAGGACGACAACCTCCCGTTAACACACCCTAGTGACAGCCGCCTTTTCCGCAGCTGCATCCCACCGCTGGCTCTTCAACCTGCGACCCCCACGGCTGCCCAGCCGGCAAGTCCCCTTCCGTAGCCGAGCATTCGATTTCTCCTCCTTTGCCCCCATCTTTGTGGGATTTCATCTTGTTCTCAGCCCAGTCCTCTGACGGCTCGAGCTCGGTTTGAATCCCAACCCCACCCTTGCTGCCCCCCCAGCTTGGCGCTCTCCGCCCCATTATCCAAGCCGTTCATGAAATGATTGACTAGCACCGGCCCCGGCGGGACCCCCTAGCTACACGCCCCCAGCGAGCCATTGATGACGACTCTCTGGGGCCCGTCTGTCTTTTGTATGGTTGTTTCATCTTGACCACTGCTCCCCTCGGTGCTCACAAAAACATCACGTGGGACTGTGTCAAAAGCTTTACTCCAGCCAAGATAGATTACATCTGCTCTCCCCGCCATCAGCCTGTCACTGTGACAGTCTCCTGCAGGTTTCCTGCCACGTGCGGTGCTGAAGTAAGGGCTGGCTGCTGGGGGGAATCAGTGGGGCTGGGACACAGGGCCCTGTGAAAGGTCTGTTTGCTCTAGGGAGCTGTGGGCGGCGTAGGGAGGGGCAGTCCCCCTGCAGAGCTAGTGGCCTTCCTCGGTGTCAGGGTTTTACGGACACACACCCTGTGAGGTAGGGACGTAGCCTTAATCTCCAGTTACAGATCGGGGAAACGGAGGCACGGAAAGGAGCGGGACAGGCCCGCCATGAGATAGCGGCTCAGCTGGAACAGAACCCAAACTGCTCACACAGCTGATCACTTATAGGGACAGTGCATGTTTTTAACGCCACTTCTGGCAGGGTCTGAGCCCCCTTCCCTCCCCGCCGGCAGGGACTGAGCCCACCTCCTCCCCCAGCATCGTCCCCACTTAACAGGCAGGGACAGTGAAGTGGGGGGGGGGGGCAAAGCGACTGGCCCAAGGCTGCAGAACAGAGTTGGGGCGGAGCTGGGGTTTGGCCTACGCAGACCCTGGCTCCAGTCTCAACCTGAAGGCTCCTCCTGACACCCTGCTGAACAAAGGTTCCCAACCCAACCTTGGGAGGCAGGGCAGTGCTCTTATCCCCATTGACAGAGGGGGAAACTGAGGCACGGGAGGGGCCTGACTCGCCCAAGGGCAACAAGAGAGCTGGGCATAGAACCCAGGAGTCATGACTCCCAGCCCCCTTGCTCTAACTACTGGACCCCACTCCCCTGCCAGAGCCAGGGAGAGACCCAGGAGTCCTGGCTCCCAGCCCTCCCTGCTCTAACCACTAGACCCCACTCCCCTGCCAGAGCCACGGAGAGAACTCCCAGCTCCCACCCCACATTAACCCAGTAGACCCCACTCCCCTTCCTCAGCTGGGAATAGAACCCAGGAGTCCTGACACCCAGACGCCCCCCCCCCGCTCTAACCACTAGAGCATACTGCCTCCAAAGAAGGTTTTTTTGGGGGGTGGAATTCAATTCACTGGCAGATTGACACATAGGGGGCAGGTAAGGAAAAGGTGGGGGGCATAGATCTACTTTAACCCTTTCCTTCCTTTCCCCCGCCCTGGTCACGCACACAAAACCACCCACACATGGGGGCAGTTCTGGAGCCTGGGGGCAGTTCCATGGGGGGGGGGGTCCCCAGCACCAAGTACAATTTTTTCCAAGGTTTTATCACAGCAAAAAAAAAAGGAGAGAGAATTAAATAAAAAAAACACAAAGAGATACCGGATCCCCTCCCCCACCCGGGGTCCCCCGGCCCCTCCTCGCTGTCCGTAAACGAGCACAGCATATTCAGTCCCTTCCGTCTCCCCTCCGCTGTGATTCCTATCGGCCAGTCAGAACTACAGTCCGGATACTGGGCCAGGCTTTGCTGCTGGTTCCGTCCCCGCCCCGGGGGCGCGGTGTGTCTGGGGGCGCTGCCCGGGCTCCTCTTTATAGCGCCTGTGTTTTCAGCTCCATGGGCTCCTCGGGAGGCTCCGGGGGGGCCTGGCCTTCCGCCACCTGCTCGCCTTTCAGGATGGCCAGCCGCTCGGCCAGGCCCCGCATGCGGGGGCAGAGGACAAAGTCGTAGAGGAGGCCGGCTAGGGTGGCCCCTAGGATGGGCCCGACCCAGTACACCTGGGGGAGGAGGCATGAAGGGCATGGGAGTTAGGCAGAGCCATGGGTGGGGGTTTCATCCATCCCTGAATAACCCGCCCCACCACCCACTGCTTCGATCTCCTGTCCCTTCATACACCCCCCACCCCGACCCCGCTGCTGTGGGATCCTCTCTGTTGCCCTAGATTTCTCTCTGTCCCCTTCCTCTGTAGCCCCCCGGAGCAGCCTCCTTGGATCTCCCAGTCTTGTTTCGTCCTTGAAATTCATGGTAGTGGGAATGGGGGGAGAGCACATCGCTCTGAAACGCCACTTGAGCTGCAGCGATGAGACCCAAGACACAGGCGTGAGCTGTTCTTAGTCCATCCAGCAGGAGGCAGCACAGCACACGATAATGCAGCTCCCTCTGGGGAGGGACATGGCAGCTGTTTATACAAGGATCATTCCACCCAGCACTGAAATGGGGATGGGACATCTTGGGATGGCTGGTGTGGACCCAAAGCAAGGTGGCTGCGGGAAGCCGCTCACCCCTCCTTACCCAGTGGTTGGAGAAGTTGCGGGTGATGGCGGCGGGGGCGAAGGACCGCGCAGGGTTCATGCCGGCTCCCGTGTAGTACATCTGCAAGAGAGGCAGCAGGAAGGTGAGGTTCCCCTGAGATCCCAGCCCCGCCCATCCCGCAGCGCTGGCTGGCCCAAGGGTCGGGGCAGGGGGGTAGAGCACCCATGGGAGGGGGTTGGGGGTCCCCAGCTGCAGGGTTTGTTAGGTCACTTTGGGTGCTGTGCCTAGGGCTCCCCCCCACCCCTGGGAGGCGCTGTAGCCCACCTCTCGATAGTCACAGCCATTTCTACCCCCCACTCCGGGGTCCCTATGGTGTGTCTGGCACCCCAGAGACCCCGCTGCCGGGGAGACCCAGCATAGCCCCTGCCCTGACCCCCCAGCCATAGGGAGGCGGTGGTGACGGGGGAGGTTTTATGCAAAGGCGACCAGGCATGGTTGCCCATATGCAAATAAGGGCACTGCCTCATTTACATAATGCCTGGAGCCCTCCAGGGCTGGGTTGGGGGGGGTCTCTGCTCTGCAGCCAGCACCTGGGATGAGCCCAGGCTGGGCCCAGCCTGCTAGGACCCAGCTGGCCCGGGAGCAGGGCCCCAGGTCTCAGGGCGGGGAGATCCCGTGAGGCGTTACCCCAAAGAGGTGTCCCAGGGCGAGGGAGAAGCCGATGGCCAACGCCACCGAGCCCACGCGCCCGTTGTGCCGCTCATCGTACGTGGCGAAGAAGCAGAGGACGAACTGCAGCGTCAGGAAGATCTCCACAGTGGTGGCCTGGGCCAGGGTCACGCCGGGGTGGATCTGCAGTGGGGACACACAGAGAGGGATCCAGATGGGATCAGCAGTACCCGTCCCAGCACTCGGGGGGCAACCTCCCCAGGGTCACCCCTGCTTCCAGCTCTCCATCGAATGTCCCCGGCCCTCCCTGTAGCAGCTCCCTTAGCCCACACCTGGCCAGGTTTCCTGCACCCCCTGTCCCAGAGCTGCAGACTCTGTCAGGAGAGGGGGTGATAGCAGCCCCCACCTGCCTGCTGCGATTCTAGCCCCCCAGGAATCCCCAGTCTGCAGGGGGTGCTGCTGAGCCGACTTGCCCTCCCAGGGCTGGAGACTCTGGATGCAGAGGGTGCCTGCCACTGGGCTGGGAATTTCAGATCCACACCCCACCCCTCCAGCTGAGCCCATCAAGCCGGGGGCTGCGTTGCTGTTATGACCCTCCACAGCCTGCAGCGACACCGGGGAGCGCAGGCCCCGTAGGTGGAAATAGCTCCCAGAGGCCCACACCGGCCCAGCCTTTAGAGGGGCATTGGTGGGGGGTGGAGGGAGAAGGGTCTAGTGACAAATCCACTTCTCCAACACCACCCCACTGAATGCCACGGGCCACGCAGGGCTCCCCAGAGGCACAGCGATGCTAAGGGGAATCTCCATTACTGGTCAGCTGCATAGGGGCTAGGACACACAGCAGAGCAATTCCACTGCAGATCCAGAAAAGGGCAGCATAGGCATGTCTTTCTCTCTCTCACACACAATTGTACATGAAGTCAGCGGAGGACAGGACTCTCCCAGCAGCCACAACCACCCGCCCAGCCATGAATAAGCAGCTCTGTCTGGTGCCAGACACAGGGCACCCTGGCCGGGGGACTCAGCTGCTTTGCAGTCTCCCCGGACGGGGATGGGAACGACGGCCATGCCCAGCATGGAGAGCGACTCCCGGCTCTGGTCCCCGTGTCACCAGAGACAGGGCGGGGGGCTGGGTCGGAGCCCCATAAACCAACCATCTATTCACAGGGGCATTGTGAGTACAGGACCCTTGCCCACCCAGGATCTAGGGTCCCCCTTGCCCCCAGGGTGGGGTCCCTTCCCGGCCCGTCTCCTGGTCCTACCCCAGTCCAACCCTGCCCCCCATGGGAGCGCTGCACCCCCTCCTCCCAGGGACCCCTGAGCCCTCCTGCCGAGAGGCGTCCCAGCACCCCCCAGTTCCCTCCAGGTTACCGTGTTGAGTGCCAGGTTGCCGCGGATGGCGGCCGGCGTCAGCCCATACAGCACAGCCGCCCCGGCCACCCCGCCCAGCACCTGGGCCACCATGTAGAAGGCAGCGCGGAGCAGGGAGAGCTGGGCGCCCACCAGGAAGGCGAAGGTGACGGCCGGGTTGACGTGGGCCCCGCTGACGTGGCCCAGCACCTGCACCAGGGTGGCCGCGGCCAGGCCGAATGCCAGAGCCACCTGCAGCACGTTGAGGGGCCCGACTCCCCAGCGCAGCGAGGCCCCCAGCCCGAAGAAGACGTAGATCATGGTGGCAAAGAACTCGGCAAAGACGGCCCTCCAGAAGGAGGGGGAGCGCACCTCCCACATGGCGGGAGGCATGGGGGGCGCAGGCTGGGCCGGGCGCCTGCAAACTCACTGCCCCCACCGGCTCCGGCTCCTTTCTACGGGGGATGCCCAGGCTGGGGGGTTTATATGGGGCCCTTGGTCCAGCCCAGGAGGTGGGATTCGGGACTGGGACTCTTAACCCCTTCATTCCCTGCAGCAGGGATGGGCCGCGCGTGGCTGTATAAAGGCTCCCCCCCAGCCCCGGCTGATGCCAAGAGGGAGGGACAGGATGTGGAAGGGACTCGGGGGCAGCAGGAGTTGGGGGGGTGAGCCCCCATGGCAACGTCTTTCAGGGACCCCTCCTCTGCCCCCCACCCCAGAAAGAGGCCTTCTGTCCCGCCATCCCAGATTCAGCCGCTCCCCCTCACCCAAAGAGCAGGCAGAGCTCTGGACACCACGCAGGACTGTCTGGGAGGGACGGACAGAGCTGCCCCCCAAGTCACCTCTCCTATCCTGTGGGGGAAATCAGGGTCTCCTTGTCCCTGGCGTCCAGCCCTTGGGGACTCAGCGAAGTGGAGCGGGAGGTAGATGCTGGGCAAAGGGGGCGTTATGGCCCCATAATGGGACGAGGGGGGCTGGGTTCTCTGGAGCAGCATGGATCCTCCACGGTATTTCTGGGGAACTACCAGACCATGGGGGGGGTTCTGCTGGCCTCATCCTGGGGAATCTGAACCCCTCAGGACACCAGAATGACTCAGCCCTGGGCCAGGCCCCGTCTCCTGCCACGCTGGCTCCTCGTGGCCACCCGGGAGAAATGCTCAGCCAGTGCCCCCCGCACGCAGGCACAGCCAGGCTCCCCCCAGCTCTGCTGATGCCCCTGACTCCCCATCTACACCCTCCATTCCTCCCACCCGTGCAATACTGCTCACCCCTTGTATGTCCTGCCCTCCTTGCACCCTGCGGCTCTACGCCAATCTGGGGGCACCACATCAGCATCTGGCAGGGATCAAATTGGGAAGATTTTTTTCTCTTGGCCCTGGGTGACAAACCCCCCAGGGCTGCCCTGGCGACCTCTGTGCTAGCATGAGCTGGGCGGACTCTCTGCACCCCTGAGATGCCCAGCGCCCTCAGTGCTGTCTGGGTGGGGTTCTGGCAAGGAACCGGGTGATGGGGGTTACCCTGAGCGGAGGGGCCAGGGTTAGGCCTGAGCCCAACCCATGCCACTGCCGGGATCCGCACCCCGAGCTGGAGACACGGAGGTCAAACCCCATTCCCATCTGACAGCACCCCCTGGATCAGTCCCCTGGGGGCTGCAGGATCAGGCCCGTGCTGTGCCCCTCCCCACTCACTCCACCCTCCCTGGGATTTTGTCTCTCCAGCACTTTGCAGCCCATTCAATGGGCCCAGTTGTTTGCCAGGAAGGTTTACTCAGCGCTGGCTTAACGGGAGCTAATTCCCCCAAGCTGCTGGGGATTAGCTGCGGCCGGGCCATTGGGCGTGCGGGCGAGAATCTGCCAGGCCTGCAAGCGGCCGGGATAATGGGTTTGCTTCGCTCAGCACCCACCAAGTGCCGGGCCGGGCCTCAGCTTTTGGACCCGAGGGGGGGATGGGAACCAACCTGCCCTCATTTGCAGCTGCTCTGCTTTAGTTCGGGGTCTGACTCTCAAATTCAGGAGGGGGAAGCCTGCAGGAGGCGCTATTTGTGTCTGGTGCGGTACACCCCTCAAAAGCTTTATGCACCCACAACCCCAGGGCTGTTTTCCCTGATTTAAAGGTGGGGAAACTGAGGTGCATAGACTAGCAAAGTGAATTGCCCAAGGTCACACAGAGCGAGTCTGTGGCAGAGCCAGGACCAGAACCCAGGAGTCCTGGCTCCCACCACCGCTGCTCTAACCACTAGCCCCACTCCCTTCCCTGGACCAGGGATAGAATCCATGAGTCCTGGCTCCCAGCCCCCCTGCTCTAACCCACTAGCGCTGCTCCTGAGGACAGAACCCAGGAGTCCTGGTTCCCAGCATCCCCTACTCTAACCCTTTGGCCTCTGTTCCGGTGCCAGTGCAGTGTGAAGACTCCCCAGCGACGGTTGTCATGGTTGCAGGGCTAGTTACCCTTCTGCTCCCCCACCCCCCACAGCGTCTGCCCTCAGGCCTTTACCCCAACCCCACAGAGGAACCCCCCAATTCTCCCACTCGCAGACCGGGCCCTGGGGCTACGGCCCCTGGCGGATCCATCCTGCTTCCCTGGCAGGTCCAGCTGGGCCCAGCCCCATGGCTCTCCAGGCCCTGACACACAGTGACCAGGCAGCTGTTCACTCAAAACTGGCTTTAATCGGGGCAGCATGTGGGGGGGAAGGGGGTTAAACCCACCGACGGGGCGCATCCCTCAGACCCTGCTATGCCGCTCGTTCAGGTGCCAGCTGGATTCCCCCGAGCGACATGCCCGTTCCAGCCCTTGCCTCAGCCCCTCTACCCTCCTGCGTTCCCGGCCCTCTTCCTGCCCCAGGGGTTGCTGAGACGTGGGGTATCTCCAGCCTGCTTGTTTTTCCTGCCAGCCCCCCGTTAAACGAACCCGGCCCATCTGGGCCATACCGGTCCGTCCCAATGGTTCGTTCCCTCCAGCTTCAGCGGCCAGGCACTGGACCCCGCTCTGCCTTGGCCTGCCAGCCTGCTGAGCCCTGTGCCCCATAGATCAGACATGGAGCAGGTCGCTCCAGAGAACGAGCAGCCGGCTGCAGCCAGAGTGGAGGGGGACCCCGCTCCCAAGTGGTGCCGCTGGCTTGTTCTGGGTGCGATCAGCAGTAACCTGGGGGGGCCACGTGTGAGAGCCTGTAGCCAGGGTGGTGTGTGTCTGTGGGGCAGGGGAGAGTCCAGACCTATGAGCAAACCCAGCCTGCGAAGTGGGGGGGCATGAAGCCAGAGGCCATTTTGCCCTTGATCTCAGTGACTGTGGGGTCCGTGTGGCACCCAGTGATCAGGCTGCAGATGCAGCAGCGCAGCACCCAGCCCTGGCCCCAGCTGCTTTGGGGCCCCCTGGGGCTGTGGGAACAGCAATGGCACACGGATGTGGAGGGCCCAGCGCCCTGCAGTGAACCAGGCCGGGCTACGCCACCTGCTGCTGCCAGCCTGGGAGCAAACCAATAATCATCAACAGTCAGAGGAGCCATCGGGCTCCCAGCCAGCACCAGGGCTGTGGGCATGGACCGTGCCAGCCCTACCCTGCTCTAACCACTAGACCCCATTCCCCTCCGTAAACCAGAGATAGAACCCAGGAGTCCTGGCGCACAGTCCCCCCCGCTCTAGCCACTAGACCCCACTCCCCTCCCTAAACCAGAGACAGAACCCAGGAGTCCTGGCTCCCAGCCCCCAGCTCTGTGCACAGGCTACGCTCTGTCTAAAAGTGGTGGCCCTATTTCCCTGAGTCCCAGGACTGAGCTGTGGCGAGTTCTGATCCAAAGTGGCCCTGGTCTTGCCCATCCCCTGCCCCCACCAGTGGATGCTGGGTGCAGCTGGCACCGGAGCTGGAGCAGCACTGGGGGTGGGGGTTGCTCAGTGGGGCTAGCAGGAGGGCAAAGGGTGGGCTGGATCACAACAGAAGGGGGTGGTTCATGGAGGCTGGAAGGTCCTTGGGGGGCAGGGCGGGGTGGGGGAGGCCAAGCCTGCTCAGTGCTGCTCCCCCTTGGGGGGCGGCTTGGCCCGGGTGGCATCCTGGGGGGCAGTGGAGAGGGAGGAGCGGGACATGCTGGCCGTCTCCACAATGTCGATGTCCCGGCAGGTCAGGCAGGCGACCAGCTTCTCCCGGGAGGCGCTGGAGGCGAAGAGGAACTCATAGGAGAGGCCGGCCAGCACCGCGCCCAGCAAGGGGCCGATCCAGTACACCTGGTGGGGGGGGGAAAGGGGTCAGAGAGGGCCCAGTGAGATCCTATACACCTGGCGGGGGGGAGGACAGGGGTCAGACAGAGCCCAGCAAGATCCCGTACCCGGGGGGGATGGGGGGGAACAAAGGTCAGACAGGGCCCAGCGAGATCCCATACACCGGGGGGGCGGGGGAAGACAGGGCAGGTCAGGCAGGTGACCAGCAAGATCCCGTACACCTCGGGGGGGAGGGACATGTGCTCAGGCTCGCGCCCCCCCCCCACGCCCATTACAGGATGCTCAGCTCCAGGTCATGGACCCAACATGGTCTTTGCTGGCTGGGCCAGACCCCCCACCCCGCTGTGCCCCCCCACCCCGCACGCCCCAGCCTGGCTCACCCAGTGGTGGTCCCAGATGCCCGTCAGGACGGCTGGGCCCAGCGATCTGGCTGGGTTCATGCTGCCCCCGGAGAACGTCCCCTACAGAGATGGGGAGGGGGGTGAGTGGACATTGTGCAGGTGTGGGAGGAGTCGGGCCCATGGAGCCATAAAGCCTGGGCCAGCGGATGAGGAACAGCCCCCCAGAGCCTGGCTCGGGGGGAGGGAAGTCGGCCCCAGGGCTCCTTTGCCCCCCGGGACCCTGCTGGCCCAGCCGTGCCCTCCCTCGGGGTGGGGGAGTCTCTTACCGCGGCCAGCGCTCCGGCTGTCATGGAGAAGCCGATGGCTAGGCCGCCTGGCTCACCCGCCCCCCGGCGCCGCTGGTCCTCCACGGCAAAGATGGTGAAGACCAGCTGGAAGGTGGAGAAGGTCTCCATGGCGAGCGCCTCCCCAGCGTTGCTCTCGCTCCTCACCTGCGCCCGGGACAAGATGGCAGCTCACACCTGGCCCCGGCCCAGCCCTCAGGCCACATGGGCCATTGGGTGCTCACCCCTGGGGGCGTCAGGGGCTGTGTTGGTGACCCAGCAGCGAGAGGTCTGGGGGGTCCCCATTGGGCTGGGGCGGGACAGTCAAGAGGGGTCAAATTCGGGGTCCAGTCAAGGCGGGATCCCTGCTTCCCGGGCATGGGAAGGTGGGAGTCTGACAGGTGGCCCTGCCCACAGGGCCGGGGTAAGACACTACAATTGGGGGTCAGGGTGGCACTACCAATGGGCTGCAGGGGGTTCAGGGTGGCACTCCCAATGGGGCACAGGGCATTCAGGGAGGCATGGCCAATGGGGCTGGGGCAGCACTGCCAGTGGAGGACTGGAGCAGCATTGCCAATGGGGCGCTTTGAGGTTCAGGGTGGCACTGCCAATGGGGCGCTGGGGGTTCAGGGTGGCACTGCCAATGGGGGGGCTGGGGCGGCACTGCCAGTGGGGGCTGGGGCAGCATTGCCAATGGGGCGCTGGGGGGTTCAGGGTGGCACTACCAATGGGGGGTGGGGTAGCACTGCCAATGGGGGGGCCGGGGTGGCACTGCTGTCCCCCCAGAAGGCAGGTGTACCCTGTATCAGTAGCCAGGGCACACGCGTCTCTCAGGCCCACCCAGGGCCCGGTTACCCAGCTCCCGCAACGCCCAGGGGCCCCAGACAGACCCCAGGAGCCGGGGAGCCCAGGGCCCAAGGGGCAGCTGGGACGGGAGCCCCTGCGACCCGGCTCAGACACTCACCCTGGTGACGAGGTGGCTGGTGGCTGCAGTGGGCAGCACCAGGTAGACAGCGGCCGAGGCCAGGACGGCGCCCAGGCACTGGGCCAGGACGTAGGCGGCTCCGCGCAGGGCGTCCAGCTTGCGGGTGCAGAGCAAGGCCAGGGTGAGGGCTGGGTTGGCCTGGGCCCCGCTGACCTCGCCGAAGCAGTGAGCCAGCCCCACGGCCGCCAGCCCGGCCGTCAGAGCCGGCTGCAGGGCGAGTGGGGCTGTGACGCGCCCAGGGCCACCGGGGCACGAGGCCCCCAGCACCAGCCAGACGAAGATCAGGGTGGCAGCCGCCTCCGCCAGCAAGGAGCGCCAGAACCGCCGGCTCCGCAGCTCCTGGGGTGGGGGGAGACAGTCAGCAACCAGGTGGGGGGGAACCATGGCAACAGATTTGGGGGTGTCTGGTCCCATGGCAACGGGTGGGGGGTCTGGAACCATGTCTGCAGAGGGGACACTGTTGGGAAGGCAGGTCACAGGGCAGGTGGGTGAATATGGACAGATGGACGGACACGGGTGGGTGGATATGGGTGGACGGACACAGGTGGGTGGATATGGACAGATGGATGGACAAGGACAGGTGGGTGGATATGGACGGACGGACAGGGACATGGGCTGGTGGGTGGATATGGACAGATGAATGGGTGGGTATCGACGGATGTGGGTGGGTGGATATGGATGGACAGAGGGACACGGGCAGGTGGGTGGATATGGATGGACGGACATGGATGGGCGGGGTGGACATGGACGGATGGGTGGATATGGACAGATGGACACAGGTGGGTGGATATGGACAGATGGATGGATGTGGGTAGATAATGACAGATGGATGGACATGGACAGGTGGGTGGATATGGATGGACGGACGGATGGGCAGGGAGTACAGAGAAGTTCTCCCAAACGTCCCAGGTGCCCCATAGCCAGGGCTCAGCTGCCCGCTGGGTGCTGGAGTGAGGGCGAGGTGGGCAGCCCTTACCTCGCCAATGGCCATGCTGCCCGGCTGGCTCCTGAGGGCTGTGCTCTGGGAGACACAGGGTGCTGCGCTGCTCTCCCTCCAGGGATCCTCAGACCCCCCTCCCTCCCCTCCGGGCCAGGCTCCTCTTAAAGGTACAGCAGCCACGGGCTCTGGGCAAGGGGCTGGAGGGGCATCGGGGCAGAGCCCAAGGGTGCCCGCTGGGCAGAGGGGGCAGCAACGTTTCCAGGGACCCCTGCTCCTGGGAATCCCCCAGTCTCATTAACCGAACCCACAGCAACCAACTTCCACCCACACATGCCACTCTCCTGACCCACAGCCCCCTGCCACTCCTGCCCTGGGCCCCCTGTCACCTCCAGCTCTGCTGGTGCTCCTCGCTCCCAACCCACAGACCCCCCACCATTCCAGCCCTGGACCCCCCATCACCTCCAGCTCTGCTGGTGCTCCTCACTCCCGACCCACAGCCCCCCATTATTCCAGAATTCAGCTTCTCCAGAGCAGAAACTGCCAGCATTTATTGGGGACCCGGGCGGATGTGGGCTGTCAGGACCCAGCATGTCCTGTGGCCGTGGGGAGAGCTGGGTGTGCCCCCAACGCCCCCGGAGCAACTCCCAGGTGCCACGGCAGCCTGTGCGCTGGGTGAACAACTCCTGGGCCCAGGACCTGACACCTCCCGGGCCCAGGACCTGACACCTCCCAGACAGGGAGGCTGCTCATGGAAAACCTCGGCTGCCCTGGGAGCGTCACTGCGCCCCGGGACTCAGCTGGTGCCAGGCTGGCCAGAGTCAGCGGGACCTTGGGCAGCAGAACTGGGACCACGGAGGGGGGCTGAGGAGGAGCAGCCCCCTCGGGTCTGGAATAGCCAAGACAGGGTGGGGGGAGCTGGGGTTTGCGATGGGCAGGGCCAGGGTCAGGTTGGGTGGGATGGGCAGGGCCCGGGGTGGGGGTGGGGTGAGATCTGGGAATGAGCAGGAGTCGCGGGGGGGGGTGTCCGACTCCCAACCTGAAAGCGGTGGGGGGGGGAGTTGGTGACTCAGGTGCCTGGAAACCAGCGGGTGGCATGGCAACCTGCCCCTTTGAATCTCAAACAGGAGCCAAAGGCCCTTCTGAAGGGGGTTGTCACGACGACCATTGTTCAGGGCTGGGATTCTTCCTCCTACAAGAGATGAAAGGAGAGAGGAAGGGGGGCTACAGAGCCAGGGGCAAGAGAGAGGGTGTGTGTGAGGGCACAAGGGAGGATGCAAATGAGTGTATGAATGGTGAGTGTGCAAATGAGTATACATGGGGCAAGCATGCAAATGAGTGTGTGAACAGTGAGTGTGCAAACAAGTGTGCAAGTGGACAGTGTGAAAATGGCCGTGCAAGGGCACGAGGGAGGCAGCGTGTGTCTGAGTGATGCTGCATTGAGCAAGCCTGCCTGGCCGGGTAGGGCAGGTGGGTGAGCGAATGCACATGGAAGCGTGCACAGGTGAGTGTGCGGAAGCAGGGGGAGGTGGGGATGGAATCAGGCTTGCAAGGAGCAGGGACGGGGCTATGGGGCTGGGTGCCCTGTGATTGGGGGTGCGAGTCTCCTCTCACGCTGCTGTCACACCCATGTACCACGAGTCCAGCAGAGCCCAGCCCCAGCACAGGGGGGCACCGATCACAGGGGGCCTCTGGAGACGCCACTAGCACCAGTGCCCCAGGTGAGCACACCCGGAGACATGGGGGAGCATCCGCAGGCGCACTGGGCGCATGGGTCTCCGGATGAACATGTACCTGTATCAATCGCCCCATATTACAGACAGGGAAAGTGAGGCGCAGAGGAAGCAATTTCTATTGGTGCAGCTGTGATAGAACCCAGGAGTCCAGCCATGGTGCAGGAGGGGGACAGCACTGGGCCACCTGGGCTTTAAACTCCCTTTGACTGGAGGCCACCGGAGCCATCCCTGGAGAATTCCTCCATGCTTCCCCCCCAGCATTGCCTCCCCTGCCCCCCAAGAGCTCCAGCTGGTGTCAGCGGGGCTTTAGAGCTGAAGCACCTGGCTCAGCAAAAGCTGGGGGTGCGGCGGCCCCAGGCTGACCCCGGCCGGTGCTATGGTTGCCCTATTCTTCCTGCCATTCTCTGCCTGGCGCGTGCTGACTTGCTGCAAAGAGCCAGAACAATCAGCAGCCTCAATAGCTGAAACAAAGCTCCCCTCTTCCCCCTCCCGCTGCCACCCAGCTGGGACTCCAGCCTCCCCAACACACCCACATTGGGCAGGCAGCCCTGTCAGGCCCCATCAGCATCAAACGCCAGCCCAGCGAGGGCCCAGCTCTGCCCATCACTGCTGCAGCCCACGCCATGCCCGTCCATGGGTGGGCACTGATGTTACTCTCACTGTGCCAGCTCCCTGCCTGCCCCAAACACAAGGGTGCCCATTGTTGGCATCTCCACCTTCCACTCGTCCCTGTGCACACACCTCCACAGCCACAAGGGCTAGAAACTTACTTGTTCTTTACATAGTAAGGCTAAAATCATCCCAGATCCACACAACTCTGTGACGAACTGGGACTGTTCCTAATGTTTGCTCTGAATACTGTGTTGGTGCCTCAGTGTCCCCTAGGCAGTTCTTAAGTATCTGGCAGAGCAAAGGGCCAGTGCAACCTAATGCCGGCACTCTGTCTCCTAGCAACTGATGGCCTGGGCCCTCCTCTGCAAAGGTGCCAACTGTAGGTGTTGGAGACAAAGGGATCAGGTGACCTCCTGGCCCGGAAAGGGGCTGCAGCAGAGAGGAGGGGCTGGAGGGGTTGGTTAGTCTGGAGGGCCTGGGGACTAGGAGTGAAGGGCAGACCTAGGGGTCTGGCTCACGGCCCCCCAGAATGACCCGCCGAGGGGTCTGGTTCCTGTATCTTACAAGCTTTGATTTTGACTCTGTTCCTGTCATCGAATAAACCTCTGTTTGCTAGCTGAGAGTGCACGTCTGACTGCAAAGTGGTGGGTGCAGGACCCTGTGGCTTCCCCAGGACCCCGCCTGGGTGGGCTCGCTGTGGGAAGCACACGGAATGCAGAGGATGCTGAATGCTCCAAGGAGAGACCCAGGAGGTGAAGACGTGTGAGCTTCTTGCCCTGAACAAGTCTGCTCCAAGGGGAGGAGGCTCCCCAAAGTCCTGAACTGGCTGTTGTGGGGAGCAGTTCCAGAGCATTTGCCCGGGGACTCCGTGACAAACTCCAGGAGCTGGGCCTTTAAGGAAAACAATAATTATCGCGAGATTTATGAGAAGATCAGGAGAGCTGGCTCACTGGTCGTGTGCGGAACGAATGGTGGTGTTCTTCTGGGGGAGGCTCTGATTTTTGGGAGACGTATGCTGGAGATTCCAGCTGCTGTAGAAAAACATCATTAGTGTGTTAACTGGAAAGGGTGCAGAAAAGAGCCACCAAAATGATTTAAGTGCTCCCCTACCCCTAATCAATCAGAGCTTGTCCACGGAGAGGCACGGCTCTACAACATGCCTGACACAACAGCAAGAGATTCACAGTTAGGGTGACCAGATGTCCCGATTTTATAGGGACAGTTCTGATATTTTTGGGCCTTTTCTTTTTTAGGTGCCAATTACCCCCACCTCCATCCCTATTTTTCACACTAGCTGTCCGGTCACCCTAATTACAGTGTATAGCACCTTGGCGGGGAGACACACCAGACATCTAGTGGAGACAGGCAGAACAAGAAACAAAGCGGTAGCTGAAACCAGACAAGTCCTGGCTCCTTCCCCGCCCAGCTCTAACCCCGGACCCCGCTCCCCTCCAGAGCCGGGGAGAGAACCCAGGCGTCCGGGCCCCCTGCTCCCCCTCCCAGAGCCGGGAGAGAACCCAGGCATCCAGGCCCCCCTGCCCCTCTCCAGAGCCGGGGAGAGAACCCAGGCGTCGGGACCCCCTGCTCCCCTCCCAGAGCCGGGGAGAGAACCCAGGCGTCCGGGCCCCCCTGCTCCCCTCCCAGAGCCGGGGAGAGAACCCAGGCGTCCGGCCCCCGCTCCCTCTCCCAGAGCCGGGGAGAGAACCCAGGCGTCCGGGCCCCCCTGCTCCCTCCCAGAGCCGGGAGAGAACCCAGGCGTCCGGGCCCCCCTGGCTCCCCTCCCAGAGCCGGGAGAGAACCCAGGCATCCGGCCCCCTGCTCCCCTCCCAGAGCCGGGGAGAGAACCCAGGCGTCCGGGACCCCCTGCTCCCTCCAGAGCAGGGAGAGAACCCAGGCATCGGGCCCCCTGCTCCCCTCCCAGAGTCGGGAGAGAACCAGGTGTCCGGGACCCCCTGCTCCCTCCCAGAGCCGGGGAGAGAACCCAGCGTCTGGACCCAGGAAAGGCCCCCTGGCCAGTCCCCTAAGCTGGGCTCTGGACCAGGGCCTTGCCCCGCCCCTTTGTCATATGGGTCAAAGGTCACGCATAGGCCCCGCCCCTGGCTCCAGCGGAAGCCAGGCCCATCCAAGATGGCGGCGCCCCTCGCCGGCTACTTCGCCCGGGTCACGTGAGGTGCGCGGGGCGTTGTCCCGCGCGCCTCAAGATGGGGCGTCCGCGGCGAGCGCTCTGAGGCGGCCGGGCTGGGCCTGCGCGGGGTGGGGCGGGCTCGCGCCAGCGGCCCCCGCCGGAGGGTGGCCCGCCCCCGGAGCCCCGCCCCCGCGGGAGGCCTCAACTCCCCCGAGCACCCGCCACCCACGCCACTCCGGGGGGCCTCCGCCTGGCCAGGCGGCTCCACCCCGCAGGCCCTTCGGGCGGGGACGGGGCTTCCGTGGGCGGGGCCTACCCCTTCGGCGGGCCGCTGGCGCAGAGCCCGCCCCACCCGCGCAGCCCAGCCCGGCCGCCTCAGAGCGCCTTCAGCGCGGACGGCCGGCCATCGGGGAGCCGGACAACCCCCGGCCAACGGGACCCCAGACCGCCACCCCCGTCCTTAGCAGGCACCAGCAGAGCCCAACAGAGGAGGAACCAATAAAAATAAAACACCAACCAAAACAAAGGGCCTGCGGGGTGGGATCCGCCTGGCCAGGCGGGGCCCCCGGAGCTGGCGTGGGTGGGGGGTTGGCTCGGGACTGAGGTCCCCCCGCGTGGGGGGGATGGCTGCCGAAGGGGCTGGCTCTGCCCCCAGGGGTGGGGTGGTGGGTAGTGAAGGCTGCTCGGTTGGGGGGCTGGCTCTGTCCCTGGGGGTGAGGTGGGGGGCCTGGTTCTGAGGTGGGTGGACTGCCCGCGGGGTGACACGGAGGCTGAGGGCTGGATGTGGGGCATGGGGGCTGGCACTTGCCCCCATGGGTGGGAGGTGGGGTTGAAGGCTGGCGTCTGAGGGGGATGAGGTGGGGGCTGGCTTTGAAAGGGTGGGTGCTGGCTGGCCCGGGGGGCGGGCATGAGCTCTGCCCCTGGGGGGGAGGGGGGGGTTGGGACTGCCCCCCTGGGGTGACATGGAGGCTGGGGCTGGCCTGGGGGTGGGGGCTGGCACTGCCCCCCATGGGGTGGCCCGGGGGAGGGGGTCTGGGGCTGCCATGACATCACTTCCTCAGCATTGACCTGCCCTGTTCTTAGGCGCACCCTCCCCCCAGCTGGCGTGGGCCCGGTACCAGCTCTGGACTCTTCATTCCCCCCATCCTGGGATTGGGACCCTAAACCCCATTCTCCCTGCTGGGGCAGTGTGTGGGTGCCCCCCTACCCCCCAAAGCTGGGCTGCCTTTCGAAATGTTGGTGCGACCTTGTCCAGTGGTTTCCCAGTCCCTGATGCATGGCCCCACCCAGCCCCTGAGACTCGCAGCCTGACCTTTCTCCCATTTCTCTGCAACCCACTTCCTGGCCAGCTCACTCTCCTTCCTGAGACTTGGCTCCCACCATGGAAAAGATTAGAGCAGCTGCAGGGACGGCTGTTTTTAAAGGGACGTTGAGCTCAGCCCCGTGGTTATGCTTTGTTTAAGAACCATCTGAGGTTTCATGTGAGTTACTGAGGTTTGCATGGCACAAGCGCCTGGCAGGGCACAGGGATCCTGTCTGGGTGCTCACAGGGGTCCCTGCCCCAGAGACTGGCTTCAGATCGAGAGAAGTGGGCGTTGGGTTCTTTTGATCTGCCTCCTGCTTTAGGATTCACGTTTTTTCCTGCTCCTATGAAGGTTACAAACTTACTGCTACATTTTTTGCTGGGAAGCTGAGACATTCCTGTAAATCAGCTCACTCCAGGCGCCGAGACATTTAGCAACGTTTGGGGGGTTTCCTGACTCGCGATAAAATTGCACGAATTGGCAATGCTGCACTCGTTAATGCACGTATCCTTGCAACGCCCCTTGTGAGAGAGGGAACTGCTATTAACTTCATTCTACTGGTGGGGCAGAAGAGAGATTTTCAAAAGTGACCTGCTTGTAAGACTCAGAGCTGGGTCTGTCTCTTAACTGCGTTTGTGCGGTGCCTAACACAAAGGGGCCCTGATCTCAGGTACGACTGTAACCCTAAAAATGTCAGGTGTAAGCAAAACAGGAAAGGACGCTGAAGTATAATTGTTATTTTGTGTGCCCTTTAAACCAACAGTCTAGCTGCACCAGCCCACTAACGTGAACTATCTTGGTTCGGGTCATCTTGGTGTGGAAGAATTTGCTGTCCTGGTGGATTCTTTCTGTGAACCCTCAGTGAAGCTTCTCCTTGTCTTTTTTCCTCTCCCGCAGACATCAGTTTCAAGCTAGATGAGCGAACGGCTCACAGCAGCCTGGATCTCTCCAAAAAAGGCACCAGCATCGTTTACTGCATGCTGGGGATTGACCCAACCAAGGTCCCCCAGAACCCTGAGCGATTTCGGGAGTGGGCAGTGGTGCTGGGGGATGCTGCCTTGTCCAGCGGCCAGCACTACTGGGAAGTGACAGTCAAGCGTTCGCAGCAGTTCCGTATCGGCGTGGCTGATGTGGACATTTCCAGGGAAGGGTGCATTGGGCATGACGACCACTCCTGGGTGTTTGCGTATTCCCACCGCAGGTGGTACGTCATGCTGTCCAACGAAACCACCCCCATCCGCAACATCGGCAACCCCGAGCGCGTAGGGCTGCTCCTGGACTACGAGGGCAGGAAGCTCAGCCTGGTGGACGTAGGCAAGCAGGTGTTAATCCATACCCTGGCCACGGAGTTCCAGGGGCCTGTGGTGCCTGCGTTTGCTCTCTGGGATGGGGAGCTGCTAACTCATTCTGGGTTGGATGTGCCCAAGAACCTCCAGGACAGTTAACGGTCAACCCCAGAGCCTGGGATGTCTGGACATGTCCTTCTGTAGGGAAACCCTTCCACGATGCTTCAGCGTGAGGCAGAGAAAGGGATTTGTCAGTCCCCTCACCCTGCTTGGCCCAGAGGGGGCGCTCTCCAGGCAGCTCGAGAGCTTGCTTTCCCCTTGGGAAGGAGCAGTCCCTGCTCAGCCCCAGCTGGGAACCCTGGAGCAGAGAAGACCCCCGCTGCCCGGGGGATCAGGCAATCCTGGACTTGTTTCCCTTCTCCATCTCAGCTGGTCCTTAGGAGCTTTATGGGCATCTGCCACTCCTGTGCCAAATGCCCTGCCGACCCCTGCGCCAGCCTCACCCAGTGCCCCGTTTGGCAGATTTGGATTTGAATGACATGAGGATTTGCTGGAGGGAGCGAAGTGTCACTGTTGCCCCCTTCTATCTCAGGGAGGGGAGGACAGTTGGGCTGCACCCAAACCTCTCTGGAAACCTAGATCCCGTTCCCCTCCTGTGTCGGCAAATGAGGCTGTTACGCTTCTGTTTCCACAAGTGCTTTATTAATACACAGCCCAGGAACCAGCTCCCTCTTCTCCCACAGCATCCCTCCCAAAGCTGTCCTCACTCCCCCGCCCCACTGCCTAGAGCCAATCAGCAGGCCCCAGGGACGAGCAGCCAAACAGCCTGGGGCCGATGCTGCCACATGGCTGTTCCTAGGTGCAGGGGAAACCCAGAAAGGTGCATTAGTTTGGGCAGGGACTTTGTGTCTGTAGCTTTGCTCTCAGCCATGGCTTGTCTGGCTTAGCTGGGGGAGAGGGAACAGTGCTACCCCCCCACCCCATTTGCCTCTGCCCCGTCACAATCCTCCAGGACAGGGGTGGCCGACCTGAGGCTGAGAAGGAGCCAGAATTTACCAATGTTCATTGCCAAAGAGCCACAGTAACATGTCAGCAGCCCCCCATTAGTTTCCCCCACGTCCCCCACCCGCCAGCAGGACCTAACCCTCCTTTCCGGTGCCTCCCGCCCGCCACAATGAGCTGTTGTGTGGTGTGCAGGAGGCTCGGGGGGCAGGGGGGAGGAGGATGAACAAGGGTGCCGCAGACTCAGGGGAAGTGGGGGAGGCCTTGAGGGAAGGAGTGGAGTGAAGCTGGGGCCTGGGGCAGAGCCAGGGGTTGAGCAGTGAGCACCCCACCCCGGCACATTGGAAAGTTGGCACCTGTAACTCCAGCCCCGGGGTCGGTGCCTAGACAAGGAGCCACATATTAACCTCTGAAGAGCCACACGGTCACCCCTGCTTCAGGGGAAGGTCCCATCCCTCAGCAGCCCTGGTGCATCCAGCTACATTCACACAAACCCAATTCTCTTGGTGGTGCTTTGCTGACTGTGTGTATTGGCGACCTGGTGGGTCTCCCCTGTAATAAACCGGAAAATCCTCAGCGGCGTGTGTCCCTTCTCTCTGCGCTGGTGCTGCTCTGCTGACGCAACGTGCCTCTCCCTAAACAGTGCCGAAGCGCAGCCTGGTCGGTCTGTCTGCGCCTCTGCCCCCCATAGCTCTGCTGGTGCCCCTCACTCCCAACCCGCAGCCCCCTGTTCAGTAGGGGTCCATCTTCCCAAAAGCCAGAATCTTGCTCTCAGATAAGGTCCCAATCCTCCCTTCCTATGTTGCACTAGGCGCTCCGGTCCTGCTGCATGAGGAGAACAAAAAGCCCCTCCGGCCCCTAAGGAGCTCGCAGTCGAAGTGCGCGGACAGACCTGGCCAGAGACTGGCCATGCAGAAGCCTCAGTGTGTACTATGCGAGTACTGCAAGAATCAAGTCATGGGGCTAAGAAGACGTGTGTTAAACCACTGTGCCAGCTACCGTTCTCTGCCTTCGTCTGTACGTGACGCTCCCTGGGGAGGCAGTGAGACCCTCTGATCTGACTACTACGGGGAGAAATAACCAGCACCCACAAAACGATCATTGGGAAGGCAAATCCACGTGCTGATCTCAGAGACCCACCCTCACCCCAGAAACAGGCTGGTCTGGACTTGCAAGGTCAGGGACAGGTAACACTAGATCAACCCTGACAGCTGTTTGTCCCACTTCCTCTTAAAAATCTCCTGTGCCGGGATTGCACAACCTCCCTTGGAAGCCCGGGTGGGAACTATCTGGAGAGTTAGAAAGTTTTTTCTAATATCCTAAACCGTCCTTGCTGCAGATTAAGCCCATTGCTCTTGTTCTCCCTTCTGTGGATGTGGAAAACAATTAGTCACTGTCATTAGAACAGCCCTCAGCGCATTTGCGGACTGTTCTCAGGTCCCTCCATCAGTCGGCTTTTCTCAAGACTAAACCTGCCCAGTCATTTTAACCTTTCCTCGCAGGTCAGGTTTTCTCAACCTTTGATCATTTTTGTTGCCCTTCTCTGGACTCTCTCCAATTTGTCCACATCTTTCTTAACATGCGGCACCCAGAACTGGACCCAGTTCTCCAGCTGGGGCCTCCCCAGGGCTGAGTAGAGCAGGACAGTTACTTCCTGTGTCTTACGTATGAGGCTCCTGTTAATACAGCTCAGAATATTAGTCTCTTGCAGCTGCATCTTCAACTTGTGATCCACTCGACCCCCCAGATCCTTTTCAGCAGGATGACCGCCTAGTCAGTTATTCCCCCCTTTGGAGTTGTGCGTTTGATTTTTCCTTCCTAAATATAGTACTTTGCATGTGTCTTTATTGAATTGCATCTTGTTGATTTCAGACCAATTCTCTCATTTGTCAAGGTTGTTTTTAATTCTAATCCTGTCCTCCAAAGTGCCTGTAACTCCTCCCAGCATGATGGTATCCGCCAATTTTGTAGACATCCTCTCTATTATCCAAGTCATTAATGAAAATATTGAATAGTACCAGGCCCAGGACTGACCCCTGGGGGACCCCAGGAGATGCGCTCTCCCAGTTTGATAGCAAACCATTGATAACTGCTCCGAATACCGTCATTCAACCAGTCGTGGACCCATCTTAGAGTAATTTAATCAAACTGGATCTCCCTGGTTTGTTTATGAGAATGTCACGTGGGCCATGCAGAAGGAAATTAGGTTGGTTTGGCATGAGTTGTTCTTGACCAATCCATGCTGGCAGCTCCCTATAACCCTGTTATCCTCTACGGGCTTATAAACAGATTGGTTAATCATTTGTTCCAGTGTCTTTCCTCTTATTGAAGTAGGCTGATTGGTCTGTCACTTCCCAGACCCTCTTTTTAAAGGTAGGTTCTGTGTTTGTCCGTCTCCAGTCCTCTGGGACCTCCCCTGTCCTCCAGGAATTGTCAAAGATAATTGCTTCAGCTAGTTCCTTAAGTGCCCCGGGATGAATTTCATCAGGCCCTGCCAACCTGAATACATTTAAGGTATCTAAATATTCTGTATCTTAGGCTTTCCCTGTTTGGGGTTGTTGTTTAGCGTGTTGAGCATCCGGTCACCATTAATGTCTTTAGTGAAGACCAGGGTGGATAAAAATCTAATATTTTTTTAATAAAAATTGGATTTTTTAATTTAAATTGGATTTTTTTAGTAAAATGCTTTCTGAGGAAAAACTGTCTAAAGATACATTCTAGTTCAAAGAGAGCTCACCATGGAATAGGGATTGTAAATTCTAATTCTATAGTATGAGACAATATAGTCATGTAATGTTTAAGAAAAGTTTCGTAAATGAGTCCCAATAGCTCATGGATTAGGGACCCAATCTTATGGGGCTCCAGGGGCTTCTGTATAGATTTCGGTTAATTTTTCTATCTACCCAATGGGACTCAGTGCTCAGTCTAGAAGATACCATCAGAAAGGCTTAGTTTTGCAGCTCTCAGACTGTGGATATGTGTCTCCAGAGATAATGTGGTTGTTAACAGCAAAAATGTTTTTAAAGAAATACTATAGAGAGGTGAGAAATAACAGACCTCAGCTCTATCATACCTCTGCAAATTTGGGTACACAGAGTCAATCCCTTACCTCTCTCTAAAGTGCAAAGTTTCCAAAAGTTCAATGAATAGAAGATGGTTGGGGGTGGAATAGATCTGGACAAGGAGGAGAAGTCTGGAGATCAATGTGAGAAGGGCAAGACAGGCAGTAGAAATAAAAGTGAAACTGAGCAGCATATTCCAGAAGTCTTGAGGGCTTTCTGCATGTAGCCTTCACTGATTTGAGATCTACCATCCATTCTCTCGCTAGAAGGGAAAACCTACAATGGCTGCAGGCTGTAAAAGAGACCCGGTTTGGGAATAAGAACCATTCAAGAAATAGATATTTGCTGGTGATGTTTTAAAGAAAGTCCTACTGGTGAACTGGTGAAAGTCACTTAAGCACTTGGATTCAGAGACTGTTGAAGTGATAATCTCACTTTTAACAGCAGTAGCTTCTTCTGCTGGTGTAGAGAGAATATTTTCTTCCTTTGGACTAACTCATTCCAAACTGAGAAATCGTTTGGGACCTGAAAAAGCAGGAAAGCTTGTTTTTCTTCGCCAGATTATGAACAAACAGGAAAACGAAGGTGAAGACGATTGAGTTCGCTGCAGAAGCCAATATTTTAAGTTTCTTGTGTTGACCTGGCTGACATAGTTGATTTAATTTTTGTTTTGATTTTTTTAATATCTCATTTAGCTATTTTAGTTTAAAACAATTTTAACAAAAACAAACCTGATTTTAAAAATCTTGAACATTTAAGTAAATTCAAAAATTCATATGCTTGTTTTAAAATATTGTTTGCTGTTGAAGAAAACAAATCCAGAATACTTAACGTTGTTGTTTTAGTTCAATAAAACAATGTAAATCTCTGTCTGGTGATGTTCTCCTCCTAATACAGCATGGCAAGAAAATCCTGCAAATATTAAAGATTAACCTGTTGAACTGGAGATAGTTCCCCTCCCAATGACTTCATAAATATCTGTGTCAATTACCTTTGGTAAATGAAATAACCAAACAATCATTCATTTTCTGATATAGCTGTAAAACTAATCTGAAAAGTTTTCAAAATAAATGACTCTAGCAATGGATACTGTGTACCTTCTAAACACGAAACCTTCATCTATCTCTGAGTTGTGAACAATGGGTATTAAGGTTATAACAACCACCAAGATGCACTTTTATGTAGGAATCCAAAATTAAATTGACTCTTCCTGACTGTTGATTTAGATCCAATCCACCCTGGTGAAGACTGAAGCAAAACACGTGTTAAACCCCTCAGCCTTCTTGATGTTGTCAGTGCTTAGCTCTCCTTCCCTACTGAGCAGAGGACCTCCACTTTCCTTCATCTTTCTCTTGCTCCTACTGGATTGAAAGAACCTCCTCTTACTGCCTTTTATGTCGCTTGTGGGGTGTAACTTTCCCTCCCTGCTGGTGCTCGTCCTTTGTGCTCCTCCTTAACCATTGGGCCGTGTTTCTACTTTTGGTAGGATTTCTTTTTGACTTTCAGGTCATCAGCGAGCTCCTGGTGGAGCCTCCCTGGCTTCTGTCCGTTCTTCCCTTCCCATGCACCCACCCGGCCAGGAGATGTGTGTATCCCCCTACTGATCCTTCTGCTGCTGTTCATTCCCTCCCATCCCTTTGGGGCAAGGGAAGCACAGAGCCTGCTGGCTGTGCCCATGCCAGGAGAGGGGACCCCCCCCCACCTCCTCTTCCAGGGGCGCTGGCTCCAGGATGTCCTAATGGAGCGCAGGGCTGAGGCTGCCTCTCAGCCTGGAGCAAAGGGGGGCTGGGGTGTCAGGCATCCCCAGCCAGGCCTGTCCTGCCCCTTTAAGGGAGCTGGGAGCAGCTGTGTGACAAGTACCCAGCACAAGTGGGAAGGGAGGGACCAAAGGGTGTGTGGGGGGGGAGGGGGGGATTGACACAGGTTCTGGCCTATCAGTGAGGGAAAAGGCTAGGGGGAGAATGGGAAGGACCCAATGGGGATTAGAGGGAGGGGATCCAGGAACACCCCCCCCCATCTTTTCCAGTCTCCCTGTGTCACATAGGGGAAAGGGCCATGCAACTAAGATTTTGGGGGAGGGGGCAGGGCTGGGGGGTTGCTCTCCAGGGGCAGAAGGGGCAGTGCTGGGGGGGCCCAACCCAAGGGGAACACAAAGGGGAGGGTGTGCAGATTTGGGGTCTAGCTGCACCCCTGATTTTCGGTACATGTTGCTTAGTGTTTTCCTTGCAAAGGGGAGAAGACAGACAGACACCCCCACCCCCAGCTCGTGCTCCTGGCCCTAAACCTCCCTAGCCCTGCCCCGTCCCTGCTCCCCGCTCTGAGTCCCTTTGCTCAGTGTGTGTGGGTGACCTGTTTGTATTAGGGAAGCGCCGGAGAGGCCTGGCCAGGGTAGGCTGCACCAGGCGGTGCCCAGAGAGGAAAGGCCCTGCCCCAAGGCGCTCAAGATGAGACAGAGGGTGGGTGCAGCCAGGCAGAGGAGACAGCATGCCAAGGTGTGGCCAGAACCCCCCAGCTGCCTGGCCAACCTCTGAGCCTTGACACCGTGTGACCCCCCCTACCACCCCCAGGCTGGAGCGTTCCCAGGGGAAGGCCTGATTCTGCAAATGGGTCCATGGAGAGTGCTGCAGATCTCAGGAGCAGCACTGACGCCTCGGGAGTGGGGGTGGGAGTTTGGAAATCTGTGCCTGTCAAACTCTGATCCAAGCAAGGAAAGCGCCCTACCCCACCCCACCCCACCCCGCAGGCTACCGGCTTCCCAAAGCGCTGTTATCTGAAGTAGGGAATAAAGGGGATAGAGAGACAGACTTAAAGGCATTTTAGTTTGTGGTGGCAGCATGTCCTAGTGGCTAGAGCCTTGGACAGGGGCTTGGGAGACCTGCCTTTGGGCAAATCACTTTCCCCTCTCACCTGTAAACTCCTTGAGCCAATAAACTGCCTCTCGCTAGCGGGACATGCCGCACCCATCACACTGGGATTCTGCTCTACATGTGTTCTCATCCAGCCCTCCGCCAGATGGCGTGGAACATCCTGAGCACACCGGGGGAGGAGGGGGGGAATTAGCCTGTGGAGCTCTCTGCCACATGATGCCACGGAGCCAAGAATTTAGCAAGACTTAAAGGGGGGTGCGATGTTTCTGGGGAGGACAGGAATAGCCAGAGTTAGAAGAGCTGATGCTAACACAGATTTTTGGAAGGGAGATCAAACCTCCCGCTCCAGGATTAAAAACAATCTCTTAGAGGTTAGAATGAGACCTTCACAGAGGCTTGATTATCCCACATCTGCCTCTGGCCACTGTCTGAGGCAGGATACTGGTGCAGATGGACCAGGGGTAAGGAATTCAGGGGGAAAATCACTCTGGGTCTAGTGGAGCAGTTCCTGCAACCCTACAAAAACAAACCACAGCGGCTTTTCCAAGCTTTTCTTCCATTCTAGTTGTGTGTCATCACCTGAGGAGTGACGCCCTCCCCCCCAGCTGTGACCCGGGCACAACACAGAGTAACAACACATGGGTAAAAAATGTGTGGCCGTCTGGCTTGGGCCTTGTGTGTTTAATGGGAAACAGACGCTGGTTTTCTAACCTCAGCAGCTGACGGTTCTGGGCTGCTCTGAAACGCCCCCTGGTTCATGCGCACGTAAATATTTATTGCATCAATACAAGCTAGCCAGTAACCAGCCCAGGTGGCCAGCTGGCCGTTGCTCTTTTCAGACCCAGACCTCCCAGCCTGCTTGCTCTCTCGGTTTGGCAGGTGAATTTTATGCTTCGAGGGGGAGGCAGAAGAGAAGAGTTGAAGGGTTGCTTGGCGCTGGACAGCCTGGTCCCCGTCCTCTCCCTGCCAAGGGAGGTCAGGAATTACCCCCACCCAGGAAAGGGCACAGACTGGGAATAGAACCCAGGAGTCCTGGTGTTCAGTTCAGGGCCTTTGCTGCAGGATCACCTTTCCTTCACTTAGGGATTTCAGTTCTCGTCAGACATGCAGCCCCATTGCAGGGGGGGCAGGTTCTGGTTTAGCTGCTGAGACCTAACACATCCCACCCGATATTTAGGGGTCTGCAGACTAATTTTGCCACTCTTAGGTTTCCTTAGGGGACTAAAACCCTGTTGATTTTTACAGAGCCTTTTGAACCATGGGAGGCAGGTCCCATCACGCAGCAGAGGCAGCAGGTTTAAAGTGCCTTCACCCCACGCACGGTCAGCCTGTGGAACTCCCTGCCAGGGGATATTGTGAAGGCCAAAAGTACAACTGGGTACAAAAAAAGAATGAGCTCCGTTTGTGGAGGAGAGGCACCCCAGTGGCTGTTAGTCACAATGGTCAGGGACGCAGCCCCGTGTGCTGGCTGTTGTAAATCCATGGGATGCCCACATCGTGAATAGGGCCTGCAGATGTGGTCGCCCCTTCTCAAAAAAGATCTAATGGAATTGGGAAAGGTTCAGAAAAGGGCAAGAGAAATGACTAGGGAGATGGAACAGCTGCCATACGAGGAGAGATTAATAAGACTGAGACTTTTCAGCTTGGAGAAGAGACGACTAAGGGGGAATATGCTAGAGGTCTGTAAAATCATGACTGGTGGGGAGAAAATAAATAAGGACGTGTTCTTTACTCCTTCTCATAACACAAGAACTGGGGCCACCAAATGAAATTAACAGGCAGCAGGTTTAAAACAAAGAAAAGGAAGTATTTTTTCATACAACGCACAGTCAATCTGTGGAACTCCTTGCCAGAGGATGTTGTGAAGGCCAAGACACCAACAGGGTTTAAAAAAGACCCTGGAGCTCATGGAGGACAGGTCCATCAATGCTATTAGCCAGGCTGGGCAGGGATGGGGTCCTTGGGCTCTGTTTGCCAGAAGCTGGGAATGGGCGACAGGGGATGGATCACTTGATGATTCCCTGTTCTGTTCATTCCCTCGGGGGCCCCTGGCACTGGTCGCTGTCGGCAGACAGGACACTGGGCTGGATGGACTCTTGGTCTGACCCAGTGCGGGTGTTCTTATGTAACTTACTGCCCAGGTGGGGCGCACCTTGACACCCCACTAGGTGGCACCATTCCTCCTCCGTTTCAGTGCCCAGAGGTTGGTATCCCTGGGTTGCAGGCAGGATCGGGCAGTTCTGCTGAGGATTTGGGGTGGGATCATGGGGTTGTGGGGTTGGCTGTCTCTCCACCTGGCTTGGGGGGGGATGGGCACACGTAGCGCTCCTGGCCCCACCTGCCAGGAAAGGAATCGCGATGCCCAACGGGCTGGGAAGTAGTTTCTGAGCCATGTGGCATCTTGCCAGCTGGGGGAAAATGGAACGCCGTCCTGCCCAAACCCAGCACTCTGCTCCACCATGGAGGCACCACAGAGCCGGGCAGAGCAGCTGGGTTATGCCAGGCAAAGTGCCACCTTAGGGGAAGGGAGGAACTCACCTGCTTTATCCGGTTTCACTGCCCAGCCTAGGGACCCAGGTGTTCTGGGTTGGGGATGCCCAGAGGGCAGGGCTGGTGAATATTTGTACAGCACAGCTTGTTTTCTAACATCAGCTAACCCAGCCTCGCAGTGAGATGGGGATGTACTGTAGTGATGGAGGGTCACTGCCCTCTGCTGGATATTATCAGAGCAGCGCAAGTGTATATCAGAAGCCCTATACTGCTATCAACTAATGGAGATTCTCTGTTAGCTCAGATGCTGGGTCCTGGAGCAGAAGGGTGCCGTTTCAACCCCGCTGTCACCATGTCCAGCATTGAGTGATGACAGGGAAGGTGTGGGGTGGGGAAACAGGCACAGGAGGGCTGACACCCTCAGCGGTAGCACTGGGAATAGAACCCAGGAGTCCTGATGCCTAATCTAGTGTCCTACCCACTGGCCCGCGCTGCCTCTCCTGATGCCAGGTGAGCACATCTACAGAACAGAGCTGATGTCCTAGGCTCCTTTGGCAAGGTCCTGCAGAGTCCATTCCAGCTGGGTGCCAGGATCCAGTTTGGGTCTTCCCCCCCACCTCCCGTTTCTAAGAGAAGTTATGGGCTCAGGACGGGGGGTGGAGTTTGCATTCTAGGCTCCGCCTGGAATGGTGGCAGGGAAATCCTGGACTGGAGTCACTTCCATAATGAGCCATCTGGAATGGACTCAGGCTGCAATCCCAGCTTTGGGCCCCCATCCCGTCAGGCGAGGCCATGCAGGGGGAGTTCAGGGCTGGGTGGAGGGGGATTCGCTCTGATCCTGCTGTAGCCTGGAGGTTCCCATGGTAACCCCTCCACCCCCCAAGACATGGGTAAGCCCAGGGGTGCCCACCAGGGCAGTTCCCCGCCTCGCCCAGAGGGGGACACTGCAGAACACGTCCCCCCGCCCCGCCATTTGTAACTCTTTGGCCTTGCTGGATCTCAGCCTGCGCCCTGGCCACATGTTCCCTGGCTGGCCGGCCTCCAGCACATCTGCAGGGAGCACGGCCCAACGGCTGCAAAACCTGGAGGCCATGACGACAGCAGAGGCCACTCTGGCCTGTTTCCTCCCCCTGGGAGGCCACATCCCAGCTGGGTCCCAGATCCCGAGCCTCCCCCACAACAAGGCACCTGCTGCTGCCCTGGCTCCATCGCCCACCCCCCTGCTCACGTCGTCCCTCTGCAGATTGGAGAGGAGAGGGGGAATCCCCAGAGCCTGACTCCCCCTCCAAAGTTCCCATTCCCCCCCTCCCAAATCCTCCATCAGCTTGAGGACCAATTGGGTTTGATCTGTTGCAAATAGATCCAGCCCTTCCCTCACTTTGTCAGGCCATTTGGGGAACCCCCTGGCTTCGCTTGGGCACTGGAGCAGCCCCCCTGTCTCCTAGGTCACCCAGGGACCACGTGGCCTCCTCCACCATCGGATCTTGAACTACGGCGGGTGTGACCCTATGCAGCTGTGATGGGGTTTAAGACCCCCCTTTGTGTCCCAGAAACAGGCCAGGTCTCATGGGGGGCGGGCAACTGGGGACAGGGAGCTGGGCATCCCGGCATTCTGTGTTGGGGGGCCTCCCCATCCCTCCTCCCCGTAGGGGGCCTCCCGGATCCCACGTCAGCACCTTCCTCTTCCCAGCCCCCCTCGCCCGGGAGCTATGCGAGGAATTCACAAACAATCCGGCTCTTGGCTCAGGGTCTGGCCTGGTGTGTGTGGGGAGATCCGGTTTCCCGGCTCCGGCCAGCTGCGTGGGGAGCCCAGGAATGCGCCGCTGACCCCAGCCAGCCCCCCACCCCTTGTGCCATCTTCCTGGGGCCTAGCCAGGGAAGGAGCAGACAGTCCTGCCCTCCCACCTGGGTTGGGGGAGGAGGATGCTCCAATGTCGGGGGGGGGGGGCCTGAAAGGGCCACACCGAGGGGCATGGTCTAACAAGCGCATACATTTGCATGCATTTTGCTGAGTTGCTTTGTTTCCAAGGCCTGATTTCAGCCTGTTCTGCCCCACGGGCGTTCACCTGTCTCCCCACCTGATCTATTTGTCCTCCAGGCCCCAGGACATCCCAGATCCCACCCTCCGACTCCAGGCCAGGTTTTCCTCCTCGCTCCTCAGGAGGGAGGGGCAGAGCCCGCTACCTGCCTCTGCTGCAGACTGGGTGGGTCCCTGGCCTTTCACCTGCCCCAGCTGCAGTGAAATCCTGGACTCCAATCCTTCGTGGCCTGGGTTGGAGACTGGTTACCCTGCAGGAGGTGTCTGTGGCTGTAACTGGGGCTGGTCCAAGGCCTGATCCCCTCAAACTCTCCAGAGCGAGAGGAGGGGGCAGCTGTCACTCCCGTAGCGGGGAGCAAAGGGTCTGTGCCCTAGTGCTTAGAGCAGAGGGAGCTGGGATTCCCGACTTCTTCCCCTTCTGTCACTGACTCACTGGATGACCTTGGGAAGTCAATCTCCCTGGCCCCTCCATGCCTCAGTTTCCCCATGTCAGATAAGGGTTGCTGATTCCCTGCCCTTGGGGAAGAGCTTTCCATCCAGCCCTCTAATCCATCTGCCTATCCCTCCATCTACAGCCCTATTTCCTTCCCCCCATCCACCGCCTCTAGCCATCCGCCTCTCCATCCATACATACTTTTTTCTCTCTCCTTCCCAGCTCACCCTGCCAGGCATCTGGCTCTAATAGCGTCTCTTCGCTGCAGCTCAGCTCCCCTGGGAACCGGCTGCTCCCTCCCTGGGGCTTCCTGCCCCCCCTCCCCTCCCCAGAGCAGCATCTGCAGCTGGGCCCTTCGTTCCAGCCCTGGAGCTGGGCCGGGGCTGGGTTCCACATCCCCTCCCCTTGACATGGTGCTTCTCTCACCTCCAGGTGCTGGCCCACCATGGGTGACCTCAGAGACCCCCCCACCTGCAGGAGAGACCCCCAAATACCTAGAATCAGCTGCCCTGTGAAACCTCACCCTGAGACCGTAAAGCTCCTCCAGCTGAAAGGAGGTGGGGTGGGTGCCCTGTTCTTGGTGGGGGGGCTTTGTGTTCTGTTCTGCACCCCCAACCAGGGGGCTCTCAGCCTGCATTCCCCACCCAGGATCTCCCCAGCGAGCACAGATGGATGTGGACTGGGGACCAGCTTGCTCCAGGGTGAAGCTGGGCAGGGGACTGCTGATTTTTCCCAGTTCTCCCAGAATCTCAGTGTGATCAGCACCCAATTCCTCACCTCCTGAGCCAGGTGCCTTGGGGCCGGCACACCCTAGAGGGGAAAGGGCCCATGTCCCATTCCCTGCTCCCCCCCGCCCCAAGCCAGCCAGTGCCCACCTGGGGCCGGATCAGAGCTGGCACCCCCTAGAGGAAAGGCCCCATGCCCCAGTCCCTACCCTGCCCCACTCCAGCCAGTCCTTTCAGCTTGGGCCATCTTGATGTCACAGCTGCAGAGAGATGCCAGGGCCAGATTTGCCAGGCCAGGCCCCACAAGTGCACTCCGTGATGGGTTCTGGCCATGCCCAGCTGTCCCTGTCAGGGATCCAGACCCTGCAGGGCCACAATGCAGGGAACCCCCGCCCCAGATGTGGGGGGAGGAAGGGGGTTGTATGGGAGATCTGGACTGGGGACAGCCGGGACTGGTTATTCCTGAGAAGTCAGAGGATGGGGATCTGGTCTGTAGATCAACCCCCCCCACAACTCCAGGAGCTGCTGATGGCTGCAGTCGGATCCTTGGCAAAGGGAGGCACTGGAGGAGGGATATGAGCCCTCAAGGAGGGGCAGAGGGTGCAGCTGGGTACAACATGCCAGGTGCATGGCTGGGACTCCAGCTTCCCATGTGCTGCACAGCACGAGAAGGGTTAAGTCTGTCCCCATCCTGAGCTGGGTGTGTCCCCCACTCCATGGCTCTGGGTGCCTGGGCCTGAGTGGGGGCTCGGGATCCCCGGCTATGGAGAGCAGGGGGCCCCATGACTCTGGAGGGCTCCCCATCCCGCAGTGACTCCTGTGAAAGACACACAAGGTAACACCTAGCGAGGGCAGCGTGGCACGACCCAGCCCAGAGGGGCCGACGCTGAGACCAGCTCGCATGGCTCCTAGGGTGGGGGTGGCCCCAGGGTGACCCCGTTCCTGCCAGGAAGATCCCTCTAGCTGGAGACCATGTCCCTCTCCCCAGAGATGTTAGGCTGAGGCTACCCTCTGTCTACCCCCCCCCAGTGCTGGCCACCAGGGGGTGCTGGCCTGCACCCACCCGCCCCTCAACAGGCCCCAGGTGACACCCTGCCCAGGGCTTCTTTGTTGGGAAGCGCCTGGCTGGGAGATGGGGGGGGGTCTCAGTAGGGGGCACTTTCCCCTGCCAGTCAGTGCTGGCCCCAAGGCCTGTCAGGAATGGGGGTGAGGAGCTGGGCTCACATGGGGGGCCAGCTGGAACAGGGGTGAGAGGCCTGCATGGGGGGGGGAGTGTCTGGGCCTGCCCCAGGGGCGGGGCAGCCAGCTGGAGACAGGGCATAGGGCCCAGCACCCCGAACGCCAGCCTGCTCCTTCCTTCACACCCTGCTGCCAGGCCAGGGCAGGGCCTGACTTCCCGCTGCTGGGTGTGTGCAGCGCCTGGCGCGGTGGCGGCGGGGGGGCAGATGCTGGTTTCTCCCCCCAACTCTCCTAAAGCCGAAACCAGGGCAACACCCACCCCCACCCCAACCCCTTCTGCAAGGCCCCAGCCACCATGGCCCCCCCCGGCCCAGCGGCTACCAATCCCTTGGGCTGGTGGCCCCCCGGGGCCGGCATTATTTCAGGGCCCCCCGCCCGGGGCTGGGCAGCAGGTCAGACTCCTCAGTGGGCCCCTGGGACCGCCCCCCCCGCCCCGTGGGGGAGGAGAACCGGCCCCTCCCTCGCTCCGCGGGCGCTAGGACCCAGCGGAAAGTTGGTCACCCCGGCTCCGGATTCCAGCCTGGCTTCCCTGGGTGTGACGTCAGCAGCAGCCCCGGCCCCCCCGCGCCCCCCCGCCCCGTTCCCAGGCCCGCAGCGCTCGCAGGAAAATGTTACTTTCCGTCCAGCCGCGGGCCGCCGTCGCCACCTTCGGCTACAATAAAACCAGCAAGAAGGTAGGAAAAGCGGCTGCGTCCGGCCCCCCCGGAGAGGAGAAGTGGGGCCCCCCCCTGCACCCCCTGGTAGCCGCGGGCCGAGTTTGCCTTTGTGCGCGGGGAAGTTCAGGGCGCTGCCCCCCCATGCCCCCCCCGGGTGAAGCTCTGCCCCCCCCCGCGCTGCTCCGCCAAGTGTAGGCAGGAGAATCGCTTTTCCGCCCCCCTCCCACCGCTCCCGGGCTGCGCCCCCCACCCCGGAGTGTGGGGTGGGGGGAGCTGATCTCCACCTCGGGGTTCGGGGGCGTCCCCGTGTTCCGGGGAGAGGGGTTGATCGGTGGGTGAATATCCCAGGCAGGCCAGGCCTGGCACCAGATTCCCAGGGAGGGAGGCACGTGGGTGCCAAGGGCGGGGGGGACCCCGTCTGCTCCCCACCTCCCTCGGGCTGTGACTGGCTCTGGGGCTACCTGGGGGGGGGTCTGTGCCCCCCTCGTGGCGGGCAGAACGCGGAGGGGGTGTTATTGGGCGTTGGGGTCAGAGTAAGGGGGTTTAGGGTCTTGCTGGGATTAGACTTTGGGTTTGGATGTTGGTGTGGGGGCTGGTGGGTTAGAGTGGGGGGTGGCTGGGAGCCAGGACACCTGGGTTCTATGCCTGGCTCTGGGAAGAGAGCATGGGCTAGTGGTGTGGGGGGGCTGGGAACCAGGATTCCTGGGTTCTCTCCCCAGCTCTGGGAGGGGAGCATAGCCCGGGAGTTAACCCAGTGGGGCTTGGGGAGGGGGGAGCCAGGACTCCTGGGTTCTTGGCCCAGCTCTGCCATGGGCTGGCTGGCTGTGTGACCTTGGGGGGGGACAAGCCTCTGTGCCTCAGTTTCCCTGTGTGCAGCGCGGCACCATGGGGACAGGCGGGTGAATTCTCATGTCTCTGAATCCCAATGAGACCCTTTGCCCTTCACAAGCCCCTTCTCCCACAGCGCCACCCTGGCGGCCCTGCCGGGGGGCAGATCCCTAGTGTCCTGTTATCGCGGGAGTAACAGCTGGAGTCTCTCTGTCCCATGGGGCAGGGATCCATGCTGCAGCCAGGGACCTCCAATACCGCCCCCCGTGTTCTTCGATTCCCCCCCCCCGACCCTAGATTACACCCAGATGAATGGCTCTGTAATCCAGACCTCTCCCTCCCCTTTCGGGGCTGCCTTCTGCAGACCAGGTCTTGGATTCCCCCCCACCCCCTCTTGTCCCTGTGACATTAAGGTCCTGAGCGTTGGACATGAGTCTGCAGAGCCAGGCAGCCAGGCTGAACTCCCCAACCAGAAGCCACGACTGACGGGCCCCGCCAACCCCACCAAGTGTGTCCCCCGCCCCAAGGGTCCACTGCCGAGTCAGGCCGCGAATGCCAGTAATGCAGGAGATGGGGAGCAAAGTGAAGAGGTTCGAGAAGCTAGCTGAACACGTTTAAAATCATCCCTTTGTGGGTGCGAGATCTGTCACTTTCCAAGCCACTGGCCTTTCTCCAGGGGAGTGTGTGTGCGAGTCCGCGTACTTGCGCTGACCTTTTCTGTCGGCGGGGGTTTGCGGGGCGTGTCGGCACGTGTTGGGGTGTCTGTCTTTGTGCACCTGGCTTGTCACCCTGTAACTGCGGGTGCGTCGGGCTGTGTGGGGCAGCAGCGTTTAGATGTGCACCTGTGACATAGTTGCCGTATTGACATGTGAGACGGTGAGTTTGTTGACATGCTGATGAATTTGCTGTAGTGTGTCTGTGTTGGCGCGCGTGCGATGGTTGTGCGCGTGTTGTACTGGTGAGTCTGGGGGGGACAGTTGGGGGGGAGCGACAAGTTGGGTGAGTTTGTGGCATACCCCACTGCATGGCCATTGGAGTGGTGCGTGCGGTTGCGGAGGAGCTGCTGGGTGGGAGTGCGTTGTCCGGGGATCTTGTAGATCTGGGTTTCCAGTCAGGATCTGGGATTGTGGGACACGGTCTACCCCACATGGGCAGTTCTCAGCCACAAACTGGCCCCGCCCCTGATGTCTGCAACACAGCCGGGGACGCCGAGAGTCAGAATACGTCTTCCCTGAAGTTAGGGGAATTTTTGCCTCATAATTTGCTCACTGTCTGAGTTACTCATTGCAAGCGAGTGGAAATACTCTGTGGGGAACTCTGCAATTTGGGCCGTTTCTTGGGGGGCGACATGTCGTCGGTTGATTTTGCGTACTTCAGGGAGTCCAGTGGCTGGGATGGTTTGGTTTTGTTTTGGGCAGGCCATGTTGATGAGGTTCTGAACCGGGCGGGGAGTTTCTAGTTGCTATGTAAAAGTACCGTGACTAATAGTTTCATAGACTTTTAAGGCCAGATCATCCCATCTGTCCTCCTGCCTCGCACAGCCCAAAGGATCTTGCCGTTCCTGCACCCAGCCCCTATCTTGTGGTCGAGCTAGAACTAATATCTCGACTGGACAGGAACTCAGCTCAGACTCCAGGGCCACCTAGTGTCCTGTCTCCGAGGCTTTAGAGGACGATGTAAGAACCTGCCTGTTAGCCCACACACCCCGAGCGACGCAGTTAGACCACCCCAGTGTAGACAGCGCTGTGTGGCTGGAGCGCTTCTCCGAGCAACACAGCTCCCGCCTCTCACGGAGGTGAATTCACCGCGCCGATCTCCCATTGGGGCAGGGAGCGTCTTCGCTACTCACTGCAGCTGCACCGGTGCAGCACGGGACGTGTAGACAGGCCCTCGGCTCTGGCCCCGTGTCACCCCCTCCCAGATGAGATTCTGGCCCCCTGCTGCTGTTCTGGGGCACGTCTCTGTCTCATTCTCCTGTGGTTCCTCATTTCTAGAGCAGGACCCCTCCAGGAGCTGTGTCCTCCCTGTCTGTGACAGCCCCGTGGGCTCAGGAGCTGTGTAAACGGCCCGTCTGAGTCTTGAATCCCGGTTCTTACCTCTCTCTGCCCTCCTGGGATGTCCGCACTGCTTGGGAACCCGGCTCCATGGATTCTCGGCTCGGTCATCCGTCCACACTGCATCGCCAGCCTGGGTTAACACTCGCTGGCCCCGCGGCTCCCAGCCACGCCGCTGCATCCACGTCTCTGTCTCAGGTCTGCATCCACACTGCGAAACGATGGAGCTGGGACCTAAATCACAGTGGGATTCGGTTCTGCCCCCCCCCCCCCGCCTCTCCAGCAGGTCCTAGGACCTGGGTGCTGAGCACTTGCTGGCCAGGGCCAGACTGATTTGTGTGTGAATGGAAGTGGGGCTTGGCTCAAACCTGAGTCAGAGGCCGGCCTTTAGTGTGCAGGGTAGACATACCTAAGAATCCCAGTCATGGGCCAGGGCCCTGTGGCGCTTGATGCTGTACATTTTTTAGGTCTATTACGGTAGCACCCAGGAGCCCCATTCACGAGCCAGGGCCCCATGGTGCTTGGCGCTGTACATTATTTAAGTCTCTTACAGTAGCACCCAGAAGCCCCATTCACGGGCCAGGGCCCCATGGCGCTTGGCGCTGTACATTATTTAAGTCTCTTACAGTAGCACCCAGTAGCCCCATTCACGGGCCAGGGCCCCAGGGTGCTGGGTGTGGGCTGGGAGATATCTGGGAAGAGGCAGCACCGACCCCGGAGATATTTGACATGATGGTTTAAAGAACCAGCCCCTCTTGTTAGCTTTGAAATGAAACCCCTGACCCCGTAGCCTTTGCCTCGTGAGCTGCCTGGGGTCAGCGGGGCCCTGACCTGCTCCTGCGAACTGAATGCAAACTAGTCACTATGCACTGGAGCAGCCCCCTCTGGGTCACCGGAGTGAGCGTCCTGCCCAGGGGGGCACAAAACCTAACTTCAAGACTGAGCTTGCTAAGTCTGTGGAGGGGACGGTCTGATGGGACTGCCCACAGTGGCATGCAGCCGATCTGCAACTACTAGGAAGTATCTCCGCCGGCCGGGGACGGGACACTGGCTGGGCAGGGCTCTGAGCTACAACAGAGAATTCTTTCCCGGGGGTCTGGCTGGTGGGTCTCACCCATGTGCTCAGGGACTAACTGTTGGCCAGATTTGGAGTCGGGAAGGAATTTCTGCCCGGGTCAGATTGGCAGAGGCCCTGGGTGGTTTTCGCCTTCCTCTGCACCTTGGGGCACTTGCAGGTTTCAGCTAGTGTCAGTGGTGAATTCTCTGTAACTTGGAGTCTTGAAACCAGGATCTGAGGACGTCAGTGACTCAGCCAGAGGTTTGGGGTCTGTTACAGGCCTTGGGGGTGGGGTTCTGGACACGGAGGAGGCTAGACTAGGGTCTCTGGGTCTGAGCTGGCAAGGCCCACACCTGAAAAAGGAACTGCAGTGTTGGGGTGCTTGGGGGGAACCCCAGTTCCGAGCAGAATAATTACAACATGGCCGTGTAGGTGTCCATATGGAAATCTGGGCAACAGGGAGGCTGTGTGGCCTAGCGGTAAAGCACGGCCTGGTATCCAGGTGGCCTGGTTCTAGCATCCTGGGCAAGTCACTTCTTGCTCTGTGCCTCAATTTCTGGTTCTGTGAAATGGGGTTAATGATCCCACCCGCCCTCGGTCACGTGCTGTGGGAGCGGCGCTCGCTGCTGTTTGTTTTATACCTGACAGTTTTCGATGTTTCTGTTAGTTTAAAAAAAAAATTGGCCCATAAACCTCGATCCTGCACCAATTTCCCCACATGCCTCACTTCCCACTTCTGAGATGCGCCATGAGCTTTGTAGGGGGGGGTTAAACATGTGCGTGAAACGGGTGCGAGGGATACGTCAACTAGGCCAAGCTTCCCGAAGGCCTGGCACCCACAGATCAGGCCTGGAGCTTGCAAAGATCCCAGCGTGGTGGTCGGGCTTTTCAAAAGGCGCTTGGAGAGAGTGTCACAATGGGAGCTGTGGGGTGGGATGTTACTCGGGTAATGTCATTATTAATGAGGGGTAATACGGTAGCACCCGAAAGCTCCAGTCAAGGCGCCATGAGCCGGGCACTTTACGTGATTTATTAGGTGGATTACGGTAGCCTCTAGGCGACCCAGCACCCGCTCCTTGGCATTGCGTCCTGGCACCTGAGCCCTTCTGAGAACCCGGCTCAGATGGTGGGCGCTGGGCACCGTGACCCACCACTGCCCTGCAGCCCCACGGCCTAGCAGCAGCTTCACCCCGTCCAGAAATGAAATAAATCTTTGCAAATGTAGGTAGCACTAGAAGGAAAAAAAATGCATTGAGGAATGTCATGGTATCAGCCACACCCAGCTGGCATCACTGCCCAGGCATGTGTTGTTGTGATAATTAGTGATGTCACCAACCATTTCCTGTGGCAGGGTGGAGAAGGGGAGAGAGAGAGAGGGAGGACAATTCTCCTGCAGGCCAAGTTTAGCATCACTGGAGGTTCCTGTCCCTCTGTGACTGAGTCATCCAAGTGTCATTGCAGGAGCTGGTGGGTGAATGCAGACCTGAGCGGTGGCTTTCACAATGATCTCGGTTTTCTGACCAGTCAAAGTAAATCTGGGCTCTTGTGTTTGTGAGTTTTGTGTCTGGGTTTTGTTTTTAAATTCTCAGAGGCGTTGATCAAACTTTCATTCAGTACAAATATTTCCTCCAGAAACAGCATTTTAATAAGGATGACAACCGCCTCCCTCATTCTCGTGTCTCCAAGCGCTTTGCAAAAGATGTCAGCGTCAGTGCTGTTTCGCAGCTGGGGAAACTGAGGCATGGCCTTGCCATGACGTGGTGGCAGGACCAAGAATTGACCGTAGATTGTCAGACTCCCAGCCCAGAGCTGAGCCTTCCCCGCAACCTGGCGTTCCTCAGGGCCTGGTGCTGGTGCCTGAGAACCCCAGAGTGAAATTGACTAAAACTGACTCTAAGCAAGTGTGAAACTGACCAGTCTGTTTTTACCTTGGAGGGGCCAACCCTGAGCTCTCAAAATCATGAGTTTGGCTTGAAAATCAGGAGATTTTATACAGATTCTTCTTTGGTGCCTGCTCCTGGCCGAGCCTTTGGGGTCACACTCAGGTTGCATTTTCAAGTTTTTCCCTGCAACCAGGAGGGCTAGGTGGAAAACTAATTAGTGCCTCCAAGTCCCAGGCCTGGACCCAGCCCCAGCTGTGCTCGGTGCAGTACAAACATACTTCAGATCGTTCCATTCCACTGACCTTGGGGCGTGCCAGGAACCCAAGGCAAAGGGATGATTGTCCCTTGCATAACCCTGCATTTGGTAAGCTCGATCTTACTGTCTCAGGCTTGGATTTTCAGAGGAAAACTGAAAATCTCGCCGGCACATCCCAGCTTAGGGTTCCACCAGGCTAGAGTCAGGGTCCCTCTCTCCAGCTGCTGGGTTGGAGCTGTTCCACTCTGTGTAATAATTACACACTGGCCCCATGGCCTGGTGGTCAGGGTCCTCGCCTGGGATAGTGACATCTGCCTCAGGCGGAGCAGGGAGTGGCATCGGGGTTCCCAGCACCGCCATGCTCTGATCACTGGGCTGTTGGCTATTCCGGGGCAGAGGCAGGTCCCTGGTTCTGACCTGAAATCCCACTCTGGCACCCAGAAACCCGCGGCATCGAAACTGGCACGTTTACACGGAAAATTTTGGTTGCCACAAGCTGGCGTTTTCCCTGGTGTGGCTGAAGAACTCGGGAGCAGCTTTGGTGTGAAAGCTGCACCATTTCCTGCTCTCTGTCTGGCGGACGCGCCTTTCCTGGGCGTATTGCGATAGCAGCCTGAGCGCTTGCCACACCAGGCGCTGCACGTAGGGTCCCTGCCCCAGAGAACTTCCAGTCCGGAGAGACGAGGGGGGGGCAATCCAGGGACAGCGTGGGGACTTCCCTGAGGTCGCAGGCTGGGGCTGTGGTGTTGCCGGGAGAAGAACCCAGGTAGCCTCACAGCCAGGCCCCTGAACCAGCCTTGCTCCTGGAGCTGGGGAGAACCCAGGAGTCCTGGCACATCCCTCTCTCGGAACACAGTTCTGCCAGCGTTCGCTTCACCAAACCCGCCCCCTCCATTGCTCTCAATCCCGCTGACATTCCTCCAACCCCACCCGCCTCTAATGCTCCCTGTCGCCCTGGGCACGCAGCGTCTCTGGCCCGGGGGAGACCTGCTGCCCCGGCAGCCCTCTCTGCCTGCCTCTCTGCCGCAGCCCCGACCTACCACCTGGGCTTCTCTGAAGCCAACCCGTGTGCTCAGCCCGAAAGTGAAATGAGCAGCGGGGAGGAGAGGTGCTCGCGGCCTGTCCACCCTCCCAGAATAACCATGTTCATGCATGATGCCGAGAACGTGGCTGGGGCCAAGTCACGTGCTTTAAGCGTGTTTCTTTTCATGCCTGTGTGGACCTGCCTGGAAAGCCGCATTCTGCCCCTCGCGGCTGGCTGGGCTGAGCCGGGGTTTGTTCCGCCCTCCAGGCTCAGCGGCAAAGGCAGAGCAGGAGCCGGTGGCTGGGAGGTGAAGCCAGAACCATCCTGACTAGACGTAGGGCCCAAGTTGTGAAGAGGGAGGGGAACTGATCCTTGGACCCGCTGCCCAAGCCCTGTGGGTTTCTCTGTCTCTTGGAAGGCTGTACCTCGAGGTGGGGCTTTCGCAAGGATTGGGTGTAGCTCACGAGGTATGGGCTGGCTGCAGAAATCCTTGGGACAGGCTCTCTGATCTGGGTGTGTGTGGGAAACTGAGGCACTGACATATCTTGCTCAGGATCCTGCAGCAAAGTGGGGTGAGAACCCAGGAGTCCTGGCTCCCAGGCCCGCTCAGTAAACTGATCACCTTCTCCTGTGCATCGAGAAAGCTTCAAACGAGGAAATGGGTGTCAGGGAAATTCAAGTGGGTGTTTCCCCTCTGACATTTGCCCCCGACCTGGTTTTGTTTCATCCTGTCTGGGCCCCTTTCCTGTCCCAGATCCCCAGCTCTGGCCCTGATCCTATTCAGTTTGGGGTCCCCCCTAGTGTCCTGAGAGAGACTAATTTCTGTCTCTGGTTTTGTGAAGGCAACTCTGCTCCCACTTCAGGCACCTCCCATCCCATCCTGTGCCTCAGTTTCCCCAGCAGTATCTCACAAGGAGGAGTTGATAGATTAGTATTTGCCAAGGGCTGTGAGCTCCCTGATGAGCTGGTGGACCTGTACCTCTCTCAGAGAGCTGGAAGGGACCCCGAGGGGTCATCGAGTCCAGCCCCCTGCCTTCACTAGCAGGACCAAGTACTGATTTTTCCCCAGATCCCTACATGGCCCCCTTCAGGGATTGAACACACAATCCTGGGTTTAACAGGCCAATGCTCAAAACACTGAGCTATCCTTCCCCTACAAGGAGCCCAGGAGCATTGCCCTCTGCTGGATGGCACAAGAACTGCTCATGTGTGGCCCATACACCCCATACTGCTTTGTGCTACTGGAAATTTCCCCGTTAACTCAGTGGGGCTGGGGGCTTTCGGACCAGGGGGGGCCTGAGGTCTAGACTTGTAGCTGTTGTGAGGCCCTGATGCTCGGAGCCTCACCCACGCAGGCCCTGCCGATTTTGGGATGAGTTCCAACTCCACGTCTGTCAGTGTCCCACTCCCCAGAGAGGCTCCCAGCCGGGTCAGGCTGGTGCCAGCTGCCTAGGGAGGAGCATTGGACCAGCCCCAAGCGCTGCCCCGTGCCAGCCCCCCGTGCTGCTGTCATCAGGGAGCAGGGAGCCGGCTGCTGCAGAGATGGATCCCCATGGGGAGCTGCCTGGCTTTGTCCCAGCCCCCTCAGCCCCTAGGCCCAGGCTGGTACCATTCCCGTGGGCTCAGCATTGGGCGCTGGGCAGACCTGGCCCAGCACAGGCTCCTGCTGACCTGGAGCAGCTCTGACCACAGGGTTCGAATGGGCCCAGGAGCAGCCAGAGTCTGTTTGAGAACAGAGGGCAGGGACAGGGCTGCAGTGGAGCCCTGCAGCTCCCTGTCAGCCCAGCCCTGGGCTCCCCACAGCTCTGCCGGTGCCCCCCACTCACAACCCACAGCCCCCTGCTAGCCCAGCCCTGGGCTTCCCACCCAGCTCTGCTGGTGCCCCTCATTCCCGACCCGCATCCCCTGCTATCCCAGCCCTGGGCCTCTCCTGAGCTCTGAGCCAGCCCTTCCTGAATGCTGCAGCGGTTTTGCAATGTGGAGTGACGCCCACACAGGGCGAAGCGGATTCCCCCCCCCCCCGTGACCTCACTCAGCAAATCACAGCCCAGCCTGGGGAGCAGGGAGTTGCTGTGCCCAGCCCCGCAAGAGCATTGCACGCCCCTTGCACGCTGGGGCACAAGCATTCGGGCCCTGTGGCTCTCGTGCATCGCACGGCCCCTCCCTTCCATCCCCCAGTGCACATCCTGCCCTGCTGGGTCTGGGGTGGGGGATGGGGGTCCAGCTGCGAAGGGCTTTGACAGGAGCCCAGGGGTTAGGGTCTGAGCCCTCCCTACAGGCCAGAGTCGGGGTGGGTTCCAGGGAAACGGGAACCGGGGGGGGGCACATTTCCCTGCCTGTGCTCGCCCTGCGGCTGAACTGAACACAGGGCCTGCAGGTGAGAGAGAGAGAGTGTGTGTGTGTGTGTGTGTGTGTGTGTTCATGCTTTCCCCCACCCCCAGCTCTGCCCCAGGAATCCCTCCCTGCCCCAGGCGCTGCCAGGCGGATCACGGCCATCCCTGTGGCTCTGTCCTGGTGGGCCGGTGGCTGGGAGCCCGGGCTCCTGTCTCCTGTTCTGGACTGCGCCATTGACACCCTGCGTGACCTTGGCCCCATCCCTTAGCCCCTCAGCTGGCGCTGCTGTGCAGGGCGGCGGGCCTCTTACACGGTTGCTTGTTCCGCCGGCATCCAGAGCGTCCCCTGGGGGCGAGCGCTGCCTGGCGCTTTGTGGCGGGCGGGGCTGGAAGGTTAAAGGCCTCGCTGGGGGCAGGTGGGTGCTTTGGAACCTGGGGCTGTGACCCTGGAGGAATCCGGCTGGATTTCCGCAGAGGAACCTCCACTGCGGCTGAGTCAGTTTCCTCCCTCTCCGCTCCATCCTGCGCCGGGAGATAACCCCTAGGAGCCAGCACGCCTGGCCGACTGAGGGCCATGCTAGTAACATACCCCTGCAGCGCTTGGTGAGCAGCATGACCCCAGCCCAGGCAGCAGGGCAGTTGGGGAAACTGAGGCATGGGTGGGGGAAGGGACTCATCTGGGGTCACATGGTAGGGCCATGGCAGAGCTGGGATCAGAATCCAGGAGTCCTGACAACCAAAGGGGGGGAGTAGGACATGAGGAGCCGAGGGCTGGGCTAGCAGGGGGCTGCGGGTTGAGAGTGAGGGGCACCATCAGTAGGTCTCTGGGGGGTGGGGGTAGGGGGTGAGGCTCCAGGTCCTGGGTTCGATGCGCCAGGTTGTGACCCCCGCCCCCTGAAGAACTTTAATTCAATATTAAAGCTGTTTTGAGCTGCTTTCCTCATTGGTCGGCTCATTGTGATGTCACTGTTAACTCAGCCAGTGGCCACATGGCTGGCTTCAGCTTGTTTGCGTGCTCCGTTCTGATTGGTTGGAGTTGGCTCCTCGGATGGTGGCAGCGCTGGGATTTTTGTTGCCTCTCCTGGGGGGTGGGGCATGTGTGTATATATGGGGAGGGGAGGCAGGAATCACCCCCAGGCATTTGGGCCAGGACCCATGAGGCTGGGAGGGGGCAGGGTGTTGGGCGTTCAGCAGTTGGGGTCCTGTGATCAAGCCCTAGCCAGAGTGTGGGGATGGTTTGGGGGGTGAAGCCTCAGGTTCGACCCCCTCAGACTCAGCCCCCTCGGACCCCCTCCAGGCCTCATGCCACTGACTGTACCTAGGAGGGTTTAAACTGGCCCGGGTAGGCGCTGACCCCCGTTCCGCCTCACCTCCTGCCCCCACTCCCTGCTCCGCCCCACCCCATGCCCCCACTCCACCCCTTCTTCCAAGCCTCCACCCCCGCTCCTCCGAGTCCTCTCCCTCTCCCCAGCACCTCCTGCAGGCCGCTGAACAGCTGATCGTGGGGGCTTTCGGTGGGTGCTAAGCACCCACTGTTTTTTTTCTGTGGGTGCCCCAGCCCCGGAGCACCCCCGGAGTCGGTGCCTGTGTTGGCCCCTGAAACCCACAGCCCTGCCCCCACCATTGGCGTTACAGGACGTAGTGAGGGCATCTCAGCTCTACATTCCCCCCTCGCCCTGCCATGCTCCTCCCCAGAGGTGGCTGCATGTCCCCAGTACCTGTTACAATCAGGCCTCGGTTGAGTGGAAGCTCCCTTTGCTGTCTGTCCGCTGTCCCCAGCCTGCCACCCCCTCCCTGCTAAGGAGCGGGCAGGTAGCCGCTCTCTGTCGCTCCCTGAGATCCCTGGGGGTTAGGAAAGTGGGCCAGGGCAGGAGGAAAGATTCAAAGAGCTGGAGGGGGAACGTGGGCTGCAGATCCCACTGCCCCCACCAATGTCCCTCAGGAGCCCCGCCCCCTGCTTACCAGCTCCGCCCCCTCTTGTCTCCCAGCAGCCTTATGTGTCAGTGGCCCAGCAGATGGCGCCCCCAAGTCCCAGCGGCAGCAACAACAACAGCAGCGGCAGCGGCGGCGGGGGAGGCGGGGACCAGCTGAGCAAAACCAACCTGTACATCCGGGGCCTGCACCCGGGCACCACCGACCAGGACCTCGTCAAGCTGTGCCAGCCGTACGCCGGGGGGGTGGGCGGGGGGAGCGTCTGAACCCCTGCGGGAGGGCTCCACCCCAGGGGCATCCAGGGGGCTGACACATCCCCCCCGGTAGGGCGCAGAAATGGGGGATGGTGGGTGACTGACATGGGGGGCAGGAGATGGGGGGTGTCCCACATGGGAGGGGCAGGAGATGGGGGGATCTGACATGGGGGACGGGAGATGGGGGGGTGTCCCATGTGGGAGGGATCTGACATGGGGGGGAGATGGGGGTGTCCCATGTGGGCACATGGGGTGCCCTGGACGCTCCTTTAGACCTTAGCCAGAGGCTGAGATGCGGCCCCGGCCCCGGGGCTCGTCCCCTTCAGATGCTGCTTCCGCCTGGGGCTCCGAACAGAGCCGGAGACCCCCCCAGCCCCCTGGGCTCCCCCCAGCTCCGCCAGTGCCCCTCACTCTCGACCTGCAGCCCCTGCCAGCCCAGCCCTGGGCAACTCCTGATAAGCGGGGATCTGACCCAACGGTGTGGGGTCATCACCCCGTTCTGGGAAGGGCTTTGGATGAGTCAGGCGCCCGGCAGGGACTGGGGCAAACTGTCCCCCTGGAGCTCTGCCTTGGCCGGGGTGGGGGGACATGAGGGGATGTGGGGGGGCTGGGCAGCCCATGGAGGGTGGATCTGGCCCCGCAGCAGCCCAGGAGCTGGCGTTGGGGGGAGAGGCGGGGCGGTTGCTGCCGTAACCTCAGCTCACCCCGGCCGGGAATGCTGGAAGTGGCCCAGAGCCCGCGGCAGCCCTGGCAGTTCAGATCAGGAATTTGCGGGGGGGAGGGGCTCCAGGAGCTGCTCTCAGCTGGGGGGCGGGGAGGTAACTCCTTCAGGGATGGGTCAGGATTCGGGGGTGTTTCCACCTCTCCATCGCACCCTGATTTTCCAGGCCCTGGCGCCTCCTGCTGTGACGTGGCTTCGCCCCCTTGGGTTGCTTGGGGTTGCTGGCTCCCGCGTGGTTTGTGAAGGGTTAATTCAGCCTCGCTAGTTGGGGAAACTGAGGCACGGGGAAAGGTGAAATGGGAAGGGAGTGGAGGCTAGTGGTTAGAGTGAAGGGGGAGGAGGGGATGGAAACCAGGACTCCTGGGTTCTCTTCCCACCTGTGCCATTGGCTGGCTCTGGACCCTAGGGGAAATCGCTCCCCCATCCCCCTCTGCCTCAGTTTCCCCACCATCCATTTCCATAGGTGGTGTCTATCCAAGGCCATGGGTCTCTGCCACGTTCCCTGCCCTGCCTTTGGGCTCAGGAGGTCCCCTGGTGCCACACAGCTGGTTGGATTTCCTCCCCCACCCTGCCTGTCTTGGTCCCTCCCCACCAGGAAATCCGACCAGGCTGACCCGGGGGGGGGATGGGCTGTTTCCTTCCCTGCCTTGGGGTGGGGTGGGGCTCAGAAGTCATCTGCCCTTTAAAAGGCCCCCCCCATGGCTGCTGCATCCTGGGGGAGGGGAAATCACATGACCCCCAGTGCTGGAGTGGGGGCTCTGGGAACTGCTCTGTTGGGAATCCCCAGCCTGCCCCACCTCTGGCTTTGCAGCTGTTCTGTGGGGCCTGCTGGAGCCCCCCCCCCCCCACACACACACTTGCTGCCCCCTGGGAATTCCTCATTTAACCCTTTCCCAGCTGGGGGATCTTTCTTAGCTGGCACCAAGGACATTTGTCCCAAGTTCATTAAAGCCCCCAGAGCTCTGCCTCCTACTCCCACCCTGGCTGCAGGATTTGCCTTCACTTCCTGGCCTAAACCAGCGTGGCTGTTAAACAGCCCCCTGCCCCACCCCAGAGGCAGCTGCTTCTCAGCGCCGGGTGAGGTTTGCGGGTGGCAGGTGCTGTGGGATGCCCTGTTATGGGTCCCACTGGCCACTCTGCCCCATTCCCACTGTAACTCCTCTCTTTGACATCTCCCCCTCCCCCACTAGATATGGCAAAATTGTTTCCACGAAAGCCATCCTGGACAAGACGACCAACAAGTGCAAAGGTGAGCCCCGATGCTCCCCAGCGGCTCCAGGGGAGGGTCCCTGGGAACCCCCCTGCTGCTTTCCCCAGTAGTCTGGGCTCTGGATAAATTCCAGCAAAGGGTCCCCATATACCCAGCCCCTGCGCCTCACCCCAGAGCCAGCTGCATCTGAGCGCCAGGTGACGGATCCCTGTATAACCTGCCCCTGCATCCCACCCCAGAGCCAGCCGCATCTCTGTGCTGGGTGAGGGGTCCCCATATATCCAGCCCCTGCGCCTCACCCCAGAGCCAGCTGCATCTGAGCGCCAGGTGACGGATCCCTGTGTAACCTGCCCTGCGCCCCAGCCCAGAGCCAGTTGCATCTCTGTGCCGGGTGAGGGGTCCCCCTATACCCAGCCCCTGCACCCCACCTCAGAGCCAGCTGCATCTCTATGCCAGGTGAGGGGTCCCGGCATACCCTGCCCCCACCCCAAAAGGGCCCCCTCCCCGTGCCGAGTGAGGGGTCCCTGTGTACCCAGCCCATGCGCCCCACCCCAGAGCAAGTCGCATCTCCATTCCAGGCGAGGGGTCCCCGTATACCCCAACCCCACCCCAAAAGGGCCTCCTCCCAGTGCCGGGTGAGGGGGTCGCAGGGTGGGCGGAAGCAAAAAATCCCATAAAGGGCTTTGAGACAAACCGCAAGATCCTAAATATCCAACACACAGGCTCTGGCTTGAGGCTGCTGGGTCCCCCTCTCGCCCTGCCCTCCCCTCACAGCCCCCTCTTCTCTCCCAGGCTACGGCTTTGTCGATTTTGACAGCCCCACGGCGGCGCAGAAGGCCGTGACGGCGCTGAAGGCCAGCGGGGTGCAGGCCCAGATGGCGAAGGTAAGGGCCCCGGATGCCGCCTGCCCAGACGGAGATGGGGGGGCCACTGGGGGGGAGAGAGAGAGAGAAGTTGCTGGGGGTGCAGGACCGCCTCCTCAAGCACTGAAAGGGTTAATGGTTCCAGCTGTAGGAGGTCCCTTCCCCCGAGCCCCCACCACTCTGGGGTGTCGTCCCCCCCTGCCCCGTGTAGGTTTTGTGACTCGCCCTGCAGCTGGCTGGGCACCGGCTTTGCCCGGGCAGTTTTGAGGGGGCACCGAGCCGACTGAAGAATCAAGGCCATGGGGCTCTCTCGGCCCAGGAGGGGTGGGGGGGCAGACAGGGGCCAATCTCAGGCCAGGCCGGAGCTGAGGACGATTCTTCCTGGGCCAGATTTGGACTTTCCGTCCTGCCCTGGGACAGGGGAAAGATCTGAAATCTAGGGGGGTTGTCCCAGGACGGGGAGCCTGTCTCCCGGCTGCCCTCTGCTCCCTGAACGTCCCAGCCCTGGGCTCCTCCCAGCTCTGCCGGTGCCCCTCACTCCTGACCCTCAGCCCCTGCCAGTGCCCCTCACTCCTGACCTGCAGCCCCCACTAGCCCAGCCCTGGGCTCCCCTCCCCCAGCTCTGCCGGTGCCCCTCACTCCCGACCTGCAGCCCCTGCCAGCCCAGCCCTGCTCCCCTCCCAGCTCTGCCGGTGCCCCTCACTCCCGACCTGCAGCCCCTGCCAGCCCAGCCCTGGGCTCCCCACCCCCAGCTCTACCGGTGCCCCTCACTCCTGACCTGCAGCCCCTGCTAGCCCAGCCCTGGGCTCCCCTCCCCCAGCTCTGCTGGTGCCCCTCACTCCTGACCTGCAGCCCCCACCAGCCCAGCCCTGGGCTCCCCTCCCCCAGCTCTGCCGGTGCCCCTCACTTCCTGACCCGCAGCCCCTGCTAGCCCAGCCTGGGCTCCCACCACGTAGCCCTGCCAGTGCCCTCACATACCAAACGGCAGCCCCTGTGTCCCACCCCGGGCTCTCCCCCCCAGCTCCTGCCAGTGGCCCTCAGGAGCTCAGCCCCAAGGGCAGGGGAGGCAGGAGAATAATTCCCACACAGAGCCAATCAGGGGAAGGGGAGACACCTGGGGGCTCTTGGGGGGCGTGGGCAGCACCTCACTGCCGTGGCTCCATAGCCAGGAGCAGGAACCCACGAACCTGTAACATCTCCAACGCTGCCCGCTCAGCGTGGACGAGCAGGAGCTGGAGGTGATTGCTGAAACCTTCGGGCAGGTGATCTGCACCCGGTCCTGCGCGACCCAATGGCACCAGCCGCTGCGTCGGCCTTCGCCAAAGTCAGAGCCCTGCGGGGCACCCTGGGGGGGAGGAAGTTGGGGTGGGGGGTTGTTGGCAATGCGGGGGGTTGGGGGGGAGGGGGTCGATGGCGCTGGGCTCAGGCCTTCTCTCCCCCCACAGAATGGAGTCCACAGAAAAGTGTGAAGCCATCATCACCCACTTCAACGGGAAATACATCAAGACCCCCCCGGGGATCCCAGGTGGGCGACAGGGCCTCGCAGTGGGGCACCCAAGGGGGAACCCGGGCAGGGGGCTGTTATAATGACTCTCCAGGGAGCTGGGACCCTCCCTTTCCTTCTGAGTTTAAGTCCTGCCAGGCCAAACTCGGGAACAATGGGGAAAGCAGGGGGCTGTGGGTCAGGATTGGGGGGCCCCGGCAGAGCGTGGGGGGAGCCCAGGGCTGGGCTAGCAGGGGGCTGTGCGTCGGGAGCAGGGGGGGCTGCTGGTCACGATTGGGGGCCCCAGAAGAGCGTGGGAGGAGCCCAGGGCTGGGCTAGCAGGAGGGGCTGCAGGTCAGGATTGGGGGGCCCTGGCAGAGGGTGGGGGGAGCCCAGGGGTGGGCTAGCAGGGAGGCCATGTGTCGGGAGCAGGGGGCTGCGGGTCAGGATTAGGGGGCCCCAGCAGAGTGTGTGGGGAGCCCAGGGCTGGGCTAGTGGGGGGCTATGGGTCGGGATTGGGGGCCCCCAGCAGAGTGTGTGGGGAGCCCAGGGCTGGGCTAGCAGGGGGGCTGCGGGTCAGGATTGATGCCTGCCTCTGTCCCTGGGCAGCCCCCTCAGATCCGCTGCTTTGCAAGTTTGCTGACGGGGGGCAGAAGAAGCGCCAGCCGCAGGGGAAATACGTGCAGAACGGGCGGGCCTGGCCGCGGGACGGCGACTCGGTGAGACTGGCTCCCTGGGGGTGGGAATCAGCTCCCTGCCCAGCCTGGGGCCCCCAGCCGCTCTCTGGCCCTGGATGGAGGATGGGCTGCAGGGTCCCTTCTCGAGGGGTACAGCTGTGTGCCCCAGGGTTGCCAGGCACCCAGTTTTCAACCTGAGCGCCTGGTCGAAAAGGGACCCTGGCAGCTCCGGTCAGCACTGCTGATTGGGCCGTTAAAAGTCCAGTCGGCAGCGCAGCAGGGCTAAGGCAGGCTCCCCTCCTGCCCTGGCACTGCGCAGCTCCCTGGAAGCAGCCGGCACGTCCGGCTCCTGGGTGCAGGGGCAATCAGGGAAGCTCTGTGTGCTGCCCACACTCCCAGCGGTGGCTCCACAGCTCTGACTGGCCGGGAACTGCGGCCAATGGGAGCTGCAGGGGCGGCACGTGCGGTCATGGGCAGCGCGCGCCGCCTGGCTGCGTGGCCGTTTCTGGGAACAGCACGGAGCCAGGGCAGGTGGGGAGGTAAGGCCTGAGGTAAGCCCTGCCCACCTGGAGCCCGAATTCCCTGCCCCATGTCAGAACCCCTCCCACCCCCTAACTCCATCCTGGAGCCCATACCTCCTTCTGTACTCCAAACCCCTTATCCCTAGCCCCACCCCAGAGCCCTTGCCCCCTTCCTCTGCCCCAGCCCAGTGAAAGTGAGTGAGGGTGGGGAAGAGCAAGCGACCAAGGGAGGGGGGCTGGAATGAGTGAGGGATGGGGGCCTCAGAGAGGGGGCGGGGCCTCAGAGAAGGGGCAGGGCAAGGGTGTTCGGTTTTATGCAACTAGAAAGTTGGCAACCCTAGTGTGCCCCCAAACCATGAGCTGGCGGGGGGGGGGTCTCTCTGCCAGCTGGGGGGGGACAACATGGATGGGTGTCGGGGGCTGATTCGCCCCTTCTTGTCTAGGGTGTGTGTGAGATGCTGTGGCAGGGCAGTGGCTGCCTGGGGGGGGGGGGTGACAGGAGGGGGGGTTCCTGCCGCCGGGGGAGGGGGGGCTGTGCCCCGGGTAGGCCTGAGCCAGGCGTTGTGTCCCCACAGAGCGGCATGACCTTGACCTACGACCCCACCACGGCTCTGCAGAATGGGTGAGTCCCTGTGTCCCCCCAACCCAATTCCCTCTGTGTGCGGGGGGGGGGGGGCATTTCCTTTCTGTGCATCCCACAGTGGAGTTTAACCCTGTGACGCCCGGCACCCTCCTCCCCTCGCAGGTTCTACCCGACCCCCTACAGCCTGGCGCCCAATAGGATGATTGCTCAGACCACGCTCGCCCCTTACCTCCCGTCACCCATGTCCTCCTACCAGGTACCAGCGCGGGAGGGGCATGGCGCCTGCCGGGGGGCCTGGCCAAGGAGCTTCCGACTGAGGGGGAAGGAGGCTGAGGGGCCGTGTCGGGTGCTGGGGGCCGTGTTAGGGTGTGATCCCCTGGCTGGGGGGCCGTGTCGGGGGCTGGAGGGCTGTGTTGGGGTGTGATCCCCTGGCTGGGAGGCTGTGTCGGGGGCTGGGGGGCCATGCTGGGGTGAGATCCCCCAGCTGGGGGGCCGTGTCGGGGGCTGGGGGGCCGTGTTAGGGTGAGATCCCCTGGCTGGGGAGCCGTGTCGGAGGCCGGGGAGTCGTGCTGGGATGAGATCCCCCGGCTGGGGGGCCGTGTCGGGGGCTGGGGGGCCGTGTTAGGGTGAGATCCCCTGGCTGGGGAGCCGTGTCGGAGGATGGGGAGCCGTGCTGGGGTGAGATCCCCCGGCTGGGGGGCCGTGTCGGAGGCTGGGGGGCCATGCTGGGGTGAGATCCCCCGACTGGGGGGCCGTGTCTGGGACTGGGGAGCCGTGTTAGGGTGTGATCCTCTGGCTGGGGAGCTGTGTCGGGGGCTGGGGGGCCGTGCTGGGGTGAGATCCCCTGGCTGGGGGGCCGTGTCGGAGGCTGGGGGGCCATGCTGGGGTGAGATCCCCTGGCTGGGGGGCTGTGTCAGGGGCTGGGGGGGCCGTGTTAGGGTGTGATCCCCTGGCTGGGGGGCCGTGTCGGAGGCTGGGAGGCCGTGCTGGGGTGAGATCCCCCAGCTGGGGGGCCGTGACAGGGGCTGGGGGGGCCGTGTTCGGGTGAGATCCCCTGGCTGGGGGGCCGTGTCAGGGGCTGGGGGGGCCGTGTTAGGGTGTGATCCCTTGGCTGGGGAGCCGTGTCGGAGGCTGGGGGGTTGCTGGGGTGAGATCCCCTGGCTGGGGGGCCGTGTCGGAGCTGGGGGGCCGTGCTGGGTGAGATCCCCTGGCTGGGGGGCCTGTTTTGTCAGGGGCTGGGGGCCGTGCTGGGGTGAGATCCCCTGGCTGGGGGGCCGTGTCAGGGGGGCTGGGGGGCCATGCTGGGGTGAGATCCCCTGGCTGGGGGGCCGTGTCAGGGGGCTGGGGGGAGTGGCCGTGTTAGGGTGAGATCCCCTGGCTGGGGGCCGTGTCGGAGGCTGGGGGGCTGTGCTGGGGTGAGATCCCCTGGCTGGGGGCCGTGTCAGGGGCTGGGGGGCCGTGTTAGGGTGAGATCCCTGGGCTGGGGGGCCGTGTCGGGGGCTGGGGGGGCCGTGTTAGGGTGAGATCCCCTGGCTGGGGGGCCGTGTTTAGGGTGAGATCCCCTGGCTTGGGGGGCCATGTCGGGGGCTGGGGGGGCCGTGTTAGGGTGAGATCCCTGGCTGGGGGGCGTGTCGGGGGCTGGGGGGGCCGTGTTAGGGTGAGATCCCCTGGCTGGGGGGCTGTGTGGAGGCTGGGGGGGCCGTGCTGGGTGTTAACCCCTGGTGGGGGGGCTGGTGTCGGGGCTGGGGGGCCGTGCTGGGTGAGAATCCCCTGGCTGGGGGGCCGTGTCGTAGGCTGGGGGGGCCCGTGTCGGGGCTGGGGGGTCTGTGCTGGGGTTAACCCCTGGTGGGGGGGCTGGTGTCGGGGGCTGGGGGGGCCATCGAGGTGTGGCCCTCCCCCGGCCGGGCCCGGGGACCCCGCTGACACCGCTCTTCGCCCGCAGGTTCACAGCCCGTCCTGGATGCACCATCAGTCGTACCTCATGCAGCCCACGGTGAGGCCCGGCCCAGCCCCCTCCCGCCTCCCTCGGGGCGGATCCCGTGTCTCCGGGGGCGGGGGGGCCGAGGGGAAGCAGCTTCAAATGCATCACTTCCTGTTGCACACAGCGATTTCATTGCCAACAGGAAATGATACATACTGACTTTACGCATCACTTCCTGTCCCTCGCTTGGTCTCCGACATCATTTCCTGTACAGCCTTCCCACCAGGGAAAGGGCCTTTCTGGCACCAGGGTCTCAGGTGGCCCTAGGCTCCGCCCCCATCCCTGTGCTGATTGGCCATACCAGCTCCTGTGACCTCAGGCTCCGCCCTGGCCCTGTGCTGATTGGCTGTACCAGCTCCTGTGGTCCTAGGCTCTGCCCTGGCCCTGTGCTGATTGGTCATACCAGCTCCATGGCCCCAGGCTCAGCCCCCATCCCTGTGCTGATTGGCTGTACCAGCATCCGTGGCCCTAGGCTCCGCCCCTGGCCCTGTGCTGATTGGCTGTACCAGCTCCTGTGGCCCCAGGCTCCGCCCCTGGCCCTGTGCTGATTGGCTGTTGCCAGGTCCCATGGCCCCAGGCTCCGACCCTGGCCCTGTGCTGATTGGCCATGCCAGCTCCCGTGGCTCTAGGCTCCGCCCCTGGCCCTGTGCTGATTGGTCATACCAGCTCCTGTGGCCCTAAGCTCCGCCCCCAGCCCTGTTCTGATTGGCCATACCAGCTCCTGTGGCTCTAGGCTCCGCCCCTGGCCCTGTGCTGATTGGCTGTTGCCAGGTCCCATGGCCCCAGGCTCCGCCCCTGACCCTGTGTTGATTGGTCATACCAGCTCCTGTGGCCCTAAGCTCCGCCCCCAGCCCTGTGCTGATTGGCCATACCAGCTCATGTGGCTCTAGGCTTCGCCCCTGGCCCTGTGCTGATTGGCCATGCCAGCTTCAGTGGTCCTAGGCTCCGCCCCTGGCCCTGTGCTGATTGGCCATACCAGCTCCTGTGGCTCTAGGCTCCGCCCCTGGCCCTGTGCTGATTGGCCATACCAGCTCCAGTGGCCCTAGGCTCCGCCCCTGGCCCTGTGCTGATTGGCCATACCAGGTCCTGGGGCCCTAGGCTCTGTCTTGGGCATGTGCTGATTGGCCATACCAGCTCCTGGGGCCCTAAGCTCCGCCCCTGGCCCTGTGCTGATTGGCCATGCCAGCTCCTGTGGCTCTAGGCTCCGCCCCTGGCCCTGTGCTGATTGGCCATGCCAGCTCCTGTGGCTCTAGGCTCCGCCCCTGGCCCTGTGCTGATTGGCCATACCAGCTCCTGTGGCTCTAGGCTCCGCCCCTGGCCCTGTGCTGATTGGCCATGCCAGCTCCTGTGGCTCTAGGCTCCGCCACTGGCCCTGTGCTGATTGGCCATACCAGCTCCAGTGGCCCTAAGCTCCGCCCCTGGCCCTGTGCTGATTGGCCGTTGCCAGGTCCCTCTCCTCCCAGCCCCTCCGGCTGCTCTCCAACCACTCTCCTCTGCTGCAGGGGACGGTGCTGACGCCGACCATGGACCACACCATTTCCATCCAGCCCGCCTCCATGATGGGCCCCCTGACCCAGCAGCTGGGCCACCTGTCCCTCAGTAGCACTGGCACGGTAAGGCCCCCGTCCGCCAGCACCAGGGCCCCGCCTGACCTCCTCTGGCACCCGCCGCCCGCTGACCTCTCCTCTCTCCCTCCCCAGTACATGCCAGCGGCAGCAGCTATGCAAGGAGCTTACATCCCTCAGTACACGCCCGTGCCTTCCTCCAGCATCTCAGTTGAGGTAAGGGCCCTGTTCCAGGCTGGGGGCAGAACCGGAGGGGCAAGCCCCTGCCACCTCTCTCAGCTGGGGGGTGGAAGTCCTGTGGGTCGCGGGTTCTAATCTCCCCTTCACCCCTCTGCCTCGCTAACCAGCCAAGTCTCTGAAATGCAGCCACCTCTGGGGTGGGGCGTGGCAGCTGCTGGACAGCTGAGGCAGCAATAAGGAACCGGGGATCACTCACCCAGCATTAAAATGCAGCCACCTCTGGGGTGGGGTATGGCAGCTGTTGAACAGCCAACGCAGCAGCCTTGTCATGGGAGGTTAGGACAGGAAGTGCACCTGTCTCCATCTGGCATCAGGTCAGCACAGGGCATTGGCTGGAAGCGAAGAGCATCTCCCAGCACCACTTGCTGCTGTGCCCCCTCCTCAGTTCGCTACCAAGGCTGGTCAGGATAGGGGTGTGGGGGCCAGGCGGGGAGGCCAGGCAAGGGTCACCCCACCCCCCTAACCTCCTGCCTTTCAGGAGAACAGCGGCCAGCAGAGCCAAGTGGCTGTCGAGTCTCCGTCAGATCATGCTGCCTACTCCTATCAGTACAGCAAGTAACTGCAGGTAAGGGCTGGGGGCATGTGTCAGGGAATGAGAGCCTGTCTCTCTTGGTGGCGCAGGCCCTAATCCGGCCCAGGGTAGGAGACTGGCTGGTGAGGAATGGGGTACAGGGCCTTTCCCCCGTAGGGAGCACTGGCTCTGATCTGGCCCCGGGGCAGGGGACTGGCTGGCTCAGGGGGTGGGGAATGGGGTACAGGGCCTTTCCCCAGGGAGCACTGGGCTCTGATCTGGCCCCGGGGCAGGGGACTGGCTGGCTCAGGGGATGGGGATGGGGGTACAGGGCCTTCCCCTGTAGGGAAGCACTGGCTCTGATCTGGCTCCAGGGCAGGGGACTGACTGGCTCAGGGGGTGGGGAATGGGGTTACGGGCCTTTCCCCTGTAGGGAGCACCGGCTCTGATCTGGCCCCGGGGCAGGGGACTGGCTGGCTCAGGGATGGGGAATGGGGTACGGGGCCTTTTTCCCCTGTAGGAGCACCGGCTCTGATCTGGCTCCAGGGCAGGGGACTGGGCTGGCTCAGGGGGTGGGGAATGGGGTACAGGGCCTTTCCCCCGTAGGGAGCACTGGCTCTGATCTGGCCCCGGGGCAGGGGACTGGCTGGCTCAGGGGATGGGGAATGGGGTACGGGACCTTTCCCCTGTAGGGAGCACCGGCTCTGATCTGGCCCCGGGGCAGGGGACTGGCTGGCTCAGGGGATGGGGAATGGGGTACGGGGCCTTTCCCCTGTAGGGAGCACCAGCTCTGATCTGGCTCCAGGGCAGGGGACTGGCTGGCTCAGGGGATGGGGAATGGGGTATAGGGCCTGTCCTTTCTGCTCTTTGCAAACCCCTATATCAGTGAACCGTTCTCTCCCTCTTCAGCTGGACCAGGCGTCTCTGCTCCGAGCACTCGCCCTGAGGGAGATCGCCACCTCCTCTTTGATTTGTGCTGCATCTAGAAGGTCGAATCCGATATTTTTTTTCTTCATTCGTTTCTTTCTTTTGCAAAGAAAACAGTTTTGTAAAAAAAAAAAACACAAACAAAAAACAAAAAAAAACGGCAATAGACTCTGCTCACCAAGGAACCAAAGCGGTGGAATGAGGGGGCTGGGTCACCAGATCACTCCGCGCGGACGGACAGATGGACTGAGGCCTATTTTAATATGAGGAAAAAAAATGTGTTTGGTTTATTTTTGGTGGTTGTTTTTGAAGAAACCCTTTTTTATTTGGGTGGCTCTTTAAGGAGAGGCTTGATCCAGGGGGGTGGATCTGGCTGCCCCGGCGTGGAGGGGCTGCAGATTCAAATCTCTGGGACAATTGTCATTTTCTTTTGTCAGTTAAGGATTACTTTTTTGTTCCTTCCTTTTTCTTTTCGTTTCTTTTTTTTTAAAGGAAAAATATGCAACATTTGAACAATTTTATTTTGACGGGGTTTTGGTTGTACTGCTCCCCGACCGATTCCGCCCATTTCTTCGCTCCCCTCCGGACGCTTTTCCACGCCTGAATGCCACTGTAGGAGAGAGAATTTTTTCCGGGGGGAGGGGTTGCTTTACAAGAAAAGGAAAAAAACCGCCACAAAAACCAACAACCCCCCAAAAAACCAACACCCCCCCCCCCCCCACACACACACAGTTGATTTTATTGTGTTTTGCCTTTTTTTCTCCTGGGTTTTATAAAAAAGGAAAAAGTCCAAAAAAAAGAAAAAAGAAACACTAAAAAAAAGCAGGATCTAATGAGACAAACCTAGCAGGAATCCGTGACTTTCCAACGGGAGGATGAGGCAGGAGATACGCTGCATCATGCACTGGCTGGCGGG